>NC_133506.1:22993125-23336250 GCF_049354715.1 Callithrix jacchus
TTTAACTTGCTAATTTTCTATTCAACTTTATTTAATCTGATGTTTAGCTCTTCACTGAATTTCTAATTATAGTTTTCTCTTTTTACAGTTTTCCTTTGGTTCCTTTTTAAATATTCCTGGCCATTTTTTAATTAACACATAAAACACCTTTAATAATCTGCATCATAAATTTTAATATCTCTCGTCTGTGCAAGTCTGATTCTGCAGTTTATTGATTCTGCAAACTTATGCATTTGGTTACTTCCTTGTATATTTGCCTTTTTGACTATCATGTTCCTTGGACTTAGTTATGGAAACTTTTGTGATATTGCTTTTAGAGCTCATTTATTTACACTTGGTTTTCTGAGATACCTGAAGATATTACCTTAGCAATACCTTTAGCTTCATATTTGGCTAAAGATTTTGTTTTTGTTTTTATTTTGTTGGCTAATGGCCCTTAAACCCACGTTAGTCCATGTATAAGATTAGGACATCTCAACAGAGATTTTCTTCCTTTTTCTCTGCGCTCAATGTTAAAACTGATGTTGTCAAATCTCCCACTGTATTCATGACCCTAACATGGATCCCTCCATGCCTCACACATGTGGCTCATTCAAATCCAAGCTCTGAATAGTGGTTCTCCAGACTATTCTTGAATCTGCATTCATCAGCATCACCTGGAATGTCACACCTGTAATCCCAGCACTTTGGGAGGCTGAGGTGGGCAGATCACTTGAGGTCAGGAGTCTGAGATCAGCCTGACCAATAGAGTGAAATCCCATCTCTACAAAAAATACAAAAATTAGCTGAGCATGGTGGCACACACCTGTAATCCCTGCTACTTGGGAGGCTGAGGCACAAGAGTTGCTTGAACCCAGGAAGCAAAGGTTGCAGTGAGCCAAGATCAAACCACTGCACTCCAGCCTTGATGACAGAGGAAGACTCAGTCTTAAAAACAAAAAATAAAAACAAAAGTAATACAAATTCTGGGTTCACATCCCTGACCTACTGCATCAGAAACCTGAACTGGGGCCCAGTAATCTGCGTTCTCAAAAGCTCCTCCATCTGAAGATGCATGCTTAAAGTTGAGAACTGTTGTTCTTGAGTCTAGGTTACCTGGGGTTGTCAGATGCCTCAAAGCAACTATTTCAGTGCTTGCTTAGAACTCTTGATCCAGGCACTTTTATCATTTCTCGTTACTAAGAATTTCCCTTACAAAAGCACCAGCTCAACCATGTATTCAAGAATTATATAGATGCAAAGATGGCTGAATAGGAACAGCTCTGGAATGCAGTTCCCAGCAAGAACAATGCAGAGGGTGAGTGATCACCACATTTTCAAACAGCACTGTCCACATACCAGGAGATTCCCAGGCCGAAAAGTGCCATGGAATTCCAGCACAGCTGTTTCAGCCAGTGCCACAGGTTGGCATACAGAAACTCACACAAATCTGGGCAGCCGTTTCAACTGGTGCCTGGAACACCTGGGATACAGAGCCACCCGTTCAACTGAAAGGGAGGGGGCTGAGACAGGGAGCCAGGTGATCGGGCTCAATGCGTACCACACGCAGAAATCAAGTAATCTGAAATGCTGTGGATTGAGAGTTTCGTAGCAAGTAAACCTGGACCGGGACAGCCCAGCTTATCGGGGGGAAGGGCGTCTGCCATTGCCAAGGCAGTCCACCATTACTGAGGCAGACCACCAATACCAAGGCAGTTCTAACTATACCTCTATAAACAACACCTCAAGGAAGTTCACATAACAGCTGGGCAGAGCCCGTGGCAGCGTGGCAGTGCCTATGCTGGCAGACTGTGACTAGACTGTCTCCGTGTTGGGCAACTATGAGAAAAGGCACCAGCACATAAGGAACTTAAAAATAAAGCCTGGCCTTCCTAGGACAAAGCACCTGGGAAAAGAGGTGGTTACGAGTTCTGCTGCAGCAGACTTATACGTACCTGCCCAGCAGCTCTGCACAGAATGACAGAGCTCCCAGCACAACACTTGAGCTCCTATAAGGGACAGACTGTCTTCTCAAACAGCTCCCTGACCCCCATACACCCAAAGAGACACCTCATAAAGGAGAGCTCTGCCTGACATCAGGTGGGTACCCTTCTGGGATGAAAATAACAGAAGAAGAAATCAGCAGCAACCAAAACTCACCCGCGGGTGATCCCCAGGCAAGCAGGATCTGGAGTGGACAGCAGAGGGGCCTGTTAGAAGGAAAACTAAACAACAGGAAGAAATAGATTCAACATCAACAAAAAGGATGTCCACTCAGAGACCCTATCCGAAAGTCACCAACTACAACAACCACGAAGGTAGATAAAGCCACGAAGGTGGAAAGAAACAAGCATATAAAGAATGAAAACACCAAAACCCAGAATGCTTCTCCTCTTCCAAGGGATCACAACTCCTCACCAGCAAGGGAACAAAGCTGGAAGGAAAATGAGTCTAATGAATTGACAGAAACAGGTTTCAGAAGGTGGGTAATAACAAACTTCTCTGAGCTAAAAGAACATGTTCTAACCCAATGTAAAGAAACTAAGAACCTTGAAAAAGGGTAGACAAAATGCTAAGGAGAATAAACAGCTTAGAGAAGATCATAAATGACCTGATGGAGCTGAAAACACAACACGAGAACTTCACAAAGCATACACAAGTTTCAATAACTGAATTGACCAAGCATAAGAAAGGATATCAGAGACTGAAGATCAACTCAATGAAGTAAAATGAGAATGCAAAATTAGAGAAAAAAGAGTGAAAAGAAATTAACAAAGCCTCCAAGAAATACGGGTTTATGTGAAAGAGCTAACCTACGTTTGATAGGTGTACCTGAATATGATGGAGAGAATGAATCTAGGCTGGGAAACACTCTTCAGGATATTGTCCAGGAGAACTTCCCCAACGTAGCAAGGTAGGCCAACATTCAAGTCCAGGAAATACAGGGAACACCACAAAGATATTCCTCAAGAAGAGCAACCCTAAGGCACATAATCTGCAGATTCACCAGGGTTGAAATGCAGGAAAAAATGCTAAGGACAGCCAGAGAGAAAGGTCAGATAACCCACAAAGGGAAGCCCATCAGACTCATAGTGGATCTCTCAGCAAAAACTCTACATGCCAGAAGAGAATGGGGGCCAATATTCAATATCCTTAAAGAGAAGAACTTTCAACCCGGAATTTTATATCCAACCAAACTAAGCTTCATAAGTGAGGAAGAAATAAAATCCTTTACAGAGAAGCAATTGCTGAGAGATTTCATCACCACTAGGCCTGCCTTACAAGAGCTCCTGAAAGAAGCACTAAACAAGGAAAGGAACAACCAGTACCGGCCACTCCAAAACGGTACCAAATGGTAAAGACCATTGAAACAATGAAGAAAATGTGTCAACTAATGGGCAAAACATCCAGCTACCATCAAAATGGCAGAATCAAATTCACACATAACAATATTAACCTTAAATGTAAATGGGCTAAAGACCCCAGTCAAAAGACACAGACTGGCAAATTGGATAAAAAGCCATCTCAAGTACAAGGACACACATAGGATCAAAATAAAGGGATGGAGGAAGATTTACCAAGCAAATGGAGAGCAAAAAAAAGCAGGAGTTGCAATCCTAGTCTCTGATAAAGTGGACTTTAAACCAACAAATATCAGAAGAGACAAAGAAGGGCATAACATAATGGTAAAAGGACCAATGCAACAAGAAGAGTTAATGATCGTAAATATAAATGCACTCAATACAGGAGCACCCACATACATAAAGCAAGTTCTTAACACCTAAAAAGAGACTTAGACTCCCACACAATAATAGTAAGAGACTTTAACACTCCACTGTCACTATTAGACAAATCAACGAGACAGAAAATTAACAAGGATATCCAGGACTTGAAATCAGATCTGGACCAAGTAGACCTAATAAACATCTACAGAACTCTCAACCACAAATCCACAGAATATACATTCTTGTCAGCACCACATTGCACCTACTGTAAAATTGACAACATAAATGGAAGTAAATCACTCCTCAGCAAATGCAAAAGAATGGAAATCAAAACAGTCTCTCAGACCACAGTGCAATCAAATTAGAACTCAGGATTAAGAAACTAACTAAGAACCACACAACTTCATGCAAACTGAACAACTGGCTCCTGAATGTCGAATGGATAAGCAACAAAATGAAGGCAGAAATACAGATGTTCTTTGAAACCAATAGGAACAAAGACACAACATACCAGAATCACTGGGTCACATTTAAAACAGTCTCTAGAGGGAAATATAGCACTAAATGCCCACATGAGAAGCAAGAAAAAATCTAAAATCGACACCCTATTATCAAAACTAAAAAACAGCTAGAGGAGCAAGATCGAAAAATCTCAAAAGCTAGCAGAAGAAAAGAAATAACTAAGATCACAGCAGAACTGAAGGAGACAGAGACACAAAAAACCCTTCAAAAAAAATCAGTAAATGCAGGAGCTGGTTTTTTGGAAAGATCAACAAAATAGACCAGTAGCCAGATTAATAAAAAAGAAAAGAGAGAAGAATCAAATAGATGCAATAAAAAATGAAAAATGGGATATCACCACCAATTCCACAGAAATACAAACTACCATCAGAGATTACTACAAACAACTCTATGCACATAAACCAGTAAACCTGGAAGAAATGGATAAAATCCTGGACACTTGCGCCCTCCCAAGCCTAAACCAGGAAGAAGTTGAAACCTTGAACAGACCAGTAACAAGGGCTGAAGTTCAGGCAGCAATAAATACCCTACCAACCAAAAAAAGTCGAGGTCCAGATGGGTTGACCGCTGAATTCTACCAGACATACAAAGAGGAGCTGGTACCATTCCTTCTGAAACTGTTCCAAACAATCCAAAAGGAGGAAATCCTTCCCACATCCTTTTACAAGAGCAACATCACCCTGATACAAAAACCCAGCAGAGACTCAACAAGAAAAGTAAAGTTCAGGCCATCTATGTTCATAGATGCAAAAGTCTTCAATAAAATGCTGGCAAACCGACTGCAACAGCCCATTAAAAAGCCTATCTAACACAATCAAGTAGGCTTCATCCCAGGGATGCAAGGCTGGTTCAACATATGCAAGTCTATACATGTAATCTACCACATAAACAGAATCAAACACAAAAAATCCATGATTATCTCAATAGATGCAGAGAAGACTTTCAACAAAATTCACACAGCCAATATCATACTGAATGGGCAGAAACTGGAAGCATTCCCTTTGAAATCTGGCACTAGACAAGGATGCTGTCGTTCACACTCCTATTCAATATGGTACTGGAAGTTCTACCCAGAGCAATTAGTCAAGAAAAAGAAAGGGGTATTCAATTAGGAAAGGAGGAAGTCAAATTATCTCCATTTGCAGATGACATGATTGTATATTTACAGGACCCTATCATCTCAATCCCAAATCTCCTTAAACTGATAAGCAATTTCAGGAAAGTCTCAGGATACAAAATCAATGTGCAGAAATCACAAGCATTCCTATACACCAGTAACAGACTAAAAGAGGCAAATCATGATCAAACTTCCATTCACAATTGGTACAAAAAGAACAAAATACCTAGGAATACAACTAACAAAGGATGTAAAGGACCTCTTCAAGGAGAACTATGAACCACAGCTCAAGGAAATAGGAGAGGACACAAACAGATGGAAAAGCATTCCATGCTCATGGTTAGGAAGAATCAATATTGTGAAAATGGCCGTACTGCCCAAAGATCTTTGTAGATTCAACACTATCCCCATCAAGCTACCAGTGACCTTCACAGCACTGGAAAAAATAACCTTAAACTTCATATGGAACCAAACGACAGCCCAGATAGCCAAGACAATCCTGAGCAAAAAGAACAAAGCCAGAGGCATCATGCTACCTGACTTCAAACTATACAACAAGGCTACAGTAATCAAAACAGCATGATACTGGTACCAAAACAGAGATGTAGACCAATGGAACAAAACAGAGGCCTTGGAGGCAACACCACACATCTACAACCATCTGATCTTTGACAAACCTGACAAAAACAAGCAATGGGAAAAGGATTCTCTGTTTAATAAATGGTATCGGGAAAACTGGCTAGCCATGTGCAGCAAACAGAAACTGGACCCCTTCCTGATACCTTACACTAAAATTAACTCCAGATGGATTAAAGACTTAAACTTAAGACCTATCACCATAAAAACCCTAGAAGAAAGCCTAGGCAAAACCATTCAGGACATAGGCATAGGCAAGGACTTCATGACTGAAACACCAAAAGCATTGGCAAAAAAAGCCAAAATAGACAAATGGGATCTAATTAAACTCCAGAGCCTCTGTACAGCAAAAGAAACAGTCATTAGAGTGAAGTCACAACCAACAGAATGGGAAAACATTTTTGCAATCTACCCATCTGACAAAGGGCTATTCTCCAGAATGTACAAAGAACTAAAACAGATTTACAAGAAAAAAACAAACAACCCCATCCAAAAGTGGGAGAAGGATATGAACAGACATTTTTCAAGAGAAGACATATGTGAGGCCAACATACAAATGAAAAATGCTCATCATCACCAGTTGTTAGAGAAATGCAAATCAGAACCACACAGATACCATCTCATTCCAGTTAGAATGGCGATCATTAAAAAATCTGGAGACAACAGCTGCTAGAGAGGATGTGGAGAAATAGGACCACATCCTATTTATGCTGTTGGTGGGAGTGTAAATTAGTTCAACCATTGTGGAAGACAATGTGATGATTCCTCAGGGATCTAGAAATAGAAATTCCATTTGACCTATTACTAGGTATATACCCAAAGGATTATAAATCATTCTATTGTAAAGACACATGGACACGTATGTGTCCATGGAACCAATCTAAATGCCCATTGCTGATTGATAGACTGGACAAGGAAAATGTGGCACATATATGCCATGGAATACTATGCAACCATAAAAAATGTTGAGTTCATGTCCTTTGTAGGAACATGGATGAATCTGGAAACCATCATTCTCAGCAAACTGACACAAGAACAGAACATCAAATACTGCATGTTCTCACTCATAGATGAGTGTTGAACAGTGAAAACACATAGACATGGGGCAGGAAGTCATCACACACTGGGGTATGTTGGGGGGAGCCAGGGGAGGGACAGCAGGTGTGGGGTGGGGAGGTTGGTGAGGGATAACATGAGGAGAAATGCCAAATATAGGTGATGGGGGGATGGAGGCCACCAACCACATTGCTATGTATGTACCTATACAACAACCCTGCATGGTCTTCACATGTATCCCAGAACCTAAAGTACAATTTAAAAAAAAGTATATAGATGCATACATATGTACGTACATATGGACAGCACATAGCTACAGATATATATATATATGCACACACACATATATAGGTATGTGTCTACCTATATATGTATATATGTATACACAAACCTATATGTGTGTGCATATGTATGTCTGTAGGTATGTGCTAGCTATATGTATATAAAGACATGTATATGCATGTATGTATATATACATATATGTGTGTGCATATATATCTGTAGGTATATGCTATATGTATATATGCACATACATTATACATGTGTGTATATATATCTCTCTCTAGGTATGTGCTAAGTATGTATGCATGTATTTACCTATCTAATCACACACACATATATGTGTATATGTGTGTGCATATATACACATTTATGTATATCTATACATTTACATGCATTTCTAATACATAGTCTGTAAAGATACGTATGAAGTTGACCTCAGAAATGATCTTGGAGGAGTGAAGGAGCAGCACAGTTGGGTTTTGAAGAGTTTAATATTCCATTTTCTAAATGTGTGTCATTGAGTATGCATACACACATATAATGCGTTTGTTATATTTATAAAACATACTTTCATTTAAAATAAAATGGACTATATGTGCTGCTAAGTTCAGAAGCACGTTCCAAACAGTAATTTTCTCCTTACCTCTATCTCCAAAGCCTTCAGTGGCTTTTGGTAAAAATGGCATTTTCCATCATATTTTTACAGAATGCACTAGCACTTTGACTCTAGCTCCACAATTGCCTTTACATAGAATATTCAATAAGCATACATGGGATGCTCATTCCTCAAGAAGCTGAACCCTTGCAATTCTAAATCAAGCAGACCTATATTGCACTTTAAAATATTAATGATGTCTTTTGTCAGATGAAACTGTATGTGGAAATGTTTGGAAAATAGAAAGCACTATGCCGGTTGAGGGATCTAATGATAATATTAAAGTTATTATAATTATTTCACTAAATTTTTCTGAATACATGAACCATTTGTAGCACGTACCTTGTATTTCCTGACAGGCAGAATTTTCCGTCTGCCCCATTATTTTCTTTGCATATTAAAGTATCATGTGACATGCTGTTTTGTTAGTGGCTGGACATAAGGGACATTCTATCTTTCAGAATGCCATGCAGCAGTTCATGCATTATATTCATAAGCACGATTTTTAATTTAATTTTTTTGACAAGTGCAGTGAAGGGTAAAATCAGGCAGTCATAATTTTGACGTTGCCATCACTCAAATGAGCTTAGTGATTGACCAGCTTTAAACAAAATAGCAGGAATCAGGAAAAGCAGCTTTCTCCTGAAGAAAAGCCTTGTTTTATCCTCTAGACCTTAAACTATCAAGAATTTAAGCAAAATGTGTAATTTTCCATGGTGAAAATCAGAATACAATAAATGCCTATACCACCATCTTGCTTTAGCCATATTTTTTAATATTCTGCTTGATTCCAGGACATTCTGGACTATCCCCCACCACAAACTAGTTGAAGGACCCAGCAGTCTATTTCATTTTTACCGGTGCTCCCCACATTTACCCATTAAGCAGACCACAGAGTCCTGTTTCAGAGTCAGCTGCAGGATTTCAAATGGGACTTTGAGAATTTGAGTATTAAGGCATTTTCCATCGTGAGAAGAGCTGAATCTACCTAGGCAGAGTAACCACAGGCTCCATTTGACCGGGCAAGATCCCAATTGATGCATTTTGTCATTGGCATTTGTTGGCAATGATTCCTTTCACTGTTGGAGGTGACCCAGTTTGGTGATAATGTATATGGACCCCCATACCCATCGAGAAACAGTTTAGTAGGAATATGGACAGAACTCTCAATTGTCCACATTCTCCTTCCTTCTTAGGCAGTTTTTCTAACCCAAGACTCAGTTTCTTCATACATTAAATGGACAGAAGGAAAACCCGATCTTGTAGGACTGCAGGGCAATGTACGTAAGATGAATAATGGAAAACACTGTGTACACTGACTAGACAGAAGAGCTGGTCAGTGAATATATTGCATTTGAAACAAGAGCTCCCTCCCACCACAAACTCCTCTGCCTTGTTTATTGCTTGAAAGTCCTTTTAGCATGAACAAAATACTTTTACGAGCAGAGATACAGTTTTAAACACACTACTGGCATCGCACATCTCACTGGGTTTCTCTCCTCTCTCCCTTAGGTTCACTCAGCATATTCTGCATGCCTCCCCACTCCAGCCCCCAGTTACACTAATTCCTGTCCCAAATGGACTTTCTTCAAGTGTGTCTTCGTCTTCCTCATCTCTATTCTCCTTCCTTCAAGTACAGATTCCCAAGAAACCACAGAAAGTCCCCCACTTACAATGGTTTGATTTAGGATTTTTCGACTTGATGGTGTGAAAGCAACAGCATTCAGTAGAAATCTTACTTTGCATTTGAATTCTGATGTTCTCCTGGACTCTCAATAGGATAGTCTCTCACAATGCTGCACAGTGAGCCACAGTCCCCAGTCGGCCGTACCATCCCCACAGTCAACAACTGATCCTGCACCCTACAGTGGCCTGTGTTGCCAGCAGCTTTTGGATATTGTGTTTTGTGTTTTCATATTTCATCGTGTCTACAGAACGCCCACCTGTGCAAGTTAGGTGTATTAAATGCATTTTTGCTTACAATATTTTCAACCTGCAATGGGTTTATCAGGACACAACTCCATTGTAAGCCAAAGAGCATCCGAAGCCTTTCTCCAATATTTACATGACCACACACCTCAGTCATTTGTCAGTCTCCATTTACCATCTCTAAAACTTTATGGAGAGTACCAGGTTAGGTCAGGGACATGAGGAAAGATGTGGTCTCTAGTTATTGGCCCTCAGTTCAGATCTTGCCACCGAGATAGTGTTTGGTCCTCAAGATCCATTGAGATCTGTTGACTCTCCACTATTTCTGTAAGATGCTGGGACCAAGAATCTCTTTTCTGACTGGGCTTTATTCTTACTGCCTGTGGTCTTCTTTCCCTGGTAAGTGTTTCTCAAAATATGGAACCCTGGAGGAGGCCCCCCAAAACCCGTCCAGTGATCCACAAGGTCAAACTTAATTTTGCCTGGAGCTGTGCTCCCAGAAGTCTCCATTCACATGGAATCCCATATGAATGAGGTCCTCTGTAGTTGTGCAAAATGATGTTATTGGAGAAACATCCACAGCATCGTTTCTCCAACCACATCAGCATAGCTGTTCACCATTTAGACAGCTTCTCCAAGCATTCACTCCACATACTTTTAATGCCTACCATTTGACAATGTAGGTATTGTTCTAAGCCCCAAACACAATATCTAATACATGTATTATGTTAATATACTATAAGCCCCTGCTGTCTTGGTGCTTGTGTTCTATATATAATAGAAGCCCCAACTTTTTCTCTGTATAATAAAAGCCCCTTCTCTCTTGGTGCTTATATTCCTGGGGATCTGACATTAGGGGTTGGCAGGTAAAAATAGACAAAATGTGTAAGTCAAAAAATATAGCATTTGCCACCATTTATCTATTGCTGCCTGAAAATTTACCCTAAAACTTCAAACAGCAATAAGCACTTATCTTGGAGTTTCTGTCAGTCAGGAATTTGAGAGTGGCGTTATCTTGAGGTTCTGGGCCAGAATACCTCATGCTAATGTGTGATAGTTTAGGTCATAAAAGGTGGCTTCACATAAAAGTGATCCAAGCCTTGTGCCCTCTTGGATCACTTGCTCTGGCATAAGGTAGGCTATGTCCAAGGACCCTCCAGCAGCTCGGTGCAGAGGTCCTAATGGCAAGAAGCTGAGGTCCTCTGCTGGCAGCCAGCACCAAGTTGTAAGTCATGTAAGTGAACCCTCTTGGAGTCAGATCCTCCAGTCCCAAGAAAGCCCCCGGATGACTGCAGACCTAGCTGAAATTGTGTGAGCAACTTCATGGGAGATCTCATGCTGAGAGCCATGGAGAAAAATCATGAGGACTGAGACTTGGGTTAGAAAAACTGCCCAAGAAGGAAGGAGAACATGGACAACGGAGAGTTCTGCCCATAGTCATGCTAAACTGTTTCTGTATCATTGTGAGGGTCCATATACCTTATCACCAAACTGGGTCACCTCCAAGAGTGAAAGGCATCATTGCTAACAAATGCCAATGACAATATGCATAAATTGAAAGTGTGCCTGGTCAAACGGAACCTGTGGTTACTGTCAGGTAGATTCAGCCCTTCTCATGATGGAAAATTCCTTAACCACTCACATTCTCTAAGTCTCATACACTGGAGCATTCCCTAGTGTATATGAGTGTGGGAGAGTGAGTGTGAGTGTGCGTATGCGTGTGTGCACATGCGCGCGTGCACATGTGTGGTGGGGGGGAATTAGGAGACAATAGGGTTGGGTTTTAAACATGTTAGATCTCTCTGATTATTAAGTTTCTATTTGAGAAGCAACCTGAAAAACATAAAGGGGTAAGCCAGGCAGCTCTTTTGGAAGAGTTTTTCAGTAGAGGAAACAATAAGTGGGTTGAGCATGGTGTCTCACCACTGGATTCCCAGCCCTTGGGAAGGCCAAGGCCGGCACATCACTTGAGGTTAGGAGTTTGAGACTAAAAATACAAGTATTAACCAAGTGTAGTGGTACATGCCTGTAATTCCAGCTACTTGGGAGACTGAGGCAGGAGAATTGCTGGATCCTGGGAGTCAGAGGTTGCAGTGACCCAAGATTGTGCCACTGCCTCCACCCTGGGTGATGGAGTGAGACTCTGTATCCAAAAAAGTAAACAAAAAAAGGGAGATCCAAGTTGGCTGAATAGGAACAGCTCTGGAGTGCAGTTCCCAGCAAGAACAACCCAGAGGGTGAGTAATCACTGCATTTCACAAGTCTTTACTGCACACAGACCAGGAGTCTTTACTCCACAGGTTTCTAGCACAGCTGTTTCAGCTGTCATTGTGGGCCTCCACACGAAAACTCACACAAATCTGGGTGGCTGTTTCAACTGGTGCCTGGATTGCCTGGGATAGAGTCACTCATCCAATGGAAAAAAAGTGGGGCCTGAAACAGGAAGCCATGTGATCTGGCTCAGTGGGTCCCACCCCCACAAAGACCAGCCATCTGAAACGCTCTGGATTGAGAGTTTTGCAGCAAGCACAGCTGGACCCAGGATGGTCCAGCTTGGTGGAGGGAAGGGCGTCAGACTGCCACTGCTGAGGCAGTTCTAACAGTACCTCTGTAAACAAAACTGCAAAGAAATTCATACAACAGCAGGGCAGAGCCCGCAGCAGCCCAGCGATGCCTCTGCTGGCAGACTGTGACTAGGCCACCTCCTTGCTGGGCAGGGCATCTCTGAAAAAAGGCAGCAGCATGTCAGGAATTTATAAAGCCCCACCTTCCCAGAACAGAGTACCTGAGGAAAAAAAGGTGGTTATGAGTTCTGCTGCAGCAGACTTAAACGTACCTGCCCAGCAGCTTTGAAAGGAACAACGGAACTCCCGACTTAGCACTTGAGCTCCTATAAGGGACAGACTGTAACCTCAGGCAGCTCCCTGACTCCCATATGTCCAAAAAGACACCTCATAAAGGAGAACTCAGGCTGACATCTAGTAGGTACCCTTCTGGGATGAAGATAACAGAAGAAGAAACCAGAAGCAACCTTTACTGTTCTATAGCTGCTGCAGGTGATCCCCTGGCAAGCAGGGTCTGGAGTGGACCTCCAGCAGTCCTACAGCCAAGGGGCCTGTTAGAAGGAAAACTAGAAAACAGAAAGAAATAACTTCAACATCAACAAAAAAGATGTCCATTCAGAGACCCCACCTGAAAGTCACCAAGTACAAAGACCACAGGTAGATAAATCCAAAAGGATGGGAAAAAAACAGTGCAAAAAGGATGAAAACACCAAAAATCAGAATAGCTCTCCTCCTCGATGGGATCACAACTCCTCACCAACAAGGGAATAAAGCTGGATAGAGAGTAAGTCTGACGAATTGATAGAAATAGGCTTCAGAAGGTGGGTAATAACTAACTTCTCTGAGCTCAAAGAACATGTTCTAACCCAATGCAAAGAAACTAAGAACCTTGAAAAAAGGTTAGATGAAATGCTCATGAGAACAAACAGCATAGAGAATATAAATGACTTAATGGAGCTGAAAAACAAAACATGACAATTTCACAAAGCATACACAAGTTTCAATAGCCAAATCAATGAAGCAGAAGAAAGGATATCAGAGACTGAAGATCAACTCAATGAAATGAAACAAGAAGGCAAGATTAGAGAAAAAGGAGTGGTCATGCCCTCTGTCACCACTCCTGCTCACTATAGTATTCAAAGTTCTAGCCAGAGCAATCAGGCAAAAACAAAACAAAAAAAAAAGTAAAGGGTATTCAATTAGGAAAGGAGGAAATCCAATTGTCTCCATTTGCAGACAACCCTATCATCTCAGCCCAAAATCTCCTTAAACTGATAAGCAACTTCAGCAGTCTCAGGATACAAAATCAATGCAGAAATTACAAGCATTCCTATACACCAATAATAGACTAAAAGAGAGTGAAATCAAGAGGGAACTCCCATTTACAATTGCTACAAAGAGAATAAAATACCTAGGAATAAAACTAACAAGGATGTAAAGGACCTCTTCAAGGAGAACCACAAACCACTGTTCAACGAAATAAGAGACAACACAAACAAAAGGAGAAACATTCCATGCTCATGGTTAGAAAGAATCAATATTGTGAAAATAGACATACTGCCCTGAGTATTTATAGATTCAATGCTGTCCCCATCAAGCTACCAATGGTCTTTTTCACAGAACTGGAAAAACCACCTTAAACTTCATATGAAACCAAAAGAGAGCCTACATGTCTAAGACAATCCTAAGCAAAAAGAACAAAGAGGCATCGCACTACCTGATTTCAAACTATACTACAAAGCTATGGTAATCAAAACAGCATGGTAGTGGTACCAAAACAGAGATATAGACCAATGGAAAAGAACAGAGGCCTCGGAGGCAACACCACACATCTACAACCATCTCATCTTTGACAAACCTGACAAAAACAAGCAATGGGCAAAGGATTCTCTGTTTAATAAATGGTATTGGGAAAACTGGCTAGCCATGTGCAGCAAACAGAAACTGGACCCCTTCCTGACAGCTTACACTAAAATTAACCCCAGATGGATTAAAGACTTAAACTTAAGACCTAACACCATAAAAACCCTAGAAGAAAGCCTAGGCAAAACCATTCAGGACATAGGCACGGGCAAGGACTTCATGACTAAAACACCAAAAGCATTAGCAATAAAAGCCAAAATTGACAAATGAGACCTAATTAAACTCCAGAGCTTCTGTACAGCAAAAGAAACAATCAACAAAGGGCTAATCTCCAGAATCTACAAAGAACTAAAACAGATATACAAGAAAAAAACAAACCCATCCAAAGGTGGGTGAAGGATATGAACACTTTCAAAAGAAGACATATATGAGGCCAACAAACATGAAAAAATGCTCATCATCACTGATTATCAGAGAAATGCAAATCAAAAACCACACAGAGATACTACCTTATGCCAGTTAGAATGGTGATCATTAAGAAATCTGGAGAGAACAGCTGCTAGAGAGGATGTGAAGAAATAGGAACATTTACACTGTTAGTGTGCATGTAAACTAGTTCAACCATTGTGGAAGACAGTGTAGTGATTCCTCAAGGACCTAGAAATAGAAATTCCATTTGACCCAGCAATCCTATTAGTGGGTATATACCCAAAGGATTATAAATCATTCTATCATAAAGACACATGACCATGTATCTTCATAGTGGCACTGTTTACAATAGCCAAGACCAGGAACCAACCCAAATGCCCACCAACAATAGACTCTACAAGGCAAAAGTGGCACAAATACACCATGGAATACTATACAGCCATAAAAAACGATGAGTTCGTGTCCTTTTTAGGGACATAGATGAATCTGGAAACCATCATTCTAAGAAAACTGACAAAAGAACAGAAAATTAAATGCTGCATGTTTTTGTTCATAGGTGGGTGCTGAACAATGATAATACATGGACACAGTGAAAGGAGCATCACACACTGGGGTCTGTTGGCGGGGCAAGGGATGGACAGTGGAGGGGGTGGGGAGGGCAGGGAAGGACAACATGGGGAGAAATGTGACTTGTAGGTGACGGGGGAATGGAGGCAGCAAACCACATTGCCATGTGCATACCTATGCAACAATCCATCCTAATCTTTACATGTACCCCAAAACCTAAGGTACATTTAAAAAAAAAGAAAAAGGAGTGAAAATAAATGAACAAAACCTCCAAGAAATATGAGATTATGTAAAAAGACCTACTCTATGTTTGATAGGTGTACTTGAATGTGATGGAGAGAATGAATACAAGCTGGGAAACATGCTTCAGTATATTATCCAGGAGAACTTCCCCAAGCTAGCAAGGGAGGCTAACATTCAAGTCCAGGAAATACAGAGAACACCACAAAGGTATTCCTCAAGAAGAGCAACCCCAAGGCACATAATCATCATATTCACCAGGGTTGAAATGAAGGAAAAAATGCTAAGGGCAGCCAGAGAGAAAGGTCAGGTTACCCATAAAGGGTAGCCAATCAGACTCACAACAGTTCCCTTGACAGAAACCCTACAAGCCAGAAGAGAGTAGGGGCCAATATTCAACATCCTGAAAGAAAAGAACTTTCAACCTAGAATTTCATATCCAAAGTAAGCTTCATAAGCAAAGGAGAAATAAAATATGGATAAGCAATTGCTGAAAGAGTTCATCACCACCCAGCCAACCAGGCAAGAGCTCCTGAAAGAAGCAATAAACAAGGAAAGGAACAACCAGTACCAGCCACTCCAAAAACGTACCAAATGATAAAGACCATCGACACAATGAAGAAACTTTGTCAACTAATGGGAAAAACAACCATCTAGCATCCAAATGGCAGGATCAAATTCACACATAACAATATTAACTATAAATGTAAATGGGCTGAATGCCCCAATCAAAAGAATCGGACTGGCAAATTGGATAAAAAGTCAAAACCCATCTGTGTGCTGAATTCAGGAAACCCATCTCAAGTACAAGGACACACGTAGGATCAAAACAAAGGGATGGAAGAAGATTTACCAAGCAAATGCAGAGCAAAAAAAAAGCAGGAGTTGCAATCCTAGTCTCTGATAGAGGACTTTAAACCAACAAAGATCAAAAGAGACAAAGAAGGGCATCACGTAATGGTAAAATGATCAATGCAACAAGAAGAGCTAACGATCTGAAATGTATATATACCCAATACTCCTGCACCCAGATACACAAAGCAAGTTCTTAACACCTACAAAGAGCCTTAGACTCCCACATAATAATAGTGGAAGACTTTAACACTACACTGTCAATATTAGACAAATCAACGAGACAGAAAATTAACAAGGATATCCAGGACTTGAACTCAGATATGGAGCAAGCAGACCTAATAGACATCTACAAAACTTTTCACCACAAATCCACAGAATATACACTCTTCTCAGCACCACGTCACAACTACTCTAAAACTGACCACATAATTGGAAGTAAATCACTCCTCAGCAAATGCAAAAGATGGAAATCATAACAGTCGACCACAGTGCAATCAAAATAATAGAACTCAGGATTAAGAAACTAACTCAGAACTGCACAACTTCATGGAAACTGAACAACAGGTTCTTGAATGTTGACTGGATAAACAACGAAATGAAGGCAGAAATAAAGATGTTCTTCGAAACCAACAGGAATGAATACACAACATACCAGAAGCTCTGGGACACATTTAAAGCAGTGGCTAGAGAGAAATTTATAGCAATAAACGCCCACATAGAAGCAAGGAAAGAACTAAAATTGACACCCTATCATCAAAATTGAAAGAGCTAGAGGAGGAAGATCATAAAAAACTCAAAAGCTAGCAGAAGACAAGAAATAACTAAGAGCAGAACTCAAGGAGACAGACACACAAAAAAACCCTTCAAAAAATAAATCAGTAAATCCAGGAGCTGGTTTTTTCAAAAGATCAAAAAAAAATAGACCAGTAGCCAGATTAATAAAAAGGAAAAGAGATAAGAATCAAATAGATGCAATGAAAAATCCTAAAGGGGTATCACCACGGATTCCACAGAAATACAAACTACCATCAGAGATTACTACAAAAAAACTGCACATAAACCAGTAAACCTGGAAGAAATGGATAAAATCCTGGACACTTACACCCTCCCAAGCCTAAATCAGGAAGAGGTTGAAACCCTGAATAGACCAGCAACAAGGGCTGAAGCTGAAACAGCAATTAATAGCCTACCAACCAAAAAAAGCCCAGGTCCAGATGGGTTGACAGCCAAATTCTACCAGATGTACAAAAAGGAGCTGCTACCCCACCTTGTGAAACTACTCCAAACAATCCAAAAAGAGGTAATACTTCTCAAATTATTTTATGAGACCAACATCATCTTGACACCAAAACCCAGCAGAGACTCAACAAGAAAATAAAACTTCAGGCCAATATCCGTGATGAACATCCATTCAAAAATCATCAATAAAATACTAGCAAAGCAATTGCAACAGCACATCAAAGAGCTTATCCATCATGAACAAGTAGGCTTCATCCCAGGGATGCAAGGCTGGTTCAACATATGCAAGTCTATAAACATAATCTGCCACATAAACAGAACCCACATGACTATTTCAATAGATACAGAGAAGGGCTTTGACAAAATTCAAAAGCGCTTTATGCAAAAACTCTCAATAAACTAGGTATGGAAGGAATGTATCTCAAAATAAAAGCTATTTACAACAAACCTAAAGCCAGTATCATACTGAATGGGCAACAATTGGAAGCATTCCCTTTGAAATCTGGCACTAGACAAGGATGCCCTCTCTCACAACTCCTATTCAATATAGTATTGAAAGTTCTAGCGAGAGCAATTAGGCATTTAAAAAAACGGTATTCAATTAGGAAAGGAGGAAATCCAATTGTCTCTATTTGCATACAAGATTGTATATTTAGAAGACCCCATTGTCTCAGCCCAGAATCTCCTTAAACTGATAAGCAACTTCAGCAAAGTCTCAGGTTACAAAATCAATGTGCAGAAATCACAAGCATTCCTATACACCAATAACAGACTAAAAGAGAGTGAAATCAAGAGGGAACTCCCATTCACAATTGCTACAAAGAGAATAAAATACCTAGGAATAAAACTAACAAAGGATGTAAAGGACCTCTTCAAGGAGAACTACAAACCACAGCTCAAGGAAATAAGAGAGAACACAAACAGATGGAAAAGTATTCCATGCTCATGGTTAGGAAGAATCAATGTTGTGAAAATGGCCATACTGCCCAATGTAAGTTATAGGTTCACTGCTATCCCCATCAAGCTACCTCTGACCCTCTTCACACAACTGGAAAAAAACACCTTAAACTTCATGTGGAATCAAAAGAGAGCCTGCATAGCCAAGACAATCCTAAGCAAAAAGAACAAAGCTGGAGGCATCATGCGACCTGACTTCAAACTATACTACACAGCTACAGTAATCAAAACAGCATGGTACTGGTACCAAAACAGAGATGTAGACCAATGGAATAGAACAGAGGTCTTGGAGGCAACACCAAGGACTTTATGACTAAAACACCAAAAGCATTAGTAACAAAAGCCAAAATAGACAAATGGGATATAATTAAACTCCAGAACCTCTGCACAGCAAAAGAAACAATCATTAAACTGGCAACCAACAGAATGGGAAAAAATTTTTGCAATCAACCCATCTGACAAAAGGCTAATATCCAGAATCTATAAAGAACTAAAACAGATTTACAAGAAAAAAACAAACCGATTCAAAAGTGGGCAAAGGACATGAACATTTATCAAAAGAAGAGATCTATCAGGCCAAGAAACATATGAAAAAAATGCTCATCATCACTGGTCATTAGAGAAAGGCAAATCAAAACCATATTGAGATACCATGTCATACCAGTTAGAATGGCGATCATTAAAAAATCTGGAGACAACAGATCTGGAGAGGATGGGGAGAAATAGGAACACTTTTACACTGTTGGTGGGAGTGTAAATTAGTTCAACCATTGTGGAAGACAGTGTGGCGATTACTCAAGGACCTAGAAATAGAAATTCCATTTGACCCAGCAATCCCATTACTGGGTATATAGCCAAAGGATTATTAATCATTCTATTATAAAGACACATGCACATGTTTGTTCACTGTGACACTGTTTACAATAGTAAAGACCTGGAACCAACCCGAATTCCCATGGATGACAGACTGGACAAGGAGAATGTGCCACATATACACCATGGAATACTATGCAACCATAAAAAACGATGAGTTCATGTCCTTTGTAGAGACATGGATGAATTTGGAGACCATCATTCTCAGCAAACTGACACAAGAACAGAAAATCAAACACAGCATGTTCTCACTCATAGGTGGGTGTGGAACAATGAGAACACGTGGACACAGGGAGGGGAGCATCACACTGGGGTTTGTTGGGGGAAAGTAGAGGAGGGACAGTGGGGGTAGGGAGGTTGGGGAGGGATAACATGGGGAGAAATGCCAGATATAGGTGATGGAGTGATGGAGGCAGCAAACCACATTGCCATGTGTGTGCCTATGCAACAATCCTGCGTGAACTGCACATGTACCCCAAAACTGCCTAGGGCATTGTTGGCCTCTATAAGAACTTGGACTGTTTTTCCCAGTGAAATGAGAAGACAGCATTTTAATCCGAGATAGGGCATGTTCCAGTTTACATTTAAAAGGAACCTTCTGGTTATTGTGTTGAGAATAGCTGTGAGGGGCTAAGGGAAGAAACAGGAAACAGCTTACTGGAGTAAGGGATACTCATGGGTTGACCCAAGTATTAGTGAAAGAGGCAAGAGTGAGAACTGGTCTGCTTTTGGACATATGTTAAGGGTAAACCACAGAATTCACAGACATGTCGGATGTAGCATGTGAGAGAGAGAGGAGGCACAGATGAATGTTTTCATTCTCTCAACTACTGAATCCAGAATAGAAACTACCCCGATTGCACTTAAGTCAAACATAGCAGGAAAAGCAGTTCTTCACTATTCATAGTCTTCTTGGCCATCATGTCTTCTTGCTCTCCTCACCCCAGGAAGGCCATAGTAGCCACTCCAAGGCCAAAGTTCCTTTTTTACATTTAAAATTTTGTTTGTTTTTTTAGAGACAGAGTCTCACTATGCTGCCAAGGCTGGTCTCGAACCGGTGAACTCAAGTGACCTGCTAGCCTCAGCCTCCCAAAGTGCTAGGATTACAGATGTGAGCCGCCATGGCCAGCCCGAATTTCCAATTAAGCAAAAGCAAAATTTTCGGGCACAAAGAAAAATCTCCTAAATAACAGAGTAAAAGCACAAAAATATTCACAAACAAGATAAACCAAATGAAAAGATTATATGATTGAGAGAGTATGGATTTCAGTATGTTTCTCCCCATAAAGGGTGTTTTTTTTGTTGTCTTGTTCAATAAGCAACTTCCCGGTTAAGGAATGATGATGTATTGCTGTCATTTATGATTGCAAAGCTCCAGAAGGCAGTAAGAAAGCAAGCAAGGAGGTAAAGGAGGAAGAGAGGGAGGAAAGACGTAGGGGAGAGGGAGGAAAGGGAAAATGCAGTTGCAAGCCAATGGAAAGAGCCCTCAACTAGGAATCAGGACCCCTGAATTCTGCTTTTATCTCCTAGGTATATGATTATATTCTTTACTTCATGTCTCTCAGGTCTATTTAGTTATCAAATTCTGTAATTCTATAAACCATCGTATTCATGAAAATTGATTCTTTATGAGCTCTTTTCTTCATGCCTAGTAAATATTTCCATCCTTAATTCAAAGCACAGAATCGTGGCTTTTCACGGCCAAGTGAGCCTCTGAGAACATCTAGGGCAACACTTGTTTCACAGATGAGGAAACTTTCTTTTAAAACTCCTCTGAAATTGGCTAGAGGACTCATGAAAGGTGATACTAAGTTCACTATAAAAAAAAGAAAAAGGAAAAGATCAGTTTATCAGGGCATAGACAGTGGAACTTTTTATAGCAATTTCAAAGGTATCTTTCTTTAAATGTTATAGATGTCTGTAAGTAATTCAGACTATGCGTTTAACTATTTATTTTGATTTTCTAAACCAAGGATGAAGAATTCATCAGTCAGATGCATTTGCCTTTGTTTTGTTGAAAACTCAGTTCCTTATAGAACTAAAGCATTAGAGCGATTGGTTTCAATGTTGGCACTATGCCAAATAGGACCTTTGAGGACTTACAATGTTAGGTACTAATTTTCCAACAGAGAAAGTGTTTTGTTTTGTCTTCAAGGAAAGGTATTGCTATTTGAACAGGGTTGAATTTTCACATTAGGATTTTGTGGTTATATTTCAAAATTTCCGTTTTCTAATATAACGAAGTTGTGCTTTCCTACTACACCAGAGAGAGCCTTAAACCTGTCCACCTACACCAAAATTTCCTGGATTCATACCACACTCTCGTAATGCCTTGCTCGAGCCTGCCTGTTCTCTCCTATCTAGTCACTCTGGAGCCATCAGAGGCAGTCTTAGGAAATGATTTCACCTCCAGGGATCATCAGGCCCGAGGAAGAATACACAGAAAATCAGGGAACTGTATTCTCCTTAGACAGAAAATGCTAGCAGAACCACTTGAGTCATTTCTCAATTCTCCATCCTGAGAATTCCCCACTGGCTTCTAACAACTCTGGCTGCTGGCAGAAGCAAAGTAGACAAAGGTTTGAGAGGTAAGGGGTAGAAGGAAGGGGAGACTGGCTGTAGAATGTGGGGCAGAAGTGGAACATTTTTCCTGAGTGCTTAGTGAACAGTTGCAAACTGCCACCCTTGGGAGAACCTCTCAGTCCTTTAGTTCGCCCTTGGGAGAACTGCTCATTCAGCCACTTACGGTGAATCCTAAAATACAGATTCTTGCACCTAGCCCAGCCTTCCAGATCAGAAAGCTGCATATTAACTAGATGCAATGCATCTTGGGAGCACCATCTCTTTTGCCTTTGATTTTATCTTAATCTCCAAGTCATAGTAGATTTGCAAGTATACTAAAAAGAACCTTTTTTCCCTGACCCATTCGGGAATAAGTTGCCAGTCTAACATCTTCTATTCCCAAACATTTCACTGAGCATTTTCTACAAACATGGGCACTCTTCCTTCATAAGCACAATAAAAAGATCAAAATTAAAACATGAACGCTGGTATATCACTACTACCTAATTTTCAGATCTCATTTAAGTTTCACCAGTTTCCAATGATGTTCTTTTTAACAAAAAAATCCCATTCAAACTCACTCAGATTTCTCATTTCATTGTCACGTCTCTTTATTCTCCTCCAGTCTGCAACCGTTTCTCAACCTTAATTTGACTTTACTGCCCTTGAAACTTTTGAAGATTGCAGGTCAGATATCCGGTCAAATGTTTCCAATTTGGGTTGGTCTGATGTTTTCTCATGCCTGGATTCAAGTGATGCAACTCTGAGGAACTATCACAGCAGTGATACTGTGTTCTTCTCATGGCAGGCTATGAAGGGCCCATTATCTCAATTTGTCCCATTATTGACAATATTCACTCTCTTTGATTACTTGATTAAGGTGGTGTCAGAAGCTTCTCAACTACACAGCTGCTTTTTCTTGTTTGTAATCAATGAGTACCTCATGGGAAGGTACAATGAAACTATGTAAATAGCCCATTCCTCATTAAACCTTTAATTTATTCATTTGTGAACTTACTTATATCCTTGTAGACTCATGATTTCCCATTCTATTCAATGGGTTATAATAATGCCCTAACCATGGTACCCATCAATATTTCAAGGAGGTTTCATTTCTTTTAGTCAAGAATTGTATTTGGAAACTAGGTCCGAGTACTACATATGTAGATCACAATATGAGATATATTATTTAAAACAGAATGATCAGATTATCTTGATGGTTCATTGTGGGAACCAGCTCACAAGATCTGTCAATCACACCATTCTGATGACTACCTCCAATTGCCAGAATGGTTTTCTTTAGACCTTCCATTGTAGCTGTGGCCAAGAGAGCAAATTGTCCAACTTTGGTTAAGCCTTGCGGAGTACAGGCCAATGAGGCCGGGGAGCTCATGGAACTGTTTGGTGTTTAGGAATTCTAAAAGTCTTAACTCAGTCCTGTTGTCAAGTTTTGCCTGTCCATTATATTAACACCAAATCAACTAATTAGTAAAGAGTTAATATTACATATGTAGTTAATATTACATATGCCTTTGAATTGTGTACTTTTTTGTACTCTCGGTAAATGTTAAAATACATATGAGACAAAGGTCACCTCTCCACTCTGATAGCACAGTGTGCTCTGAGTGTGGACAGTCATTTTGCTAATTCTCCTCATTGGTGGTTCCACTAGATGGATGATTTCCCTGGATTAGCCATCATAACTGCCATCTGTTCCTGTGCATAGATACAAAGATCTAAAGGGTAGAGGTCAGGAAGAATTTTAGTAAGGGCTGTGTGCTCAGTTGCCTCTGCTTATCTCTCTAGATCATTCTCTAGACTGTTTTTGGCCCAAAACCCTCCCCTAAGGGGCTGCATTGACTAGACTCCCTCACCCTCACGCTTTCAGTTGCTTAACTAATATTCCTCAATTTTTTTTCATGATTACACTCCCTAAGGAGGAATTTTAGACATTCTTTTACTAATTGTCTCTGCCTGACCATGAAATTTTAATGCCATAAATATATTGCATATCTGTTTATGAACTGTGTCTTTTGGAGGGCACAGACCATTATAATAGCTAAAGGTTTGTTTTTTGTTTTTGCCCTGCCAAGAACAAATGTTTGCTTCCCCTTGGGAAAGCATGGGTTAGACCAGTGGAAGACATTTAAAGGAGATTAGAGAATAGGGGGGAAACTCCTAAGGACATAAAGACATTCTCTTTGACCCTTACTGTCAGACAGAAATGACTTCACCCAAGGACACAGCACTTATGGGTGGCCTTCTCCATTTCCAGCTATTGCTTGGTTTCAGCTGACCACTCCCTCTCTCTTATCAGGCCTATGGGTGGTAACAGCACCCATCCACGGCTAGCCTTGGACTTCTTTACCGTCCTGGACCTATTCCCTTGACTCTACCCACATCTTTTGAAATATCCTACATTAAACTCTTTACACCCCTTTGAATGTGTCCTGCTTCCTGCTGGGACCATGACTAGGCTCTTCTAGTTGGAATCCTTATCACCTCCTGTGACCTAGTCACTAAGTCAGGCAGTCTCATTTCAACTACAGTCTTTATCCTTTTCTTTTTCCTTTCTGGAGTCTTTTTTCATTACTCAGCAACAGTGTTTGTCCATCAAAATGCACCTTTGGAGTGGTGGTTTGGGTTTCTATTTTTTTTTTTGAGACGGAGTTTCGCTCTTGTGACCCAGGCTGGAGTGCAATGGCGCCATCTCGGCTCACCGCAACCTCCACCTCCTGGGTTCAGGCAATTCTCCTGCCTCAGCCTCCTGGGTAGCTGGGATTACAGGCATGCGCCACCATGCCCAGCTAATTTTTTGTATCTTTAGTAGAGACAGAGTTTCACCATTTTGACCAGGATGGTCTCGATCTCTTGACCTCATGATCCACCCACCTCAGCCTCCCAAAGTCCTGGGATTACAGGCTTGAGCCACCGCGCCCGGCCCCGGGTTTCTATTTTTTCCCTTCCTGTTACATTGTCACTGGCGTGGCATGGGATTTGTGCTTGGATCCTAAGCCATCATACACCCTTGCATACTCGATATTTCTCTTTCTCAGCTTCCCAAACACCCAAGTCACCCCGACAGTCAGGCTCTTGAATACTTTCTTCCCACAAATTAGTGATCTTAGACTGCAAGAGCCGACAATGGCTGTTCCAGGTGCTATGGATGTATAAGACTTGTTGGCTTAAAATAATGACATTTATTTGGCTCACACATCTGCAAGCTTGGCAGGTCTCAGTAAGGATAGTTGTCTCTGCTCTACTCAGCATCGGCTGGGGCAGCTCAGAGATTGAGAGGCTGAATTATCCAAAGCACCCTGTACTCACTTGTCTGAGCCCTGGGCTAAGAAGACTCAAACAACTGAAAGCTGGAACAGCTGGGGCTCTTTGGGCATCTCTCTAGCTTGATGCAGTCTCTCCATGTAATCGACCAGCATGCGGGGCTTAGGGCAGTCTTACGTGTTACACATGGACTCAGAGCTCCCACTCACGTTGATTATGTCAAGAGAAAAAGCCAGATGGAATTTGTTTCACCTGCTGTGACTTACCCATCAAAGTCATTCAGTGTCATTTTGACCACATTCTGTTGGTTAGGGTTAGCAAGTCCCACTAAGCTTAAGGGAAGAGAACTTAGACCCTATCTCTTTAAAGAGAATGTCAGTTCACATCATATTGTTAAAAAGTGGAATGAGATATGTACAGATACAGTCATTTTTGGAAAAACAATCTGATTGCTTCCATATCATATGCATACGTAAATAATTTAATTTTTGAGACTTTGTGGAAGTCCTGTGGGGTTCAGAAGAAAATACTGGAAACTACCCATGGCAAACAAGCAGAGACAGGAAGAGGTGAGTAAGGAGGTCTTAATACCTACTTTGTATAATAATGGGGCTCGGGATTTCTGACTGAGAACATCAAGAGTAGGCACAGTCAAGGTAATAAGAATTCTGGATTTCTGTCTATGCATTGAGTCAAGCAAGTCTCTGATCTCTAGCAAATGAAAAATTATTGTACATGATTTTGATGGTCTCTCCCAAAACCCCTGGTTCTGTTATGCCATCATCAACTCACTTTTCTGTTTCCTGTTTAAAGTCACTTTCTCTCAAAGTTGCTGACTCCAAATTCTGTTGCTTTTGCTGAAAAGATAGTCACACTGCTGTCTATGCAGCTCCACTAAATCAAGTGTGGGCTTCAAGTCCTCAGTGGCACCAAGTGTTACTTCAAGAGTTATTCCTCCTTTGTGTATGGAAATTTGCATTTTGAATGTGTGCCATCAGAGAAGCAATGGGAAATTGGGTATTGCGCTGTGGCCAAGTCAGAGAATGTGTGTGTGTTTGTGTCACTGTCACCATTCTTCTTCTCTGAGAGAGTTTTGATGGTAGATGAGGGCATAGGACCAGTAGATTCAAAAGTAGAGGATATAGAAGTATTTGGAAATAGATTAAGACACAATTCTAGAGTTGTCCACGAAGCTCTTTATAAAGTATCTTCATATGCAACAGCATGCTTAGTAGGTACATTCTGGGCTCACAGCAGAGCCCAGAATGGCTGAAGCCCCAAAATGGTGAGCACTGTATATGAAATTGAATACATCTGTCTATGAATGTTTTTAAATCTGTAATTTAAAAAACTCCCAAGGTGTTGCCAATGTGAAAACAGGTGTGAACCACAAGCAATCTACCACATGGTTTGTAGAGGTCAAGATTCTCTCAGATTCGGCCGGGCGCGGTGGCTCAAGCCTGTAATCCCAGCACTTTGGGAGGCCGAGGCGGGTGGATCACGAGGTCAACAGATCGAGACCATCTTGGTCAACATGGTGAAACCCCATCTCTACTAAAATTACAAAAAATTAGCTGGGCACGGTGGTGTGTGCCTGTAATCCCAGCTACTCAGGAGGCTGAGGCAGGAGAATTGCCTGAACCCAGGAGGCGGAGATTGCGGTGAGCCGAGATCGCGCCATTGCACTCCAGCCTGGGTAACAAGAGCGAAACTCCGTCTCAAAAAAAAAAAAAAAAAAAAAGATTCTCTCAGATTCAAGGATAGAAAAACCATTTAAAACTCTTTTTAGCAAACTTGTATCTGAAAAGTTCACATGATACTTAATTAGATAATTTACCAATTACAACAGAACTAGGTCTCTCTACCCATCTCTGTGCTCTGCCTCCCTCTGTATTGGCTCTATTTCATACTCTCACCTCTCTGGAACAAAGGTGACCACAAACTACTCTCTCATCAACCTCAGTGTTAAGGGGCATACTTCTTTCTCCATAGCTCTTATGCAAGATCTGAAATTGTTTCATTGTCTCTCATTGGCCAGATTCTGATCAAGTGTCTACCCTTGAACCAATCACTGTGGCCAGGGACATGTACTCCCCTGACTAGGTCTAGGACACATGGCAACTCTGGGAGGGGGAGGTGCAGGGGTGGAGCAACATGGTCAACTAAAATTAAAGCTATGGACCAAGCAGGAGCTGAGTGGTTCCCCAGAGGAAAACAGGGGAACTATTGACAGGGGAAATAGATGGAATACCTTCTATTCAAGTACATCGTCAGTAAATACTATTTGATCATTGACTTCTTGCGACATGTTCTTTAAAGACAGACAAGAGTTAAGAGGACATAACGTCATGGCTAATAAGATTGTTGTAATTTCATTATCAATTCTTCTCTTTCCACTCTCACTTTATTAAAAATGATCAAAGAATATGTTCAGAAGAGTGTTCACATGACTTAGAAGCCCCACCTTGAAGACTGGAGGTGTGGAGAGAAGCTATAGGTAAGGTGTGCCCAGCCAGGATAAATATGAAGGAAAGGCAAGCAGCACTGGCAGGTGAAGGTGAACAGTGCAAGGATATGGACATGAAAATCGGTGTGGTGGGAGAAGAGAGAAAACACCAGGGGAGGAAACAGAAGCAAAACAAAACAGAGAATGCCACCACTGTATATAGTTGCTGAGATTATCTACAGGAAACAGACGTGTGGAAGGGGATCCTGTGACTAAGAAGAATAGGACAAATAGGAATTAAATAGTACTGTTAGCCTAAAAGAGAGTACTTTAGAAAGCAGTGTGGAATTCAGCTTTTAAAATTTCCACGTATGCTTTTCAAAACATTGTTCTGTGTTTTCAAGCTGTTTGACAGTGGGTCAAAGAATGCCAGTAGTACTGTTTATGAGTGGCTTCATTTTAAATGGCAGCCCCAAGCAAAGGTGAAATTTAAACTTCTGTTTACATTTAGAAATTCTCTGGATTGTCTGGTAACCTCATCTTTAGAAGCCTGATGTTTACATATTGGCAGCCACAGGGAATTATTTCCCTTTGGGTGTTCAATTGCTGTCCAATTTCCTTATCTACTGCCCATTAAATTAGGAAACGTCGGACCTCATCATCTGCTTTACTTTCCAATCACTTTACCAGCAACAGTCTTCAGTAACTAGTGCCTTGCAGCGTTGTTTTGCAAGCCCTGGTTTCCTCAGGATGCATTTTAAAAAACAGATACCAGAAGTAATGTGACGAGCCAGGTTATAGGTTTAAGACCTGATTTTGAGATTCAGACATAGTTCTTAGGAGGCTGAATTCTGAGGTTTTTCTTTTCAACTTACTCACTATACAGTGTGTTGTATTTCCAAATATGAATCGTAGTAGGGGCAGGTTTGAAGCAGTCTAGTTTCATTGATCACAAAAGTTGGTTATCGGTGAAACATGGTAAAAACATCACCTCTTTTCTACCAAAAGGTGTCTTCAGTGGAGGTTCTTGGAATGCAAAGAGGATGTATGTTGGAACTGGGAATAAAAAGCAAATGAGGTTCTAAAGCAAAGGGTAGCAATGATTTGACATTGAATGGTATGCCCAGAAATTTAATTAAATTTTAATTAAAATATAATTCTGCATAAAATTTAATTATATGACAATGAGTATTTTCACACAGTAAGTTAGGAAAGTTTTCCAAAGTCAACTGGGAAGGCACCATGCAGTGTGTCATAATAAAAAGGACAGAGGCTACAAGGCCAGCTAGATCTGGGTTTAAATCCCAGCTCTACCACTTACTGGCTCTAAGCCTCAGTTTTCTTATCTGCAAAATGGGAACAATAATTCTTACTCTGCTTACCTGGCAAAAATTAGAAGAAAAATATATTATTAAAAAACCAATCATAATGCCTGGCATTTAAAAATATATTAGGCATTCAAAAATGGTAGCTATTATTATTATTTATTGTGGGGAATAGATGCCCATTTTCCCTCTTCCCATCGCAGAAAAAAAAATTCAGAAAACGAATGGCTTTTTAAATAACCTGGTTGCAGAATTCAAACTGACTCTGCCCAGCAAAATTATGTTTAAGGCCAGGAGAGGGTTTTGCTTGTTTCCCATAAAAAGTATTGTCAAATTATTTTTTTTCTTGTTCTGTGTATTTTTTTCCTAAATTCTTTTTTTTTTTTATAACTTTTACTTTCATCTGTATAGAAATATCCTTGGCCATATCTCTGTTGCTGTCCCTTCAATAAGTCTGCAATTATTTTTTTCAACAGGTGCCAGCCCAAAGAATCATAAGCCCTTAGGAGCTAATGGTGAAGTTTCAGCCAAGAAAAGAAATTAAAAAAAAAAATAGTTTCCTGAAAATTATAGCATACATAACTTTGGAATGTACTTGTTTGTGTCTTTTTTAGTTTATAAAATACTTTGCTCTTTATGTTGAAAAACTGTCCATTATTACTGGCTGTTGGCCACTCTTTCATCTCTAGGGTAATAGATTTCTACTATAAAATTTCAACTCCGGTCAAAGCAGACAGTGTGTTATAAAAAAATATACTGAGCACAAATGCAGTCATAAAGTCTCATATATATTTACCTCTCCAAGTGAAAGGGCTTATGGTATTTTAGGGAAACGCATTTTTTAAATACTAGGCACTCAGTAAATATTTGTGAGTGGCCAAGTGAATGAATAAATGAACGATGGGAATTTACCATGACTGCAAATCATTTCTCTTAAAGTGACGTATACTATTTGTTTTCATGTGTGTGTCTGTGTGCATGTGTGTGTGTGTTTGTGTGTGTGGCAGGGGGCTGGGCGGGTGGGGGGGGAGTTAAATTAAGATAAATTTTGTTTAAAGAGTTCTTTAGGGATTACTGGATTAGTGGACATGGTAATAAAAACATTGTTCTCCAAAGCAGAATACGGTAGTTACGGTTACAGGAAGACCATTAACCCCTTTTTCTTTTCTAGAAATGACTGCCTTGTGTGTCATTTAGGTTTTGAAATCTTCCTTTCCCTGGGCAGAGAATAGGTCCCAGAGTATCAGACCTGTGGTTATTGGAAAACAGCTTTATCTACTGCACAGAAATTTCTGTTGTCCTTATTAAAAAAGATCTTTGGGAGGTGAAGGTCATTTCAGGCCAATGCCAAACAGCAACGAATTTGCTAGGATGTTTTCTGAAAGCCAAAAAGAGATGGACATCGGAACCTGGGACTGAACTTAAGGCAGGTGGGCCAGGTTTAAACCTTACATGATCAGTGGTCATTTGCGTACATTACTTACTTTGAAGCCTCAATTGCCTTCTATAACAAGTGAGGCAAGTGTAGCATACACCTTTCAGTATTTGGGGTGAAAATTAAATGGGATAACACATATAAAGCGTTTAGCATAATGCCTACAGATGACCACTACTGTGATCTGTTTCTACTTATACTTCCAAAATCAAATCTGTGTTTTTGTTTTCCCCCTGACACTAACCAATTTTCCAAACACCAAATGGTTGTTCTACAATTACACTATCCAGAGTGAGTGTCAGATGGCACAGATTAAGGACTCAGTCCCAAAAGACTCCTCCCACTTCAAGATACCCATTGCAAGTCCAGGCAGCCTGTACTTCTGACAAACCAGCTATAAAGTCATAAAGTTGGGGGTTCCCATGACTCTTTCTTGGGTTGGATAATTTGCTGGAATGGGTCACACAGCTCAGGGAAAATAATTGATGTACTATTATGAGCTAAATACAAAGGATGTTGTAAAGGTTGTAAATGAACAGCCAGATGAAACAGTGCCCAGGTGAGATCTGGAAGGGTCCCAAGCACAGGAGCTTCTGTCCCCATGGAGTTGTGCCACCTCCTAGCATGCCAGTACATTCATCAACATGGCAGTTCTCCTACCCCTGTTTAGGTTTTGTGTGGAGGTTCCATTACATTGGCATGATTGAAGGCATTATCGGCCATTGAAGATTGACTCAATCCTCAGCGCTTCTCTCCTCTCCATAGGTCAGGAAGTAGGGCCGAGAGCCCTAGAGCTCTCCAGTCACAAGGTTGGGTGCCCCAGCACTTACCCGACCCTGAAGCTATCAAGGGGCCCACCAAGAAATACCTTATCATTAAGCCTAAATTCAGGTACAATTAAAAGTGACTTATGAAATAAAAGATGCTCCTATCAGTCAGGAAATTACAAGAGTTTTAGAAGCTCTGTGCCAAGTACCAGGATGAAGACTAAATATATATTTCTTATTTATATCACAGTATTACACTAAAGCATAGGAAGTGCTCAGTAAATGGAAGTAGTGGGCAACCCTAACCTTGAAGTATTTGGTGCCAAGTGTCAAGAAGGATCACTTATAAAACTCTTCTTACACAAGTTTCCATTTCCTCCTTTGTACATGTGAGAGGGCCTGATCAGGTCAGAAGAATTCACATTTCACACCGTGGAGTTTTGAGTCAAAGGCACAGGGGTGAGGAGGTGTAGGGCGGTAGGCTGGGATGCTTTCTGCTGGCAGTGGTGTCTCAAAGAGCCTAAGGCAGAGAAAATAGGGGATGGGTAGAAGAGGGCAGCTAGGGTAGAAGAAAAGGAAAGTAAATATGGAGGGAGACAGGGAAAAAGGGAGAAGGGAGAGTGCCGTGGTAAAGAGTTGACTTGCTGAAGGTCATTCTCCGTAGGCAATATTGGGGTTTCTTGGAAGGAAATCCCCCATTATGGACTTAGAAAGTAAAAATCAGTTTCTGAAGAAGAGTATTAAATGCACTAAGCTGGATCATGAAGAGATAAAATGTACAAAGATTAAAAAGAGGATGCAAAAAGAAAAGGACAAAAATATATTAAAAATTAGTTCAACTCCTGCTGGGTTCTTCACACTCACAGCTGATTAGAAGGTGGGATAAATCTGTGTAACATATTTGTGGAGCCTGCTCAGCTCAAAGTCCTCATATGCCCCCCACCCCACCACCCACCTTCCCACACACACACCCTACTTTTGGGGAGGCTGGCTCTGGGCTTTTTCTCACTGATTGTTAGCCAGAGACAGAACTCCTTTGCCATGGGGGCCTCTCCATAGGGGATGCGTGTCCTCATGAGAAGGGAGCTGGCTTCCCTAAGAGCAAGGTACTGGGGAAAGCATCCTGTCTGGAGGTGGCAGTGCTTTTATAGCCTAATCTCAAAAAGGACATCCCATTGCTTTGGCCCTATGCTGTGAATTAGAACAGAGTCCCTAAACCCAGCATACATGCAATAAGAAGGAACTTAAAATCCATCTCTTGAAGAGAGGAATCTCTAAGAATTTGTGGCATATTTTTAAAACCACCATCATACCAAACAGCTTTCTCTTTAGTTTCTTGTTCCAAGACTTCCTATATCCGGACTATGTCTCTGCCTCTGCTTTTGAATTCTTTGAGATCTCTGAAGTCTTGGAATCAGTGAAAACATGTCAGACATGGGCACTTTGCAGTCTTGCAGAAAGCAATGACTCTGGTGGACAGGAGGCAGTTGAAGGTTACCTTAACAGAGGATTAAGCCAATTCCTACACTACAAGGACAATCACCCCGCATTGAGTTCAGGTGTGCAGTTTCCTAGGCTGAGTCATCTGCTGTTTCACCAGGTCTCCCTAAAACAAGGGCCAGCATACTTTGGTAAAGGACCAGATGGGAAATATTTTTGGCTTTGTGGGCCACATGTGGTCTCTGTCATGTATTTTTTTCATTGTTATTACAACCCTTTGAACGTATAAAAACCATTCTTAGCTGGCAGGCTGTACCAAGACAAGCCTGCAGGATGTAGTTTGCAGACCCCTGCTCTACAATAATCAGAGAGGTGCTGGTGTCCTTGGAAATAGTTTAGATATGCTTCTCCACACCACCCAGCCATGATAAGCGTCTCCTTTCCATGTCTCTCAAATTTCCTAAAAGATCCAATCTATCTTACTTCAGACAAAGAGCTGGGAGTCCTTTTTTCAGGTTGGATACATTTTACATAGGATTTTTCTCATTCCTTCAGGGAGACAGAAACAGGTTCCAAAATTAAGTCACGAAAATGACTAATGTACTGTCAGAGAAGAATTATGAACCTGCAGGGTTATGGTCTCTCAGAAAACTCATATTGCGTTTCTATCCATCGTGCGGATAACAATAACCTTCTCCAACAAGTGGAGTGAAAAATGTGCAGACTGCCAGTAAGTATTCCTTACTGCTGGCTAAAGGCTGGCACCACACCGGCTTTATACGGCAGTGGGAATTTGTGTCAGAGATGGCTTTTACTGTGGAAAACAATCCAGTCTCATCCTTTGGCCTTTATGTCCTCACCGTTTTCTAGAATATCAGCGTGACTCATGAATGACAGTGAACGCTCCACAAAACAAAACAAAAGCCTTTTTTTGTGTGTCTTTATCAGCAACTGAAATAAAAATTCTTGGACAAGAATTCTCAAAAATCAGAAAAAAAACCTGTGTTTTATTTTTACCAGGATAGTAGTAAAAAATGCATTTAGCCCATGAGTTGATAAAAGAAAACGTGTTAACACGTACGTGTGATTAATGCATTCATGCTAATAGAGGGACAAAAGCAAAAAAAAAAAAAGCTGAAGGAAGAAACTGAAACTGTACATCATATTAATGTTTCATAGCCCCAGATAAGTAGTGTTGCTTTCTTATTTTACTCCCATGCCCAAACCTGTAGTCCTACAAAATTGCTGACTCGAGGTGCTACATGAAAACATGCAGAGACTTGAAAACTCTTGCAAGAGTGGGGAGTTCTATGAATAAAGAAATTGTTTAAATGGTCAGTGAATCAGGTATACACTTCATTTTGTAATAGTAAAAACTGTGGTCTCAAGTCTGTTTTACCCTGTTAAGGGTGCAGTCACTTGCAGAGATCTCCCTGATAGGACTCATTATTAGTTGTAATTAAAACTGACCCAAAATCATAATTTAATTAGCTTTAATAGGATAGCTTTTGAAGGGTCATATTTTGGATACATGTTTCTTCCTGCAATTATTTATTCTTGTAAATTATTCTGATTTAAAATTTATTAGCCAGTTATTGAGGAAACTATTTACTTGCCACTTATATGAATGGTTCAAGTAGTATATGCATACATTTGAGTAATTATCCTAACATTTTCATGTGATCAGGAAAACTTTTGCTCTCACTCATCATGTTTTTGATTGACATTTTATGTCACAAGACAGCATTTGTTACAATACCATTGTTTGGGGGTTTCCGTAAGCAAACCTTATTACAGCCTAAATGTTAAAAACTAAGGTCATTTCGACACTTCTAGAAGCAAAAGATCTTCTGGGTTCCATAAAACAGGGAACTTGGGTTTATCAAGTCCAAGATCATCTGACATTAGTAATGAGAACTGGGAGAACTGAATAATTTATTCTTATAGGCAAACTGCTGAGAAGATGGAGAGTCCCGAAAACCTTTCTCAAGCTGTTGTTGTAAGGTTGTTCTCCTGTGCTCTTACGGATAGTGCTCTCTCATTCCCTCCGCCATCAGGCTGTTTTTGTCTACTGCTGCCTGCTACATACGCTGCCTCCTCATGGGACTCCACCTGTTTAGACAGGAAGGGGCTGACCCTAGGACCAATGAGAGGGATGAGGCCAATGTCCACTAGACAGACTGATTCTCATTTTCAATGAGTTCAGTCACTTGCAGAGATCTCCCTTTTCATAGATCACAAGGCTACCTGATATATTTTTTTACCAAACATATTTCTGTAGAGAAAGGGCAGCTGGAACTCTTTTACAGTTAACCAAAAAGTACATTTGATAAGGGGAAACTTCTGCAAATTGACCGATTTGGCAGAAAGAACAAAGAACATGCTAGAGTATTCCTTAGTGAGGGATTCACATGTCGTTTTATGTCTATAGCATTGTACATACTGGCAACGCATAATTGTCTGTGGCCTACTCTGCCACCAGGAGAGAGGAAACAGATGTTCCTATTTGTCTTTTGATGTGGCTTCTGATACTTACATTGATTTGTCTAAAATAGCATCAGCTACCCCAGAAAATTTTTTTCCTAGTCCTTGAGTTGGTTGGCTAATAAGAATGTGATTATCATCTCAAGGTGATCCACTGCCAGCAGGTATTCCCCCCACCTCCCTTTTTCTTTTTTTTTTTTTTTGAGACAGAGTTTCACTCTTGTTACCCAAGCTGGAGTGCAATGGCATGATCCTGCCTCACCGCAACCTCTGCCTCCTGGGTTCAGGCAATTCTCCTGCCTCAGCCTCCTGAGTAGCTGGGATTACAGGCACGCACCACCGTGCCCAGCTAATTTTTTGTATTTTTAGTAGAGACGGGGTTTCACCGTGTTGACCAGGATGGTCTCGATCTCTTGACCTTGTGATCCACCCGCCTCGGCCTCCCAAAATGCTGGGATTACAGGCGTGAGCCACCGCGCCCAGCCAGATATTGCCCTTTTACAGGGAAAAGACAGATCATTGGGAAGTGAACATAGAGGAAAAAAATCACATAGTATTTTACTTATTCAAAGTGAAGTAAGACTCCAGTTCGACTTTTTGGAATAGATCTAATGGAAATTTGAGGGTAAACTCAACACCAGGAGGTCTTAGTGCTCTCCGCTCCATACAGTAATTAGAGAACCGTTGTTACAGGTAGGAATACTAGATAATTAGAGTGTTAGCGGTAGTCTTGGGAGGAGTGACAGGTTCATTACTAAATAAAAGTAATTTACCCTAAATTGAAAATGACAGCTGATGCCTTCTAGAAGCACAGCTTGATAAGAAAGAAACCATGAGGATATTGGATACATGCAGGAAAAGAAGGAATGGCAATAGATTTGACATCACAAAATATATCCAGAAAGGAGACTGAGGGAGGTTAGAGTTCTCCTTTTGCTTAGCAGGCCCTGAGGGTTCACAATAAGCTACATTCTTATTTATGACATAAGGAGAACAGATAATGGAAGCAACTGTCTCAGACCATCAGTCCAAATGTACAATCCAGACAAGATCACAAAAGGAAAATATAAAAAGCTAATGGGAACTACAGGGAAGGAGCATAACCATATTAAAGTTGACTGTTATATGCACATTTCACTTAAGACAAATCTTATACAAATTTTCTATAAGTTATTCTAGAGGGATTTATACTGGGCCATTTTTTTTTTCTCTTCATCTATCTGACCTCATTTCTTTTTTATTAAAAGATCTCTGGGCTGGGCACCGTGGCTCAAGCCTGTAATCCAGCACTTTGGGAGGCTGAGGTGGGCAGATCACAAGGTCAAGAGATCAAGACCATCCTGGCCAACTTGGTGAAACCCTATCTCTACTAAAAATACAAAAAAAAAAAAAAATTAGCTGGGCATAGTGGCATGTGCCTGTAGTCCCAGCTACCCAGGAGGCTGAGGCAGGAGAATTGCTTGAACCCAGGAGGCAGAGGTTGCATGAGCTGAGATTGCCCCACTGCACTCCAGCCTGGCGCCTGGAAACAGAGCAACACTCTGTCTCAAAATTAAAAAATAATAAAAAAAATAATAAAAATCTCTGTTGTATCTCTCATGGTCACTGTAAGCCAGCATGTCCCCCTTGTTCCCAGACTTCACAACATGCAGTTTTCCCAGGCTGTCAGCTGGTGTGGAATGTAGGGTAGCATCAAAGCATGGTGACTGACAGCTTACCTTTAGCAGGCAAATAATGGGGCTCAAATCCTACTTCTGCTCCCTGCTAGCTATGGGAGCTTTGGAGAATTGCTGAGACTAGAACAACATTTCTCTACCTATACAATAGAATATTCATTATATCTGTGTTATTAAGTTGTTAAGAACGTTCTTCAGGATAAGTCAGAGCTTTCACAGTAGAGGCTGGCACCATTCCTCATCCTTCACACTCTGTCCAACTACTCACCAAAGCCAGTTCATTCAATCTCTCCAATATGTTTTCAGTTCATCCTGTTCTCTCCCTCCTCTCCTGCTGCCTCTTCATCTCAGGCTTCTGCCATCTCTTGTCTGGGGTATTTCAATCAATTTTAAGTGGGTCTTTCATACTATGACATATTCCTAGCCCACAAAACACCCAGGTGAGAAAGAACCCGCTGTGGTTCCTGACTGCCCCCTGTAGACGTGCCTCACTCCCAGCAAAGAGCACAAAGCCCTTTCTAATGTGACCGCATTCTTCACCTGGCTTCAGTCCTTCCCCCTCGTTTTGTCATCATCTCCAGCTGTACGAAATCACCATGACTCCCCAGATATACATGCTCCTTCTCACCTCTGGGGCTTGTTCCCCACCCAGTGGAACATTCCCTCTCCCCGCAACTCATCCTACTCCATTGGCATGAATATTTCCCACTTAGATCCATCTTGAAGCACCTGTCATCGGCACTCCTGCCCCACAGGCCCCTCCTAAGCCTTCATGCTCTTCACCTGGAGTCCCTATCCCTCTCTCCCCACCTTTACCTCATTCATTCCCACTGATTAATTTTGTTTCTCAAGTGCCTTAGCTTATCAGCTCAAATGCCACTTCCACAGGGAAGCCCTCTTCAACCCTTGTTAGAAGCCATCTTACCAACTTACATTTCCCTTCATTAGTGCTTCTCACGGTTGGGGATACTGTATTTGTGTAATTGTTTGGTTTAAAAATCTCTGAGAGCAGGTTCCCCCCAAGCACATCCTAAGACAAAGATTCAACGGCCAGCAGCTGATCTGGGGAGTGATTCCCAGGAAGTGCCGGTAGGGAAGTGGTGAAGTGAGATAGAGAAGGGGAGGAAACAGAAACAGGTGCGTGAACAAGTAGATTGTCCTGCAGGCAGCTGAGACTCAGTCCTGCAGGAGGATGCTGGGAACCAGTTTGGATGTACCTCACAGGAGTCCCACTCCTGGGGCATGGATGCCAGAAAGGGATGTTAGTTCACCCCCTCCTGTCCATCATTGGTTGAGTCTGCTTCTGGAATATTAAGTCCCCAGCACCTCAGTATTGGCAGGACAAGCATCCTGCTGAGAGCAGAAAAAGTCCTTAGGCCACATGTGGACATAGAAATCAGAGGTGCCAGGGACAATGGCAGGGCTTTGACAGCTTCAGCTACAATATCCACCTGTCCCCTTGGACCCAGCTCCACAGCTCTTTTCCCCACTAGTTACCTTTAATGCAGTACTGTCCAGCAGAAATATGCCATGACATGAGTTACAAATATATGTGCCCCTTTACATTTTCAGAAGCCATGTTTTTTAAAAAAGGTGCTATTAATTTTAATGCTTTATTTTACTTAGCCCAATAGATCAAAATAGTATCATCTCAACATACAACCAATATGAAAATTCTTAATTAGATGTTTTACGTTTTCTCATGCTATATTCAGAATCTGACATGGATGTAACATTTACAACATATCTCAATTTGGACTTGCCTCATAGTCTGGGGAGTGCCTGCAGCCATGTGTGGCTAGTGTCTGTCACAGTGGGCAGCAGTCTCTGGGAGAGACTGAATGCTCAACAAATGCTCAGTGACCAAAGTCTCAGCTGGGGCAGTGCCTCCCCTGAGCAAATTTCACTGACCCCCCTGCCCCAGGACTGGACTTCGGTGCTTAAGAGCACCTGCTGTCCTCCCTGCTTCCTCCCACAGTGTTAGCTGTACCTAACTGCAGCTTGTGTTCACTCATCTGTCTCCCCAGCATACTCCTGGAGGGGGTGAGTCCCCCACCTTGTTCATTACTGTGTCTTCAGCACCCAGTGCAATGTCCAGAACAGAGGAAGCTTCCCCAAAGTTCTGCTCAATGATGAATGCATTTTAAGATAAGATGATTAAACTATCATCTTCAGTGAACTTTTAGTGAAAAGGAAAATTCTATACCTCGATTTTATGAAAAGTCTATTTTTGTCTAACAAGTATCAGTATAGTCTTAAGGGATTATTCAGTTCATGGCTACAGAGATTCAGAATTTGGACAATGAACAATGCAGTAATAAAGTGGGCTTTTCATATCCATATGTAATTAACAAAAATAAATGCATACTTCCCACTCTCACCTATTAATACTCTAGAGCCTGGACCAATGGTATTAGTCTGTTTTCACACTGCTGATAAAGACATACCCAAGGCCGAGTGCGGTGGCTCACGCCTGTAATCCCAGCGTTTTGGGAGGCCGAGGCAGGCGGATCATGCGGTCAGGACTTTGAAACCAGCCTGACCAATATGGTGAAACCTTGTCTCTACTAAAAATACAAAAATTAGCCAGGCAGGGTGGCAAACACCTGTAATCCCAGCTACTCAGGAGACTGAGGCAGGAAAATCGCTTGAACCCGGGAGGTGGAGGTTGTAGTGAGCCGAGATCACGCCCTTGCACTCAAACCTGGGAGACAGAGCAAGACTCCGTCTCAAAAAGAAAAAAGACATACCCGAAACTGGGAACAAAAAAAGGTTTAATTGGACTTACAGTTCCACTTGGCTGGGGAGGCCTCAGACTCACGGCAGGAGGTGTAAGACTCTTCTTACACGGCGGTGGCAAGAGAAAATGAGGAAGACGCAAAAGTAGAAACCCCTGATAAACCCATCCGATCTGGTGAGACTTATTCACTATCACGAGAACAGCACGGGAAAGACTGCCCCCAGCATTCAATTACCTCCCCCTGGGTCCCTCCCACAACCCGTGGGAATTCTGGGAGATACAATTCAAGTTGAGATTCAGGTGGAGGCACAGCCAAACCATATCACCAATCATTCTCAAAGAGTAGGGCCCACACTCTTAGCAGCATCACCGGGAATTCATTGAAATGCGGTGCTCAGGCCCTGCCCCATCGCCACTGAACCAGAACCCAGCTGTTTGTGTTTTAACAAGCCCTCCAAGGCCTCTGATGCACAGTGAAGTTTGAGGACCAGCACTCCAGATAGAGTAATTTCCAAGTTACTCTCTTAGAAGTAAAGCACATCTTAGACAACAGCTTCCTGTGCCTAAAATTCCACACACAAAAAAACATTTGGTCTTTCTGCCTAAAGGTGTGTGGTTTCTCTACTTGCAAAATAATTTCATATGAAATAAAGAGAATATGTTGAAATTTATTCTGGTACAATGTCAAATAGCTATTAGCAAAACATTTGGCTAAACAAAGTCATTACTGGAAATCTGTAATTTCTAAAGAGAGATAAAATACACGTAGACGTCCTTCTTGTTTTTATACTTGTCAGTCAGCTTTGGGGTAGTTGTTGAATTTTATCATCTATGGGATCATTTTGAGGGCAAAAGCACATTTTTAGAAAAAGTTCATAGAATCATGGGAAACCCATGTATTGGTTTCATCCTGGACTTCAAAATTCCAAATCAGTATCTTAAAAGTTTTATTTTTACTACTTAAAATAGCATGTCTCAACACGGAAGGAACAAGTATTTTAAAAGAAGAAAGAGGTAGAAATACAAAATTGGTTTTTGCTTCCCATGATATTATGGGGCTGTCCACAACCTCTGATGTATGTGTATTGAATTATACTTCGGAGAGGAAATAAATTAGGCTTCAGACAGCAGAAGACTTTCCCTGTGGGAGTTGCACCAGACAGACACTTACACTCGCACATTTATGTCTTCACTCAGTGACTTCCGGAAGAGCCATTTGGACAATGCCAAGGGAAGAATTGAAGCACTTACTCATTTTATCCACCAGAAGTACCCAACATTTGTCCATATCTACATATAGGAAACAACATTTTGTATATTTTTCTGGATAATCATTTCTAGCCTCAGTTTCACTTTATGCAGGCAGATACGTCGCATGAAACCTTTCCATTCCTCTGTCTTTTGTCAGTTCCTAAAGGGAAAGGCTTCTGTCTTCTGAATACCCTAATTTCCTCTCTCTCCAGCATCTTGAACTTTGTAGGTACTCTACAAACACTAACTGATGACAAACTATATAACAGCTTTCAAATTTATTCATGGGATGATTATTCTATTTAAAGAACATCTTTATATATTTTCCATTCTTCAGCAAAAAAAAGAAAATGTTTCATCTTGCCAGTTCTGTATTTAACATCTGCACAGAGCACAGTGTGTGCCTGTTTTAAACAAATGTGTAGGCACACTGGTTATCTAGATTCAGGAACGTAAATGATAATACAGAGAAATGTAGTTTTTAGAAGAAAATTTAACCTTAGGGTTTAATGGAAAAATGCAGTTGCTGTTTTATCACAGAGAAAGAAAGGGAGAGAACAAGGAAATCCCATTGTAATGCTATTATGCTAACCGCATTTTGGCCATTATTTTCCAAGTTATAGAGTGGATACCGGGTTTTGTGCATATCAGAGAACTGGCATAATTTATTGTCAATTCACAAGCATAGAATAACTGTGTTAGGATAAGTTGATTTCTAACCTCAGTTGTACCATGAAGTCATTGGAAGACATTGGGAATGTTACTTAATTCTCATTTGTTAGTTACTTTTAAGAAACAGTCACATAAATATATTTCTTATTATCATTCCTTAATAGTTATTGACTGTGTACAGGATGCTTTATATCTCTGCAAGGCACTGCAACTTATCCAGGGAAGCCCACATTAATGAATAGTGTTTATAAAGTACTTGGAAATCCTCAGATTAAAACCTAATGGTATCAGAGTAAAAGTATTTGTATTAACATGCCATATGGGAGAACCATATGTTATCTATTAAGAGGGTATGTGTGGTATTGAAAATCACTCTCTGGTGCATTGCTTTGTGCTATTTTTATACCAAGATATGCCATGGCAAGTTTTGGTAAGCCTGGGTCGTACTTTCAATGTTGAAAATGCTACAAAATTCAGTCCTTCCACTGTAATTTGTCGAGCTCCTTACTGAGCGCTTGACTCTCTGCTTATCATCACACAAAACACATTGAAACCCACTGTCCCATGCATTTCCGCTCTTTGAACACATGTTACACTGAAGTCCCCCTTAACAGACACAAAGGCTTAGAAAATTACAGGTTCCGTTTTTCCTCTTCCTTCTACATGGGCAATGCTGCTTTGAGCCACACTTATAGATAGGGCTGACACAGTTGTCTTGTCTGTCCTAATGGTTGAAGACATACCCATGAGTCTTACACCCCCTCTGTTAATGAGGCATGGATGCAGTACTATTTGAGTTTATTTTGGGTAGAACTGGCAGCCAGGGGAGCACTGCCCAGCATTTCCCCTAACTGGCTACACATGCCACACCACCTTCCGGGAATGCTCTAAGTCATTAATCTAGAGAACGATATTGTGACAAGTTCCATATAAAATCTGCCCCCACCTGGGGAAGCGATTCCTTCTCTAGTAAGGAGACAAATGGCAATGGGTGTGTTATCATGAGCTCCTGAGACCTTATGTCGGGGTCACCATCCTTAAAAAATTCTGTTCTAAATGACATGTGGACCTCATGCTTCATAAGTAACCAAAAGATCTTGGAATAGAAGATAACTGACCTCTTTTTCCTGATTAATTTGTGAACTATCCAGGCAAGGCCAGGTAAGGTAAGAGCATATTTCATTATCTGGAAAATATTGATTGAACACCTGCCAGGTACTTAGGGAACACTGGGTAACAAAGCAGACAAAAGAACCTTGCCTCGGTGGAGCTTACATTCAAGGAGGGGCAGAAACACATAAGTAATGAACATGATACCTACCTGAATTAGAGGAAATGATATATTAGAAGATGATGGACAATTGGAGAACCAAAGAGAAAAAGTTGATGGGGATAAGGATGGAATGTGTGACGCTGGGGAGATGATACAATTTTAAATGGAAGGTTCAGCACAGATCTCACTGAAAGGGGACATTTAAGCAGTAACTTAAAGGGGCTGGAGAGAAAGCACTCCAGGCAGAGGGGTCAGGCAATGCAAAGGCCTGGGGAGAAGAGACTCCAGTGTGCTGGAGGAACAGCACAGAGGCCAGCATGGCTGCAGCAACTGAGCAAGCAGGAGACTAGCAGAGAATGAATGGAGGCAGAGAAACAAGGGTCTCCATCATGCAGGGTCTTGCTGCCATCAGCACATTCAAGCAGGGGAGTGGTATGAGCTGCCTCACACTTTAAAACCAACCAGCTTCTAGGCTGAGAACGGGTGTTGAGAACAAGAACTGAAGCAGCAAAACACATCGGGAAGCCATTGCCACCTCCCAGGAGAGAGGGGATGGAGAATGGCCCCAACTAGCACTGGTGAAAACAGAGGGATCTGTTAATACTTGTGCTCCCTACACTTCGCCATTTGATTTTTGGGAACCATTAGTTGAGATCAAAGACACATGAAATGTTTAAACAAATCCACAATTTAATGACATTCAAGCAGAAGCTGAGATCAATATCATACCTCATCTGCATAGGGAACTGAAATATGATTCAAGGAAAAAAATAATTACTGCTTTGGGGGAAAATTTCCCTCTTAATCCCTTGGCATATATTTATGGAGCCCTTAACAGATAAGGCACTTACGTGGGTGCTAGGTGCCAAGGACACCAGAGAAACAAGGGACATCTCTCTGCAGAGGGCTTATGGCTTAGCTCTTGCAGGTGAGCGGAGGTCTCAGGAATCTGCAGGGCAAGAAAGAAAGACTCCAGGATTTGGCATGATCTGGACCTGAGCTTAAATCTCAGCTCTGCCATGAACTGTGTGACTTCCGGGAAGTGACTTTGATCTCTCACAACCTTGATTTCTTCATCTGCAAAAACGGAGGAAGGTTGCAGCATTCGTGGTTACATGTGTGAGGGGCATGATTGCATGAGCATGTAAAGGCCTGGTGCAAAGGAGACACCTCTAGGAAGCGGCAGCTATGACTCCTGCTAGGTGGAGACTACTCACCTTTTTATCTGCACTAAACGATGCACATGAGGCTTTTCATTAAAATAATGAGGCAGCCAATTCGAAAACTTTTCTAAGAGTAAGTAAGCTATTAAAATAGATCAATCAGTAGTGACACCTCCAGAACAAAATCTGTAAAGCTTTGGAACTAACCTTCCCTCCTTCCGTTTCTTCCTAAAGCCATTAAGTAGGACTGAGAAAAGTAGGTGTTTGCATTGGAGGGAGGACGGTGGTGAGGGGCCACAGAGTTTGGACAGGGTCAGATGTGCTTCTGTGTCCCAGACTCATGTGAACTAAAGAGACACAACAACTGAATGCTGTATGATCCTAGATTGCTATTAGGATATTCTTGAAAAATTGGCAAAACACAAATGTGATTTGTAGCTTTGACAGAAGGAATGTCATCTATGTTTGTTTTTTTTTTTTTTTTTTTTTTGAGACGGAGTTTCGCTCTTGTTACCCAGGCTGGAGTGCAATGGCGCGATCTCGGCTCACCGCAACCTCCGCCTCCTGGGTTCAGGCAATTCTCCTGCCTCAGCCTCCTGAGTAACTGGGATTACAGGCACGCGCCACCATGCCCAGCTAATTTTTTGTATTTTTTTAGTAGAGATGGGGTTTCACTATGTTGACCAGGATGGTCTCAATCTCTTGACCTCGTGATCCACCCGCCTCGGCCTCCCAAAGTGCTGGGATTACAGGCCTGAGCCACCACGCCCGGCCGAATGTCATCTATGTTAATCTTCTGATCTTGATGGTTGTACTGTGGTTATGAAAAAGAATGTCCTTATTTGTAGAAAATATATACTAAAGTTGTCAAGGCTGATGGGCATGATTAGGAAGTGATTATGTCTACAACTTACTCTCAAATGGTTCAGGAAAAAAAAAAATTCTTGCCCGGTTCTTGCAACTTTCTGTTGCTTAAAATTATTCCAGAATAAAAATACCTTTAGCACTAATCACAAAAGTTTAGAGTTGTAGCATTGTACTCACCTGATAGAGTGCCAGAGGGGTTTTATTCTCAATATTTGTTGTGTTCAGTGTCAATTTAATTAATCCAGATGAGATCATCATTTCCCACATTTTTGCTGCTTCATAATTTAAGTATCTTACCCAGACAACAAATAGTTGCATTTCCAAGTAGGAAATAGTGAGCCCCAACATCAGCTAAGACTGGGTTGAGACTGTCCCCTGCTCCCATCACATGCTAGCTGTGGAATCTTAACACCCCTGTGTCTCAGTTGTCTCATCCATGAAATGCAGATAGTAATACCTGCCTCATGCAGTTGTTATGAAAATGAAGTTTGATAACCTTTGCAAAGCATTTAGACACTGAGTGGAACATATGCAATATTCAGTAAGTGTTAGCTGGCATTAACTAATATTATTCTGTCGCTCACATAGCTCTATAGTTAAACATAAACATCATTCTATTGATGACAGTGCAGACTCTTCAAGAGCATTCCTCTGTTATGTCAGCTAATTTTACTTTTCAAATGTGCACCTTCTAGAGAATTTTGGAACATATGAGATGAAAATGTAGATGGGGAACTACAAAATTAAAGACTGGATTTTTTATAAGAGTGTTTTTTGTTTTATTTATTTATTTTTGTTTGAGACAGAGTCTCGCTCTGTTGCTCAGGCTGGGAGTGCAATGGCATGATCTTGGCTCACTGTAACGTCTGACTCTCAGGTTCAAGCAATTCTCCTGCCTCAGCCTCCTGAGTAGCTGGGATTATAGGTGCGCACCACCACGCCCAGCTAATTTTTGTATTTTTAGTAGAGACAAGGTTTCACCAAGTTGGCCAGCTACTCTCAAACTCCTGACCTCATGATCTGCCTGCCTCAGCCTTCCAAAGTGCTAAAATTATAGGCGTGAGTCACCGTGCCCAGCTGAGTGCTGATTTTTTTTAAGTTAACTTCAAGCCTTCCTGAGCTGAGAAAAATAAACATACCTATGTCTTAATCAACTATTGCCATAATAATGCTGTGCAATAAATCACCCCAAAATGCAGTTCCCTACAACAAAAGTATTTATTTTCATGATCACAGGTTTTTAAAATGACTGTGCTTCAGTCATTTTATATAGGCTGGGCTCAGCGGGGTTGTTCTACTGTGAGCTGTGAGTTGCCTGGGCTTGGTTCCAGACGGTGACTTGGGTTCAAGCTTTGCTCCATGGATCCCTCATCCTCCTTAAGCCAGGAGCTACAGAGGCATCTTCTTGTCATGGCAGATGTCAGGAACACAAGCAACCAATCCATTTATGCAGCACATGTACACCCTTTACTCACATTCTCTCCACTAGCATTTCATTAGCTAAATCAAGTCCCATGGTCAAGCCCAAAATCAATGGGGTGGAAACATTCTCTGCTCACAGTGGGAGGACACTGATATATATAATCTTATTATAGGGGACTGAAGAATTGGGACCACTAATCTAATCTGCAAAGTGCTGGTTTTGAATTGTCTATAGTCTGTCTGTGTCCAGAAATCTGTAGATCTTTAGAAGAAAAGACAACAGTATACCAGCTGAAATTACACATTAGATCGGTTCCCCAGTATAGCTATGGATTTATTCAGACTTACTCTCCTTCATCTTCCTATCACCACGTAGAGTTCACAAAAGGAACTACAAATATCAGGATAGCAATCCGTGCTCATGTTGCTGAGTTTGCCCTTGCAGAATTCTCGCATGTAGGATTCAACATGGATTGCTTTCTTAGCATAGTCACTTTTCAGCAGGAGCCTTTTATTTTATTTCTATAAAATTTCTGAAATGTTCTTGCAAACAGAACATGCTCGACAAATATTGGTTGAAAGAGTAGGAGGCAGAGTACTAATATGGGAGAAATTAGGACACAACCAGTAGAATTTTCACAGGTTACTGTGCTTTTTCAGCATGGGAAAGTAAAGTGTTATATCACACTCAACATGAACGCTATGGAAATTTATCATCTGAAGTAAATATGTGATCTTAAAGATATATTAACTAAGAAAATGTAGCTTCTGTGTGACATTATTTAAGCTAACAAAATAGCCTCACACTTCCCTATATGTCTTCACCTTTATTGTAACCCCTTTAAAATCTCTTCTAAAACCTCAGGTTTACATACCCCTCTGCTTAACTGTTTATTGTTTATGTGCTTCCTGTGAAGACAGCTAGACAGACAAGACTGATAAAAAGAAAGCTTGTCCTTATCAAAAACTTATGGGGACTGTGTTAATGCGCCTTGCTTTTTCTACCAGTGGAAGTCCCCTGCTTCACTAAGAACTCACCCATTTGCAGCATTTATAATGGATGGAAAGTTCTAAACCAGCCAAAATGTCCTTCTAACAGAATGAAATGAATGCTAATCTAATTGGCCAAGAATGCATATGCTGGGCTTGGGGAAAAAGCCTTCTACATTGGTTCCCCCTGCTGGATTTGAGGATGCACTGTCTTGGAAATTGATGAAAGCAATATACCTGGACCTTTTTATCTGAGGGCATGTCACTGGAATGGCAAATCCAGCATTCTTCTAGAAAGCATCCACTCTGTGATAAATGCGCCAAGTGTTTCTTGAGTTTGCTTCCCAAGGGCAGAAATACTGCAAATAGAAAACTGTGCCACTGAGACTCAAAGTAGAAAACAAAAGCATGCCACTCAGATGTCTGTCCTAGGGAGTGGGATGGCCCACAAGGGAACTAAGGGTAAAAACCCAGAAGCAATGGACAAGGTAAACTGCCAGACTGGTTGTTATTATTAGAATGCTGCATTTCAGGATCTGACCATGAATTTCCTTTATATGCATTACAACTATTAGAACCAATTCCTTTCATTTCTGTAATTTAATTGCTGCTGCTTTTCTTTCCCTTCTTATCTTCCTCTCTTCATAAGAAATCTCCCTACCCCTACTCTGTAGAACATGTGGTAACCAAACTCATTTTAAAGGAAGCTTGTCACCTGCAGACGTCGGGGCTATTGTGAAATTGTTAAAAGGTCTGTCTGTTGAGGGAGACAGAGAAGCTGGCAGATTTTTCCTGCTTGACTCTGAGTCCATTTGGTGACTCTGAGTCCAAAGGGACAGATATTGGCTAAGTTTTTCGCACATGCCCCTGCACCAACTTGGGCTTGTTAAGACAGCAAGAACAGTGGAAGTGACTATTTCCTCCCTAGAACAAAGGCCAATGCTGTTTTCTTCATGGAGAACCAGAACAGGGAAAATGTCAGATAATCGTATGGTACTTGTAAACATGCCATTTAGAACACTGAATTTAAGTGGCGTACAGAGCCACCCCAGGGTCTCATATTCAGGCCAGGTGTGGTGTCTTATGCCTATGATCCCAGCACTTTGGGAGGCTGAGGTGGGAGGATTGCTCAAGGCCAGGAGTTGAAGACCAGCCTAGGCAACAAAGCAAGATCCTGTCTCTCCAAAAAAATAAAGAATTAGTCAGGCCTGGTGGCATGTGCCTTTTAGGCCTAGCTGCTTAGGAGGCTGAGGTGGGAGGATTGCTTGAGTCCAGGAGTTCAAGGCTGCAGTGAGCTACAAACATGCCACTGTACTCCAGCCTGGACAACACTCTGTGTCTATAAAAAAACAAAAAACAAAAGAAGTAGTTATATTGTGCCCGCCATCACAAATGGCACAGGGCTAAGCCAACACAGGGGATCCTGTACATATATTTATTTATTGACTACATTCTTCGCCAACCTCAGAATGTCATTCTTTTTTCCTTTTCTGTCCTTCTGTCATAAACTTTTTTCCCCATTTAGATCAAATCTAAATGTTTCCCCATCTGAAACTTTCTTCAATAGGTCGTCTTCCAGAGCTGCAGTGAAATGCTTCCCCACTGTTTCTGAGGTTCTTGCTTCAGCTCTGCTACTGGTGGCCTCCTCTTGGGAGGATTCTTTTGCCTTGGAATTAAGATTTGGTAGGAGGAGGAGATGGCAGGTCAAAGCACTCAAGCAAAACAACATTACGTGATTCAGGCCCACTTATGGGTCAGGAATTTTTAAAGGGCTCAGCTGGGTGTCTCTTCTGCTCCTGTGACACTGGCTGAGGTCATCTCTCAGCTGCATTTAGTTAGCAGCTGGCTGGTTGGAAAGGTTCAAGAAGGCTTGGCTCATAAGTCTGGCCCTTTGTGCTCCCCACACATCCCTTCTCTCTATTTCTGTATGGCTCCCTCCATTTGGAAGGCCATCTTCAGCTTCTTTACAGCATGAGGGCTGGCTTCCCAGAGGGAGAAAGTGGAAGCTGCCAGTTCTCGGAGGGTAGCTAAGAAGTCCCAGAATATCACTTCCACCATATTCCATTGGTCTAAAGAAGTTTCAGGGCCAGTCGGAACTTAAAGAGAAGGGAGGGACTCCATTCCTTCAGAGACAAAGTATTTGTTTAACCCACATGAGTATAGGTTGGTAACTTCTGCTTCTATTTTCTATACTTAACTACAAGTTTTATACTTTGTTCTTATGTCTTTGTACAAATTCATCATTTTTATTTGCTTCATTTTCCAAACCAAAAGCAATTTGGAGATCCTCCCAGGATTGAGTTATAAAACCATGCCTATACTTAACCTTTAAAAAGTTTATTATTTCAACAGATAAATCCACGGATACAGTAGCTATTTTAAGACAAAAGAAAGTTTTAGATAGTTGCAAATATACAGCCTTCATCACACTTGACCAGTTACTTTTCATATAACTATATTCTATAGCATAAACTCAACCAACATAATCCGTTCAAGACAAAATATTTTATAGCATAGATATGTTAGATTGCCATATTTAAGTGAAAATTCACCTTTTTTGCAGCATATATGAAAACAGAAATAAAGGGCAAGAAACTTTGCCAACATTCCTTACACAGTTCATGTTGTTTAAGTCAAGGGAGAAAAGTGGACTGGAGTTGAAGTTTGTATCATATTTTGGGAAATGCGGAATGAGGAGAGAGATGTTCCTGGGACCACAGAGTGAATTTTGTTTACCACAGTTAAACATTTCATCTAGCATATCATGTGAGGAGGGATGAGTATAAATGCCCCTATTTATGTAGGTAATTTTTCTGTTCCATTCCTCTGATTCATCTCTCTGCCTGGCTTTATGGGGAGCCATGGTACCTTGATTACAATTAATTTCAGTGCTGCATATTAGCGATAAAGAGAAATTTCAAAAATTGACTTGATGCATTTTTTTCCCCTCTGGTTTTCTTGAAAGATGAGAACGGTCCAGAGGAAAAGCACAGTATGGAAGAAATGGAAGGGCAGAGCGGAGATACAGGTAGGCTCAGATTTCTTTTGAGAAGTCTCCTAGGCCTCATCTGCAGAGGTGAACAAAAAAAACTTCACTCTGTGCTATTGTCTGAAAATGCTTATACCTTTCACCAGATTCACTCCAGTGTTCATTCAGGTCTCCCTCAGGAAGCCACCATCTCCGGTAACTGTGAGTTGACTGTGCTTTCAGACAGAGGGGGACATTCTCACAACTCATTCACCGATTCCATTTTTCTTCCCTGTAACAGTTTACCTGGCAAAGTTCTAAGAGGGCCTGGCAGAAGTTGGAAGTGCCAAGCCAGAGCTTGGCTGAGTTAGGTCAAGCTCAAATTAGTAGATTTAGCTTGAAGGGAAAAAATGAAATAAAAACTGATTAAAGGAAATGAAAAAGAGGCTTTCCCTACACCGTGAGTAGAATGTTCTCTAGTCTATTGCATTAAATTTTGAAGAGCTATGCTTCAGGTTATTTCTCTGCGTATTGTTGGAGATGGTGCAATGGACCTGACTACCCCACACCCAGAGCTCTAAGTAAGATCTAAACCCAGCACTTTGGGAGGCCAAGGCGGGTGGATCATGAGGTCAACAGCTCAAGACCATCCTGGTCAACATGGTGAAACCCCGTCTCTACTAAAAATACAAAAAAAAAAAAAAAAATTAGCTGGGCACGGTGGCTCATGCCTGTAATCCCAGCTACTTGGGAGGCTGAGGCAGGAGAATTGCCTGAACCCAGGAGGCAGAGGTTGCAGTGAGCCGAGATCGCGCCATCGCACTCCAGCCTGGGTAACAACAGTAAAACTCCATCTGAAAAAAAAAAAGATCTAAACCCTTCCTGACAACCCCTCTGTTAACTAAAGGACAGATGTGTGCATTGAAAGTTTATAGATTCCACACTGTAGATTATAAATTGAACATTTTCAAATCAAATAGCACTTAAGGCTCAAAAGGGATTGAAGTCACCTGTGATTTATTATCTCTTTCTACCCATTTTTATACTCAGGTGTGCTTCCTTTAAAAGAATGATTGGCACAATCATTTCACTTACTCACATCCAGCAAAATAAATTAATAAATAAAACTCTCTGTACCCTTGAGTTACCCAGTTATTCTCCCAAGTCTAATGAGCTCCATGGAAGGGCATCTTTGAAATAGTGGGCTCTGCCGTTTGCCAAGCACGTCCTAGGCCATAGGCGAAACTCTTGGAATTAAACCAGGTAGTGTGATAAGTTTTTCACTGTAAACTTCTTACATTAACCTTGGAGATTTTATTGGGAATTGGAAGCTTTTATTATTAACCTGGAAGATGGAATTGAAGAAGGCCAATCAGAGAAAGCACTGAAGCAAGGCAGCAAGGACTTTGTGTACCTGCGACTGTGTCGGCCGGCGCCCTTCGCTGCAACATAGTCCTTGCAATGAAATGAATTTCTGATACAGAAAAATGCTGTTATCCAACCCTCCCCCACCCCTGACCCACACATTATGCTCCATAGCAGATGAGTGAAAAACTGTCACTGTTTTTATTGTTTGGGGCTGTTGAGGTTTCACAGGTTTTATTCACTCGCTGCTCTGTCCCAAACTGCCTTTTTTTCTTTTTTTTTTGGAGACAGAGTCTCGCTCTGTCACTCAGGCTGGAGTGCAGTCATGCAATCTCGGCTCATTGCAACCTCCGCCTCCTGTGTTCAAGCGATTCTCGTGCCTCAGCCTCCTGAGTAGCTGGGACTACAGCCACGCACCACCATGCCCGGCTAATTTTTTTTTTTTTTTTTTTTTTAGTAGAGACAGGGTTTCACCATGTTGGCCAGGCTGCTCTCAAACTCCTGAACTCAAGTGATCTGCCCACTTAAACCTCCTAAAGTGCTGGGATTATAGGCATGAGCCACCTCACCCAGCCCCAAACTGTCCTTATCGACAAAGATTGTTTCCCATCATTCTATGTACGTGCACCCACACACTTATGCATGCACTCACATTTTCCTGGGTTTGATTTATTCATTCTCTTCCCCTTAACCAGTTGAGAACAAGCAGTTTGTGATTTGAGGTCACCTTGCCTGTGAGTGATAGAATGTCAGCCCTCTTCTCCAGTCCTTGAATCTGATAGCGTTATCACCACAATAGGGGCACTTCTCAATGTAAAGAAGAGTCCTAATGCATCGCTGAGTGACTCCCCTTGCTTTGCCAAGTGAGCTCACTGGCTGGCAGAGGCCAGTGGCAGAATCCACCTATAATCCTGGCCAGTGTCAACACTCATTGTTATGTTCACACTGCTCATTTCATAGCCTCCTAAACAGAGCCCAGAGAAAATTGAAGATGTGGTTATGGGTCGTTAAAGCTCTTTTGACCTGCTAGTATTTTTCCAAAATAAAAGTATCTTCTTTTCATTCAATATAATTTCCAGCTTCAATTTTGAGTATGTAGCTGTGCAGGCCTCTTACACATCGTAAAAAAACAGAATCTCAAAACAGTAATCCAGCAGTTTTGACTGGATCATTCAAGCATGATCAAATCAGATCAAAGTTGTAGATAATACTCTTCCAAAAAAAATTTGACAAATTCATATCAAGGATTCATTGTATTGTAGACACCATTCCAGGCACTGAAGAATACACCCAACAATCAATAAAAACAGCATCCCTGTTTCCTTGAAATATATTCTGGTGGAGTTTCCAAACAATAAACAAATAAAAATGATAAAAACATCAATGGTGATACATGCCTTGCTGAGAAATAAGGAAACAGAAGGAATGCCCAGAAGGCAACTCTCTATGGTCTGGGTTTGGGACAGACTCTCTGAGGAAGTGATAGCTAAAATGAGATCTAAATAATGAGATGGTGAGAGAGTGTTCTGTTCCAAAGGACACTTGACCTGAAAGTCATAGTACATGCATCATGGACAAAAGAAAGATGGGCTAGAAAAGACCTTATTTGTGACTTTTTTCCAAATATGTGTTAGTTTTCACGCATATATGAATTATCTTTAGTTCCTTGACCCTGCTACTACATGAAAAACTATATATACTATATATGTATGTTATATATATATACACTCTATGCCATATATAAACTATAGCATATTTATGTGTACAAACTATATATATATCCACACACATGTATATAGTTTTTTATGTAGTAGCAGGGTCATGGAACTATAACTCATACATGCATGAAAACGAACACACATTCAGAAGCAAATCACAAATCACATATTTTCTAGCCCACTGTTTGTCCATAATGTGTGCATGTGTGTGTGTGTGTGTATTCCTTTTCCAGTTATCAGGTATTAAACATTGCAAATGATTTTAGCAATCCTTCCTGTCTGATTTGCTGTTTGAATGGGAGTAGGCTAGCTATTATCCTGGAGGCCAAACATGGCTAGAGTCACCGGGGGCTGAGGACACTGAGGAGAGAGGTCTATTCTAATGCGGTTGGTTAATTGGTGATGTGAGGGGAAAAGAAAGTTTCACGTCCTTACTCCGCATTCTCCCATTCTGTTCTCGGGTGACATGAAAGCTCCTCGTGGCTGCTGGTGCCCTGTGTCAAATGCTCCCCTTCTTTCCGGCCTCTGCACTGACAGCCATCAGAGCTGCTTCCCTGCAGTTTGACAGCCTGGCATAATGGAGCAGAAGTGCTGTGCTAAGAAACAAACTTTAGAAATACACACTTAAAAGCACTTTGTAGGAACTTGCAAGGATACATGTTCTTTCAAAATCTGTTACCAAGAAAAATATATACCATCCTTTGAGGGATGAGGAAAAAAAAAACAAAACGCCAGAAGATGGACTAGAAACAAATCGCATTTTTCACCAAAAAATAGACGGTAGCCCATTGGTCTCTGATTTAACTGAAGGTTTCTGTTTCAGTAATTCTAAAAGAAAGTCCCAAACCACTAGCCCCTTTAAAGAGCATTCTGTGTATTCGAGCATGCATCAGGCTCGGGCTTTCTCCGGTGGAGAGTGGAGGGAGGTGCAGGGTGGGAAAGCCACAGCTTGACTTCTGGAAGGATGAACTCTGAAGCAGTTTCTATTTCTGCTTTATAGATGGTGTCAACACTGTCACTGTGCCTGGTCCCACTTCAGAAGAGGCAGTTGAAGACCGTAAAAAGGAAGGTATGAGACCTCTAACTACATCTAAAAATTGCAGACTCTTAAAAGAGACTATCCGGGCTTTGTTTATGTTGAAAATTGAAGCAGCAAGTCAAATATAACTAGGTTTTCTTAAGTGTCTCTGTTTCCAATACAATCGAGTATCCCATCTACTCTCTTTTATTACATATCCGGCCTCTTTAGAAATTATATATATATGTGTGCGTGTGTGTGTATATATATAATATTTACATTTGTTCCTTTGGAAATGTTCTGTTTACGAAATGAGAGAACGACCAGAGAAATTGTTTAGAGACGTTTATCTGAAACACCAGAATTAGTCCTGCTGTTTACAGCCACTCATCAGGAAAAGGTTTGAAAGAGTGGCATTTGAGGACCTCCAACCAGGGAGCACCATTTTTCAAAAAAGAAAGAAATATTTGAAAGGCATTTTTAGAAATGAATCTTTGGCAAGAACATCATTCTCCATTCTGTCGACAGTTACTCTGAGAAAATGTTGCTGACCCAAGTAGTATTTCCAGGAAAAGAAAAAAAAGTAAAAGAAATTCTCAGTTTTCTAGGAGACAATTTGAGGAAGGAAGAAGTAGTGGAGATATTGATGTGGGGATGCTAGAATTGAAAAATATATATCTAAAGGAAAACAAAATAGTCCTCCCTTTTCTGGCTCTCTTGGATCACTGGCAAGTCCCCAAATGAAAAGGTAACATAGGCATACATTGTTTTCTTGCACTTTGCTTTACTCTGCTTTGAAAATACTGCATTTTTTACAAATTGAAGTTTTGTGGGAACCCTGCATCAAGCAATTCTCAGGATCATTTTTCCAATAGCTTGTGTTCATTTCATGTCTCTGTGTCACACTTTGATAATTCTCACAATATTTCAAACCTTTTTACTATTACTCTATCTGTGGTGATCTGTGATCAGTTATCTTTGATGTTACTATTATAATTGTTTGGGGGTGTTATGTGCTGTGCCCATATAAGTGAACTTACTTAGTAAATGTGGTTCTGACTACTCCACTTACCCACCATTACCATGTCTGTCTCCCTTTTCTTGGGCCTCCCTATCCCCTAAAATACAATATTGAAATTAGGCCAACTAATAGACCTACAATGGCCTCTATGTGTTCAAGTGATAGGAAGAGTTGCATACTAAATCACACTTTAAATCAAAAGCTATGATCACACTCAGTGAGGAAAGTATGTTGAAAGCTGAGATAGGCTGAAATCTAGGCCTCTTGTACCGAGTTGTGAATGCAAAGGAAAAGTTCTTGAAGGAAATTAACAGTGCTGCTCCAGTGGACACATGAATGATAAGAAAGTAAAACAGCCTTACTGCCAGTGAGGAGAAAGTTTTAATGGTCTGGACAGATGATCAAACCAGCCGTAAAATTCCCTAAGCCACAGCCTAGTCCAGAGCAAGGTACCAGCCCTCTTCAATTCTACTAATGCTAAGAGAAGTGGGAAAGCTGCAAAAGGAAAGTTGTACATTAGCAGAGGCTGCTTAACAAGGTTTAAGGAAACAAGCTGTTTCCATTACATTAATGTGCCAGGTGAAGTGGCAAGTACGTATGGAGAAGCTGCAGCAAGTTATCCAGAAGATCTTGCTAAGATCACTGATGAAGGTGGCTACACTAAACAATAGATTGTCCATGTAGACAAAACAGCCTTCTTTTGGAAGATGAGGCCATTTTACACTTCATAGCTAGAAGGGAGAAGTCAATGTCTGGCTTCAAAGGACAAGCTGGCTCTCTTGTTAGGGGCTAATGCAGCAGATGACTTTTAAGGTGAAGACAACACTCATTCACTGTTCCAAGAATCCTAGTGCTCTTAAGAATTAGGTGAAGTCTACCCAACCTGTGCTATGTAAATGGCACAACAAAGCCTGTATTATAGCACATTTGTTACTGAACAGCATTGTTACTGAATATTTTAAGCCCCCTGTTGAGACCTACTGCTCAGAAAAAAAATGATTCTTTTGAAAATATTACTGCTTATTGGCCATGTACCTGGTCTTCCAAATGTTCTGATGGAGATGTACAAGGAACTTAATGTTGTTTTCGTGCCTCCTAACACATCTATTCTGCAGCCAATGGATTGGGGGTAATTTTGACTTTCGAGTCTTTCTATTTAGAAATATATTTTCTAAGACTCTAACTGCCAAAGAGAGTGATGCTGTCCTCTGATGAATCTGGGCAAGATAAACTGAAAACCTGGAAAGGATTTACTATTCTAGATGACGTTAAGAATATTCATTGATACATGAGAGGAGGTCAAAATATCAACATTAGCAAGGGTTTGAAAGAAGGTGATTCCAACCTGTATGGATGACTTTGAGAGATTTAAGACTTCAGTGGAGGAAGTAACTAAAGATGTGGTAGAAATGTCAAGAGAACTAGAAGTGGAGACTGAAGATGTGACTGAACTGCAATCTCATGGAAAACTTGCACAAACGAGAAGTTGTAACTTATTAAAAAAGAAAGTGATTTTTGAAATGAAATCTGCCCCTGGTGAAGGCACCAGAGTTTGAGAATATCAAGTTAATTTTTTTTTTTTTTGAGATAGAGTTTCACTCTTTTGCCCAGGCTGGAGTGCAATGGTGTAATCGCAGTTCACTGCAACCTCTGCCTCCCAGGTACAAGCAATTCTCCTGTCTCAACCTCCCAAGTAGCTTGGATTACAGGCATGTGCCATCATGCTCAGCTTTTTTTTTTTTTTTTTTTTGTATTTAGTAGAGACAGGGTTTCACTGTCTTAGGCTGGTCACGAACTCTTAACCTCAGGTGATCCACCTGCCTCAGTCTCCCAAAGTGCTGGGATTACAGGTGTGTACCACCACACCTGGCCTTATTGAGTTCAGTTTTAAGATAATTTCTACTGTGGGTAAAATGCCATCAAACAGCATTGCATGCCACAGAGAAATCTTTTGTGAAAGGAAGAGACAATTATTGTGGCAAACTTCATCATTGTCTTATTTTAAGAAATTACCATAGCTACCTCAACCTTGAGCAACCAAGTGGTGGCCACCAACACTGAGTGGCCAGTAGTGGCCTTCAACATTGAGGTAAGACCCACCACCAGGTAAAAGATTTCCAGTTGCTGAAGGCTCAGATGATGATTAGCATATTTTAGTGATAAAGTATTTTTCAAGGAAAGTACATTAACTGTTTTTTAAGATACAGTGTGTCTAAAACTATAACTGATGTTAAATACTCATGTAGAATCTGATAGGAAACCCTAGGTCATCTCAGAGAGACAAATAAATCTGATCAAATGTGATCAGAGTGAAAACAAAGAAAGTGGTGTTCATCTTAAGCAAAAGTTTTGGACATTCCAATCATTTAGTCTGTGATAAAAACTGTAGAGTGTCATGAAGTTGAGTGGCAGAGTTTAAAAACATGAAAGAGGGATAATTTAATTTGAATGTGGCCATGTTTCAGGCTGAGATTTCTCCTGTTGAGTTGTTTAGTTTGGAGATATCACACCTTCACAGAAGCACACTGTTTGTCATGTTTTTTGATGCTTTTAGGATCTCACACCATTAATTGCTGATGCCAAGATTTGCTTTTTGGAATACTCTTAGGATTTTTTTTTTAACATAAAACTTTTAATGATGGTAACTCCATCAAGAGGTGCTGTCATGTATCACAAATACAGTTCCTATGTAAGACTAAACGTGAAGTTTTATGAGTATTACTGAAATAAGTCATTAATATCCATTAACCTATTTACTTAGGGAAAATAGAAATATTTTGTAATCCACACTAGTATGCAATCTTCTTTCATTAAAAACAGAATGCTTAGGGTATGATTTTTGTCATACCCTTCTGAAATAGCATGTATAGGAAGCCACTGTTTTTAATTGATTATCAGTTCAAAGCTTAGACCAGCTCAGAACAAGTGTCTAATGCTTATGGAACTACCATCTTGACTGATAGATACATAACTTAGAATTTAAAAAAATCCATTGAAATCCTTTAAGATTGAGGTCAAGATAAGGTTAAAAGGCAGTCATATGTGTTGAGGATTCATTTCAAACATTCTCCATTATTAGCTTTCCTGCAGAAATATCTCTTCTCAGTGACATCTGGGCTATTTTAGAGAGCTGCAGTTCTAAGACTGCTTATAGAAATGCTCATTACACTCTCCAGTGTAAGTGGCAGAACATTTTCGCTGATCAGATGTCCTGAAGAAGCCCTTGCTCTCGAGTTTTTCAGACTTTGATCCTGACCAAGCATCTCCTTTGGCTTGAGAATCACTGATATTATGGACAGTCTTTGTTTCTCTTTCTAATATAACTCCCGAGGATTTTGAGATTCATTCAGTTATTTCCAGCTTTGCTTGTTAGTGGGCTGGCTTTACATTTGTGATAAGCCTGGTCTCCACAGGAAACTAGCATCTTCTAGAATACAAGGATTGAAAACAAACAAAAAATAAGATGGCTAACATCCCTTTGGAGACAAGATTTTTTAAAAATTAGAATAGTCATGTGAAAGTTGAAGAATTTCAAAAGGAAGTACTGTAACCCAGGTGTCCTCTATGCCAGCAATTTTGTTTTAATGTTCTAGACATAGTTTCCACTGGGAACCAAAAACCCATGCTTGCTGCCCACTTACCCCATGCACTTGCTACCTGTGCCAGCTGCCAACAGAAGGAGATGCAACTGACTGGCTCATGGATGAAGAGCTAGATTGTGAGCTACACACTGATGGCACCTGTTCCCAGTGAGTCATTACAGCCATAGGGTGGGCAGGAGTTGAGCTGGGAGCATGAGATATTAGCAGGAAGAATGCTGATGAATAATTCATCTAGAGTGCATGCCAAGGATTTGGCAACCAGGATCGAATTGAAATTAACTCCAAGGTAAAGTTGGCTGGGGAAAAGATCTGTGGGTTGGTATGTGTTCTGAGGTTATTTGTGAAATAGGATGTGTACTTATCTCTTGAGGACTTCCTCCTCTACTGGTTAAAAATACTCTGTTGATTTAATGGTGGTTTGCACTTTAAATCCTTAAAAACAAATTTAGGGATACAAGTGTGAAGGCTATTTAAGTTAACAAATACACAATCAGTCATCTTAAAGGGACAGATAAACACAGAAGCAAAATCCATAGGAATATCAAGTACTCCAGATGAAATTTCTGCAGTTATTATTATTACTACTTAAGATATAGTCAACCTTCCTAAGACAAAGAAGATGCTCTGTTCTAGTTTTTTCAATACTTTAATAGCTCATTTTGGCCCATAGCCAAGGCCAAGGCAGCTTTCTGGGGGAAAGAAAGTGCGGTTTAAACTCATCTTGATTCACCTGTCTTATTATTTAATCAGTACCTAATTTAAATTTGAAGGCTGACTAGACCAAATCATATGCTCATTAATATTAAAAGTAAAATCAATTAATACTCAGGTGCATACTCAAGCTTGTATTCCTTTGGAACACTGTGTAAGTCATATAATTGCTGTTTGGTATTTATGAAATGGGATGTTACTCCGCAAACGATTTCTTTTTTTTTTTCCTTGAGACAGAGTCTCACTCCATCGCCAGGCGCCAGGGAGGTGTGCAGTGGCAGGATCTCGGCTCACTGTACCTCCGCCTCCTGGGTTCAGGCAATTCTCCTGCCTCAGCCTCCCAAGTAGCTGGAACTACAGGCGCGTGCCACCATGCCCCGCTAATTTTTGTATTTTTAGTAGAGACGGGGTTTCACCATGTTGGCCATGATGGTCTCGATCTCTTGACCTTGTGATCTGCCCACCTCGGCCTCCCAAAGTGTTGAGATTACAGGCGTGAGCCACCACCCCCGGCAGCAAAGGATTTCATAACTATTAATCTAGTTTCAGACCTCTTAAAGTCAAAATTACTGTAGGAAAAGGGGAAAGCTAGAGCCGAGAGTAAGCCTTGCCAAAGTAAACAAAAGAGAAAGATTACATATGAGGAAGATGATTCAGGCGTGCGCAAGAAATGAGAGCACAAATTATTCCAACCACTGAGGGCTGTAAGGCTGGCCAGTGGTGTGGACTCGAAATTACTCTGAAAAATGGCATTGTTTCTGTTCTTTGCCTAAGCTGTTGAAAAGAAACAAAACCTAGGCCACCAGTGAAATTCCTCTCAAGACTCTCCAGGCTAATTTTTCTTTTCCTAGTCCCATTCTTGGGGTTCACCATCCCCCACCAAGTGCCCTCACCCCCTCACTCATCAGAGCCAGGACAAGGCTGTCCTCTGCCCTGGATCCTCACTGATAGAATGTCTGAATACACCTGAGCACACCTGAGTTCTTGGATATTAGGAGGCTTAAGTGTAAAAAGAAAGGGCTGTCCTCTGCTAGTATACTGAAGGGAAAAGAACTAAGATACACTGAGTGTCTCCTGTACACAGTGCTTTACATTTATGACAATGTAGTCTTCATTCTCAAAAGGGCAACCTGACAGAGAATGAGAGACGAAAAGGGTGTGTGTGTATAGCAAGTGGGGATAGGAGAATGGTTTTATTACTGTTAACTGCCATAACTAATACCTACATGAGCTTATGCAATCCCTTTAAAAGGGAGTATTTATTCTATTTTTAATATAAAAATTATTTTTGCTTATAAGAATATATCTTTATTATAAAATATTTCTAATGCAAAAATATAAAAAGTGAAATCATATAGTAATTTTCCCTTTAAAGATTAAATTGTAGGAAAATAAAAGTCTTAATTCTATTGCTTCATTTAATGGTAATACTGTGAATATTTACCCATGTCTTTAAAAGTTTCTCAAGGCATGAATTTTATTGGTGTCATAATATTTCATCATCTGGTTGTCCTACAATTTGCATAGCCAGTGCCCTAATGTTAGATAACTTGGTTATTTACAGTTTTCTTCCTATGATAAAAATAGAGAAATGCAGTGCCTACATTCTAGATAAATCTTTGTGCATATCTATGATCAGTTTCTCAGGACAAATTCCTGGTTTTTATTGATTTATAAGGAAAAAGGTTAAAACATTTTAATTACTTACCTATATTTTCTGATTTCAAAAGTAATGTATATTACATAAAACGCAAAAGAAGAAATGAAAAATATAACTCATAACCCCAGTGCCCAGAAATAAGCATGTGTAATATGCTGATATATAAACCCTCAGTGTTTTTCCAGGCAACCTCATACATATGTGGAGGGTTTTTTGTTTTTTAGGGTATTCTGCAATGCATCCAAGTTTGAACCTGCCTTTCAAATATAACGATACAGTGTAAAATTATTTCCTCATCTTTTGGTAGTCTACCATCATTTAATTGTGTATTCCAATCAATAAATGTTTATATTCTTATCCAGTCTCAATTTTGAATCGTTTCTGTGGTTTCAGTTTTAAATTCCATACTGACCAGAAACATCCTTTACCTTGTAAAATGATCATGATCATTTCTGTAAGAAGTCTAATAAATGTGAATACATACACATTTTTGTGTTTTCTACAATGAATAGAGCTTTTATTTCTTTTTCTGATTGTTTAATTAATATGTTTTTATAGAAACTTCAAATAATGGAAGACAGTAAAAAATATTATATGTAATCATACAATCCAGAGATTACTACCCTCCTCATTTTGGAGACTCTCCGTCATGCATCTCTTTCTGAATATATGAACACACACAGTTTTACGTAAAACGTGTGATTTTAATGCAATTTTTCTCTTTTTGTTGCTTATGTACTCCTCACCATTCAATCACTCAGAAAGTAAAATACGCTCAGTAAGAGTCTAATCTCTTCTTCCAACTACCTGGGCCCAGATTCCAACTCTACCCTGACCAAGCTGTGTAATCTCTGGCAAATTATTTAGTTTCTCTGCACCTCAAATTCAGTTTCCTCATACATAAAATAAAAACAATAATAGCACCTACCTCAAAATATTAAACATTAACATGATTAATCCATTTAAAACATTTTCAAGGTGTGCATGGTACACAGTAGGAGACGCAAATGTTTTAGCCATTATTAAATTATATATATATATATGTTTAATTTACAAATATTGTATTATATTTCACATACTTGGCTAATTCTTGCTGTGTTACAGGGAGCCAAACTTGGTAGAAATTTCTGCCAGTCGTTCTGCAATGATCTAATTAATCAATTTTAAAGTTCACATGATATTCCATAGTTTGGCTGCACCGTAATTTATCCAGCCATTCTCCTATGATGAGCAAGCACTTTCTTTCTACTCTATTGCCACATACCCTATGTGGCAACAGACATCTTTGCGCATATATCTTTATATGCTGATGCTTTTATTTGTATGGAAAGATTCCAGGAATGTGAATTCTGCTTTAAAGGGTGTGTGTTTTTAATAGACATTGCCAAATTGCTTTCCCGACAGGCTATAGCAATTCATATTTCTATCAACAACTGTTATTTTTGTTCTTTCTGATTTTTTGACAGTTCAATGGGTGTCAAGTAATATCTCATTATTACTTTTAATAAGTGTTATTGTCACAGTTTTGCAGATAACTGAGGCTCAGAAAGTTTGAACAGCTGGATCAGTTTCCCAAAAGCTAGAACCAGAATTGCAAGCCCCATCTGTCTGAACCCAAACCTCATGCATTTTCTGTCTACCATGCTGCCTCGCATATCATGAATTTCAAGCAGAGGACTTTCTTTGCCTGAGTGGTTAGGATGCAGGTATGTCCAGAGAAGGCAGAGGGTGGCATGGGAACCCTGGGACCCGTGCAAGGTGAGAAGGGAGTGGAACCATGGCAACAGGGAGGGAAGTTTGGAAGACCAAGCTAGCTGCTTGGTCTATGTCATGACCTTGACCCTAACCTGGGGACTACAATGAAATGAGTACACAGAAACCTCCAATCATACACAGAAATATCCACTAGATATAAAACCCAAATCACTTTATATGATATGCCTGGTCCTTTTGTGCTTCTTTAGACCCTGCCTGTGCCTTACTCTATAGCCCAACTCATTTATGTGTCCTTTCCCAAATGCCACTGACCTAAAGCATTCTGCCCTCACTCTGTCACATCCATTTTGTTCTTTGTTCTGTACATGAAATCCTAACAATTTTTCAAAGTCCCTTAATATCTTTCAAAGTCACTTACCCTAACTAGAGCCTTTACTCCATCTTTCCCTTCCTCTCATCCTTCTTCTTCCATCACAAATTATCTGAGCAAACATTACAGTGACAGAAATTATAATAGATAATGCAGGCGATGGGGGTGATGCATGCCTATTTTCACCTTTCCTGATTTCTGCCCTCTTCATTACAATTCACCCCATAGAGCAATAAACTATCCTGCTTCTCATAAATTTGTTTGTAAACCTTAAACATTATCATGTACCTTGTATCAGTATTAGTTATATACATAGGTAACTAACTAGAATGTAGATCTCTTAAGAGCAGGTACAAAATCTCATTCATTTTCACATTCTCCACAAAGCTCAACACAGTGGCTCGCACATAGTAGGTCCTCATATTTGTTTAATTAAAAGGAATAAAATGGTATGTACATAACCATTTGTCTGATGCTGTTGTTGATTTAACAGTTTCTTGGAGAATTTAATCGAGAGCCATGCATAAAATTAGAGACGTCACATGACTCCAGAAAGCGTGAATGAGAAATGATCTGAAATTTTTCCTACAAGAACTAACTGGAGAATTGGGCCACTTTTAATTCTAATATTATTGCCACTTTCCGAAATTTATTTTTGCCTATTATGAAGACTCCTAATAAAAGAAACTCCCCTTCAGGATTCTCTTTTTTCAGAAATAAATTTTCCCAAAAATGTCACACTGCAGAAATATAAAAGGTAAATTCAAGCCAGAGACTTTTCCTATGTGTTCACTTTCAGACTTGGATACTCTTCCCCTCTAATAGAATAAAATAAACTTCTTTTAGAGAAGTAGATATTTAACTACTATTTAATATAGTTTAAAATATTCCTAAGTGGCAGTTGGAGGCAAGTGGTAGTTCCCTTCCAAATACAGTTTGATATGCATGTATTATTTTCCTTACTAATTAAGTATGGCTATAATAATATATTTGTGGCAGTCAATTCAGTTATATGATCTCTTGGGACATATTTCTAAAGATCTACTGAATGAGATTTGAAGACAAAATCATCCCAGACTAGGACATGGAGATTATTTCAATAGGTTTGCAATCCCTTTGTCCCACATACTATTTTGAAGGTAAATTTATGTCCAACTAGGTCCAAATTTATATGAGCATCCTTGTGATCATTTTCAAATTTAGTGGCCTTGTTTTCAAATTCCTTGGGCCAAGCCATGAAGCCTTTATGAGTCTCAATTTATTTCAAATTCACATCACCACTGCTGTGTGGCCTTTGCTGGTGTTATTAGCTTGTGCCTCAGTTTTCTCATGTGTGAAAAAGGGAACCATAACAGTATTTTTTATCATGGGGTTGCGAAAACTGAAAGAGTTAATATATTTAAAGTGCTTACAATAGCTTCTCAAACAGTAAACTTTCAACAAAGTTGTCAGCATTATCGTTTTTTACAATTATTGTTATTAAATTTATTTGCTGGCTTTAAAATCCTAACTACTCAAGGTGGAACAGTCATATGCCATTGAATCATCACCAAATCAAGAAATATATTGATATACTAATGAAGGTTAGAGAGGTTCAATAACTGGTAACGTTCAAAATATTTAACAACTGATGTTGTCCCGCCCCTGACCATCAAGGTGAGCCTTCTCCAGTACACCATAGGGTGTGTACCAGTTGAATATTGAAAAGCAACCGGAAGAAATTATGCAGGCAAGCAGAAACACCTGAGCAATCTCTTCCTAGTTTCCATTTACCAATGGAGATTTGGTAACTGGGTATCTTCGCTTGAATATCAGACATTCTTTTAGTGCTTTCCTTAGATTTTTCTGCTTCCTTTTGTTTTATTCTCTTATAGATAAGACCTAGAATGGAAGGTCCCCAGCCCATATTTTGGAATACTTTTGTGGCATCACCTATTAAAAGTAATCACATATCTTCAAAACCAGCATAATTTTTAGAGTGATTGACAGGGAGCTGCCAGTAATTGTACCAGAACTGACCTGATTCATTAGGACTATAGAAACCCAAGATGTACACTTACTCAACCAAAAGTGCATGAAGTCTTTTCTGTCTACAGATTAAAATATCTCTCACTCATATTTTAAAATGTTGAACTTTGAGTCCCAATGTGTACTATTTTTAGAGTATATCTTTTTCTGACCCTGTCACTTCTTTTTAATTAGTATAAAACAGAATATTTGGAGTAACTCTTTCGAGTATTTCCACAAAAGGTGGTGTGTTTAGCCCATCTAAGTAAACACAAAACATTTGCCAGTCAAATGTAGCCTATTTTTCTATGAAATATCATTTAAACTCATTCAGGGATTCTCAAACTTTAATGTGCAGTGGACTTAAATACACATTAATATTTGAATTTAAAATAAATACTGTACTCTAAGTATTTTTATAAGTATTTCCAGAGTTAATTTTGAAGGTACGTATTATTGACACTACATAAGATAGGACTGTACTCAGAGCAGGTGGATTCTGACAGCAGCAAGACCCTCACAGCAGGATGAGTAAGGAGGGTGTGTTAACCCAACAGCAGTGGCCTCTGCCCAGGTGTCTCCACAAGGCCACAGAAAGCCCAACGATCCATGTGTCACCAACTGATCATTGTAAATAAAGCGGACCTGCTTCCTTAACCCTGTCAAAAAGAACAAAAACAAAACCTAAACGGAGAGATGGCTCTACTGAAAAACAGAAATTATGACAATAGCTCACGTAAAACGGCACATCACTGTATTTTGACTGGGCAAAAACACTGGAGAAAGGGTATTTCTTTTGAAGTGAATTCAGATCCATATGCAAAAGCGTGGGGCTCTTGCTCAGATATTCCCATGTTTAAAATTTTATAGCATCTTTGATGATGTTAATAAGTGTTCTTTGATAAATGAGTTCCACAGTCAAAACATTTTAGAAGCTATGAAGCTAGGCAAAGTGGATTAGTTTTTCTATAATGCAGAACTCAGAGCCTTCACCACGCTAACGTGCACTGAAAGGCTCGGGGGGGGATGGAAGTATGGGGCATTTCCCACATTAATTGACTAAATGTGATTTTTAGGATTTTGTTTGCTTGCTCCCCCCTTTTGTGTTGAAAGAACTTTTAAAAAATCTAACAAAACATAGTTTGGGAAACAAACTTACAGCCCTGTGGAAGTGTAAGTCCATTGAACCTCTTTTTCTTCTCAGTCTTGAGTATGTCTTTATCAGCAGCATGAAAACAGACTGATACATAATGAGACAAATATTTCATCAACCTCTTCCACAGGATAGATGGTTAAAGCTTTGAGACCACTTCAAGTACCAGGCACTGGGTTTCCCTGAACCTTCCTTCATGGTTTCAGGAAAATCAGCAACCATTTTTTAATCAGTCCCGTAGCCTTCTGCATCCTGCTTCTGGCTGCCTGCTTCCTGCAGCTTTCTTCCTACCAGAATCCTGGTGTAGACTAGTCTAGACTTGGATATCCAACCACTTGATTTATCACCTAACACTGATATATACCAGCATCAGCAGGAGGAGAAGCAGGTCAACACCAACAAGCATCCAGCTCAAGCTTACCCTTCCGCACATACATCTCCCTCTTCTCCACAGTATTGTCCGAGGTCAGAGTCCCTCCCAGATTCTTCCCCAGGGCTTCTCTCAAGGTGGAGCCAAGAGAGTACATCAGACTCTGGGCAAACACATTGGTTGAACAGTTGCCCAGTGTCTTCCAGAGATGGAAGATATTGTTAGTATTTCCCTACTTTTCTATAATTTTACCCAACCAAGACTTAGCTTGGGTAACATTCTTGAAGCCACGCGTCGAAGGCTAAATAACAGATTTGAGTCTACCACCACACCACCCTGAATGCACCCAATCTAGTCTGATCTCAAAATAATAGATTTGAAAAGAGACCTTTCAAAAACACTCCCATTTCTGTGGGTTTGTATTTTCCCTTATGAGTCTGCTCATGGTATACCTACATAATGGGATACTATTCAGCCATAAAAAAGAAAGCCTGTCATTTGTGGCAACATGGATAGAATTGGAGGACATGATGTTAAGGGAAATAAGTCTGGAAAAGAAAGTTAAATACCGCGTGTTTTCACTCATTGGCAGAAGCTAAAAAAGGTTGATCTCATAGAAGTAAAAAGTGGAACGGGATACTGGAGGCTAGAAAGGGTAGGCGGAAGTGGCAGGGGTAGGAGATTTGTTAAAGGATACAAAATTACATCTAGATAGGAGAAATAAGTTCTAGCATTCTATAGCACTGTAGGATGAATACAGTTAACGGTAGTATAGGTTATAGTTTCCAATAGCCAAAAGGAGTATATTGACTGTTCCCAACACAAAGAAGTGATAAATGTTCCAGATGGATATGCTAATTACCCCGGTCTGATCACTCTACATTATATTTATTGAAACATCACCATGTACCCCATGAATATGAACAAGTATTCTATGTCAATTTAGAAATGAAATAAATTTCTTTAAATTAAAAATTTAGCTCAAAAAGGAAACATGCATATACCTAAGTTAAGGCTTTATTGAATGTCAGCTAATCCAGTAAGAAAAAAATAAATGATAAATACTTGATTTTGTAAAAATGTTTGTTTTCAAGGAAAATGGTATGTTTCGATTGTCTGCTATTTTTAAAGTCAGTGATGCCTAGAACTAAATGATAATATGTTTTGATTTTTGCATGCTCTGTGGTTGATAGCAGACTCACTCTATAACTTTTGTTGTTTTCAATATTTATATCCTTTCTTATTTCAAAATCGTATTTGGAGTCATTTCCTCAAAACTGACACCTGTTATAAGGTGCCATGGTCTTTATGTAAACTAATAAATGAGAATATGCCATGATGGAGGTTCAGATAGAACCCTGATTCATGAATTTGCTCACTGTGTTTTCTAGTGACAGATAACTAATTATATATTTGGTCTTGAAGTTCACACACTCGTGTTAAACAGATAGCTGGCTTTAATGAGTCTAAGATTAAGTGTTTATGTTTGAACCCTATATATATTAGCTAACCTTTATATAAGTCAAAGTTCATGGTCATATTAATATATTGCACTTGAAGATAATTTCATTTCATAAGTCAGGTAAAAAGTCTACCGCCATTACCAAACAAGGCAAAGTCAACAGATCACAGCACATTCTTCTTGAATGCCTGTCATACCCTCGGGTTTCCCTCCAAGTAAAATGCAAACAGCTCATTACAGCCGGGTAGGTGCACTTCCCGTTGCAGACTTTCCCGGTCTCTCCAGTGTCATCCCATACCTTTCCCCCTCTTCTCACTGTGCTTTTGCCTAAACACAGCTTTCTCTGGTTGTCTTTTTGGTAAAGCCACCTCCACTAAACCTCCATCTAACCCCCAGACGTGTTACTTTAGAACACTCACCGCTGTCTTTACGTAAATCTTTTTCTGTTGTTTGCATACTTTCCTCCTATCCATCTCCCCCTACTATAATTTAAGTTTTGTGAGTGGAGAGACAGTATTTGTGTGGTCCATCATTTTATTCCTGTGATAATACACAGTATGGCCTACAGAGGTACCACTGAAAATTTATTGACATTTCCTATGGCCATCAAGAGATATTTACTGGGTCTAAACTTTTTAAAGGTATTATGCAATGTGAAAAAGAAAATATAGTTCTTGCCTTTCAAATAATTTATAATCTAGATGGAAATATGAGATATACAAGCATGTGCTACATAGTTAATATCAGCAACAATATTAGCAGCTCATATGTATCGAATCCTTATTATACAATGGTTTCTATTCTAAGAACTGCACATGTTTTCATGACTTCCACTCTCATCTATGATATAAATATAATTACCATCCCACTTTACAGATGAATTTTTTTAACAGAATTCCAAGCCCATTTACATTTAGAACCATAGCCTGGTGAGATTTTTTTTTTTTTTTTAATGTCATCGAGAGAGCCTGCAGTGTGATTTCTGGTAAGGGAGAGGGAGGCAAGATCAGAAAGAAATCAGAAGGACAGAGGTCAAGGATACTGAAACAGCCAAGTCTCAGACAACTGAAAATAAGAGCAGATTTGCCTTTGTTTACGTTGCCAAATGGGAAAAATTAACTTGATTGAAAGGGTAATTAAGCATTTCTTTTTCCATCATGGTCCAAACCGGCCTCATATCCAGCTGTTCTGTTTTACATTGTGATGATTCGTTGTTGAGTTGCTGACTTAAAGATGACCAATGTGGCACTGGTGCACACCTTAGTACTTCGCCCACTATTGACCTTTATTTTGTAAGTACACTGTAAAAATCTCAGTAAGAACTGTCCAACTCAGGTAGGCAGATAATGAGGAAGAGTGGGAACATTTACAGAGATGCGGTGCTGGAACAAAGACGTAATTTGAGCAAATCAGATTAGCTTTGAAGGTATCTTAGAGAGATAATCTGGCTCAACACCTTTAGTTCCTAGGTGCAGAAACTGGGATAATGTAAAGTGCATGGATTTCCCTAGAGTTATGAAGCTTGTAGTTTCAATCACAACCCCGTAATGAATGATTCTCTCATTTGCTAGTATTTTCAGTAACGACTTGCAGAAGAATACCGCCTTCAAGCTAAGAATGAGCTGTTTCACACAAGTTTATAATTTGAAATTTGTGTTTTCTAATAGAAATCAAATTACTTGTGCATTCAGGTAGTTTTCCCAGCCATGCCTCAAAGACTGTCAGGACAGGTTGACTGTCCCTAATTTGAAAATCCAAAATCTGAAGCCCTTCTGGGCCCAAGCACTTCAGATAAGGAATATCAACCTGTCCCTGAATTCCATAACTCTGGGAATGATTGGCCACCTTTTAATGGAGGTTAATGAGAGCGTAATGAAGACAAATGACCAACTATAGCTCATTTGGGTCTCCTGATGCCCTGAGCAATGTCCTGTCTGTGGACCCTGTTACCTTTCAGGTAAATATAGTTCAGCCTTGTTTAGCCAGCTTCACTGGGACCAAGCACAGTTCAGACCATCAGCATCAGAATAGTCTGGGAATGTGTCACAGGATGTTTTTTTCCTATATAAAAGAATAGCCACTGCAAAGTTTCACTAAGGACATCATCAACTGCAGAGACTCTAGTTTATTTAGAAAAGCACCTGGTTCAGATGGAGGAAAAATCACTTTGTCCTAATTGCTTCACATCACAAGCCAGAGATTCTAATGAGCAGGCCAGGATACATGTTTTGCATGGTATAATCAAATGAGTTAACGAGAATCAAAGAAAATCCGGGTGATGGTGTTTCTGTGCGACTTTTGCATCAAGCTATGGTACTTGATATAGACATTTGCAAATTACAGAGGAAGACGATTTTATGTGTAGGTTTTTGTGTTTAACTTTTTTTTGCGGGGGGTGTTTCAGACCCATTAGAACTTCTACACCAAAATGACCTCCTGTTATCACACTGAATAACAGTCAGGGGCTTCCTCTCTTACTTGGTGCATTTTGTAGACCACCTAGCTTGAATAGTTTTCTTTGAAGACAGTTAATTATGCAGTCAGTTTTATACTCTACATTCACCTCTAATTTTGGTACAACATGTTTTTTTTGCCAGTTGGATTGTCCTTCACATTATTTAACACATCTCTATATTTTTTAGCTATTTCCTCACGTCAAATATACCTTAAAAATTCAACCATAATTCTCAGCAAACTGACACAAGTACAGAAAATCAGATGCCGCATGTTCTCACTCATAGGCGGGTGTTGAACAATGAGAACACATGGACACAGGGAGGGGAACATCACACACTGGGGTCTGTTGGGGGAAACTAGAGGAGGGACAGCAGCGGGTGGAGAGTTGGAGAGGGACAACATGGGGAGAAGTGCCAGATATAGGTGATGGGGAGGAAGGCAGCAAACCACATTGCCCTGTATGTACCTTTGCGACAATCCTGCATGTTCTTCATATGTACCCTAAAACATAAAATGCAATAAAATATTAAAAAAAAAAAAGAATTCAAGATTTGGCTAGGCATGGTGGCTCATGCCTGTAACCCTAGCACTTTGGGTGGCCAAGGCAGGCAGATCACCTGAGGTCGGGAGTTCCAGACCAGCCTGCCGAACATGGAGAAACCCCGTCTCTACTAAAAAATACAAAATTAGCTGGGCATGGTGGTGCATGCCTGTAATTCCAGCTACTCAGGAGGCTGAGGCAGGAAAATCACTTGAACCTGGGAGGCGGAGGTTGCTGTGAGCCGAGATCGTGCCATTGCACTCCAGCCTGGGCAACAAGAGCGAAATTCTGTCTCAAAAAAAAAAAAAAAACCCAATTAAATATTTACCGTCATTGATTAATTCATGGAGCAGGAATCAAGCTCAGTAGCTAACTCCTCAAAGTAGTCTGGAAAATCTTTTATAAAATGGCAGTGTCATTTGTAACCTTGTTGGGGTCATAGAGCTAATATGGTGGAAGCTATCTCCTCCCAGAAATACAAATATGTACATAAATTTTGCATCTTCTAAAAGGATCTGTAGACCCTCATAGCATACCCAGGGATCCCCTAGGGTTAAGAACTTTTGTTCTAAAGGGACACATCTTAGATAGATATAATATTTATTTTGATTTGTAGTTAAGATACTTTTGTTAAAAATTCAATAGTTTCATCATCTGTCACCACAGTTTAAATCCATACATTTAATATTCCATGTAGATATGTGTAATTAACTGCATTAAAAGTGACCTACATTTTGGAATTTCTGTTTTATGAGGTTTTTCATTTTATTTTAATCTATTTTAAATATTCCTTTAAATCTTTTCAACTTTCTAAGTGAAGGCTTTTTCTTTTTTAATTTATGAAAGTATTTCTTTTTTATTCTTGTTAATCTTAAAATCATATCTATCTACAGACCTTTGGCTTGAATATTTGATTTAACATTTGCATTTGAAAAAAAATTTTTAAATACGACATTGACCTTAAAGATTTTGAAAGTCAGAATCTACATATAAATTTAATTCCAGTTCTCTGCTATTAAAATAACATCGACTGAATCTCAGAATTAGGTGATAACTGTTTTATGCTTTTTTGAACATTACCAAATGATAATTTTTAGAATAAAATGCAAATCCAAGGTGCTGCAAGAGTTTAGTGTATGCAGCTTCATTTTTCATGGTAGTTTATAGAATTTACATAAAAAAGCAAGCTATTTTAGTGACCATATACACTGGTGTCTTAATCCATGTTTCTATAACAAAATCCCATTAATAGTGTGGCTTATAAGCAACAGCAATTTATTTCTCATAGTTCTAGAGACTGGGAAGTCCAAGATCAAGCACCAGCAGATTCGGTATACGGTGAGAACTCACTTTCTGGTTCATAGATGGTGCCTTCTAACTGTGTCCTCACATGGCGAAAGGGGTAAGGGGACTCTTGGCCCTTTTTTAAAGTATTTTTTATAAGGGCACTAATCTCATTCATGAAGCCTCTACCTTTATGACCTAATCACCTTCCTAAGGCCCCTACCCCCTAAATCACCTTAGCAGTTAGAATTTCAGCTTAGAAACTTTAGGAGGACACAAACATTCAGACCATGAATATATGTATTTTCTTCCTCCATCATTGTAAGTAATGATTTCATGTACATATTCAGTGCAGCTTTCATCACCTCTAAGCAGAAAAGCTGCACTACCATCTCAAACCTACAATGAAGCATAATGTAATGAATCCATGATTTCAAACATGCAGAATCAAATCTAGGCCTGCTAAAGATGATGAGAGCCTTGTTAATAAAGTAACTTTGGTGGAAACCCTCTTCTATAGGTACCTGCTTATTTGTGAATATTGTCATGAGGTTATATAATACCTTTCATCCTACTTTATTGATGTGTTTGGAGTTAGAACCATTTCCGGAGAAGAGTCTCACATACATGACAATGTGAACTTGTGGGTTTGGTGATGGGCCAGGTGGATATGAAATCCTTGTCATCACATAAGACATGCATATTTGTGTCCACACATCTCATAGTCTGAAACAGCATGTTTCTAAGATGCATATTATTTCATAGATTTTATTTCTAAAGTCAGGACACATCTTAGGGTTGATAATGTGTTCTGGTTCATCTAGCAGCATTTTCTTCTAATACTACATAAAATAGTAATGCAAATAACAACAGATGGTCTCTTGGATGCAATGAAATGCATTATATAGAAACGTATCAGAAGCAACTCCCCAAGAATATTGAAATTACAAAGGTAATTTATTTGCTAAAGACATAGATTTTTGTGGCAAAGCAGACACAGTCTGGTGAGTGATTTTTCAAATGCTTTTCACCATCTTCTGTGACTCATTAGATCATAAACTTGTAAACTCAATGTAAATCATCATTTTAAAGACATTTCTTATGTAATATTTGGTGCAGAATCATAATGTTTATGTGAAACTATGATTAATTACAATGAATTATTGTTCAGTATAAATGAATAAATTTTAACTAAATACAAATCTTGTATAATTCTATAACAGTGTGTTGAGAGAAATTAATGTTGTATAAGACAAAATATCAAGTAATACCATTTTTAATAAATAAGTATCACTAAAACACTCTTAAATTTAAAATTTAGCCTGATCTAGATATCTTTTTCAATCATTGTTTATTTTCAGTGTTAGTATGAAAAAAATTCAAAATATTTGTTTTTCAATTGACATCTTAGCTCCAAAATTAAAAGAGCATATTTTAATGGGAGCTGGTCTCAAACAATTTGACATGAGTTAGATAACAGTTTGGAAAATGTGTCTGTGCTCTGTTTTGCTTCCAAATTTGGACTTTTAAACTTATTGTCAGTTTCAGAAAGAAATAAGAAGCAGTGCAGATAATTAAACATTTGCCTTGGGGGACTTATTTGCAGTTAATTAAAACCACACACTTCGGGTATATATTAATACTTGCTTCACTGGTTATTAAATTTGAATCATATGTTAACTGCCCAGGTTTCTCACTTGTCCATCAAATGTTGCTTGTGGCAGGTTCAAGAAACAAACTTTCTCATAATATTCCAAACCATATTGTTTAAAGCTGTCTCCTAATTTTGAGAGGGAAGGAGTGAAGACAGAGGGAGGAGGGAAAAGGAAACAAGCAGAGAATGGTTTATTTTGGACTCCATCTGATTCAGCTCTGTTAGGGAGTTAAAAGACAACCAACAGACACAAATTCAGTAGAGAACCCATTTGTAAGTAATCAAAGTGTTGGTGTACCACCCCCAGCTTTCTCCATGGCCACATGCTTGATTAGCTTATGGCTTTTAGATATCTTTGGCTTGCTTTTCTTTTAGCAGCATGAAAAATAACTACTAGACTATAAGCTCTATGAGGGCAGAGAGTTGGTTGTTTCCTGTTGGCTCCCCAGCATCAAGTACAGTGTCTGGCCAGGTGTGGTGGCTCACACCGATAATCCCAGCACTTGGTAGTATGAGGCATGAGGATCCTTTGAGGCCAGCAGTTCAAGACCAGTGTAGGCAAAATTGCAAAATCCTGCCTATACACAAAATTAGAAAACTAGACGGGCATGGTGGCCTGTGCCTATGGTCCTAGCTTACTTTAGAGGCTGGAACAGGAGGATCACTTGAGCCAGGAGTTTGAGGTTGCAGTGAGCTACAATTGTACCACTGCATCCAGCCTAGGTAACAGCACAAGACTATGTCTAAAAAAAGTGTCTGGCATATACGTGACCATTAATAAACGTCTGGAAAATGAATGAGAGACCTACTTGCTGTCTTCCTGTTGATCCATTCACAGGATCATTTCAGTGCTTTTTAAAACCACCTCCAGGAGGCCTAAACATTAAGCAAAGAGTCCTTTGTAGGTTTGCAATAGCCCATAGTCACAGAATCCTTTTAGCCATGTTTTTATCTGTAACCATATCCTATAATAAAAAAAGAGAAGTGTACGACGATTCCATGTTTAAATGTGCTAAACGAAGGAGGAAATGACATTGCAGGGCCTAGAAGGTCTACATTCCCTTGATGCTGTTGTTCAACTGCTACGGTTCCCGAGGAAGATGAACTTAATTACCACTGGATTTCAAGGTTCTGTTTGTGACTTTTTTAAGGACTCAAGGCTCCCGTATGTGAGCAAACACAGTAATGGAAGCACTAAGAACATTAAAATTAGACAGTCCTTTAATCTTCTCTATTTTGCCTTCCTTTTAGATCCTTTCCTGCAATTCTAAGACTTTCCCTGATGCAGACAGCCTGCTTATATTTTCTTATTTGTCACAAAAAGATATCCCAGCTACATCTTTACCTTTGCAAGCTTTTAGCAGATACCTTACATAGTACTATTTTTAAAAAATACTTATTTATTGGCAAACATATATATTTAAATGGTTATTTTTAAAACTAATAAATTCTATTTTTCCTCATACATAAACCCGTCATGTTAGTGCTGAAAGCTGCTCTATTTCCAAGTTAAAAAAGCTGACTAAACGTTTTGCTCGTCTGTTGTTAGATTCTGCAAAGGATGACAATACTACAGAAGGTGGTGAAGTGACAGATCATTCTGAGTGTGACCAAGACCATCCTGACGGTAAGTTGTGAGATCCTTTATTAGCTTTTCTTTTCTTCTGCTAGGAAACAGAAAAGAAAAACCCACAGACTTGAATTTTTCTGGAAAAAAAATTGACTTCCAGTAACACTGTGTTAGCACTGAGTACCAGTTGATCAGTAGCTGCCATCTTTAGGTGATACTTTTGCTTTCCAGAATCTTCAACCCTCTTTACTTTTGTACCAGGCTGGCTTCGTTTACTTTGTTTATTGTTACTTGCCTAAATTATGTAAGCCCTGGGTTTGCAAACACTGAGATGAACGTGTTATAACAATGAGAATAAATCTTTTCATTGAAAAAACATGGAGAATAAATGTAGGGTATTAAATCCACATATTCTTGGGATATCAAGAAGGGAGTATAGAACAAACAGAAATGAGACAATCTTTAGAAAAATAATAGAAAAAAAATGTCCTGATATAAACCACTTTTCCACCCAAAACATGACAGCACACGTTATATTTATAGGCAAAGGAAAAACGGAGATGAAAACAGACACTTGCAGAGCTTTATGGAACTTCTGAAGGTCAGTGATAAAGAAAGCCTCTTTAAGCATAATCAAAATCAGGTAGTAATTAAAACCATCGGAATCAGATTAGCCCTCACCTTCCTTCCACAACCCTAAACACTAGAAAAAACGGAGCCATCGTTTCCAGAGTTCTAAAGGACACAGTTGCCACATTTAATGAAGTGATTATTTATACATAAAGTCAAAGCAATATTTTCTCAGGAATACAAAGAGGAAGAAAATATGCCATCCAGGTATCCTTTCTGAATAAACTAACGGAAGGCCTGAGCAAAAGCAATAAATACAGAAAGTAAGGCAAAACTCAAGACTGAGGAAGGCACATTTGAAAGAGACTATATGGTAAGAGGCTAATTAAATTTATGAAAATGTTGAAGTCATTATGTTCTATCAAATAATGTTGAAACAACTATTCAAAATTAGTATCTAAATATGTGTCTTTAACTTTGACATTTATAGTATGTGTTGTTTGAAAATGAGAAAAAGGAGAGACTAGATTTCAATAATAAAAGTCTAAGTAATTTAGACCATTTCTCCTACTGAAGACAGCTAGACAAAAAATATACATATTTATACGTTATATATTATACATATATGGAGAGAGACTGTTTGAAGGCATCAATGAGCTAATAAGATACTGAAAACCGTCAGGCTAAGTTCTGGGAGGCAATGAATCTCCAGATATATGAACCCAGAATTTGAAACTTTTTACCTTAAAGCATTTGCTGATTCTGCAGAAGGTATCTGGAACTCCATTGCTGAAAAAGTAAATGGCCCTTGGTTTTGGGGTTGAAACCCCAAAGATATATATCCCAGAAGGAAGAATGAATGAGTGGTAGATTGGTCTTCTGAGTGACTGCTGCCCAGCTTCAAATCATCTCAATCCCCACATTAAGCTAAGACCAGCCCTGATTGCTAGTCCCTTCAGGCATCTAAGAAAAGCAAATGTAAAATATTCACTAGGAGTGAAAAAGAGTGTCATAGACTTCAAATCATTTATATAAATAATTTGCAAAACATAATGTCCAGCACACACATAAAAAACACCCAGAAAAAATGAAGGAACAAAGGTAACATGAAAAACAAAACAATAAGGCAAGACAAGTAAGCCCATATGAGCTGAAAATATTAGAGTCATAAACACAAAGTATAATATAATTTTGCTGAGCATGTATAAGGAGATAAAGATAAGACTGGAAATTTTAGCTGAGAACTGGAAATTCAAAACAAAATAAATTTTGCAAGGAAAGAATCTAGAAGTAAGTGATTCTATAACTGAAACTAAGAATTCAATGAATGAATTTATGACAGAACAACATATTAAACACAGGTGAAAGAAAATTTGTAAACTAGAAGGTAGGTCAAAATATATCCCAAATTAAAAATGGGGTAGGGGAAGAAAGGATGGAAAATACTAAAGAAAGAGAAAAAGATATTAAGGATCTGATGACAGAGTCTATCACAAGTACAGCTGGAGTCCCACAATGGAAGGAGAGAGACAATTGGGCAGAAGCAAGAGTTGAAGAAGTTATGGTGAGAAATTTCCTACATTGATGAAGTACATTAGGCCAAATGTTACGAGAGCTCTTTGAACTCCAAGCAGAATAAATACAAATAAATAAATAAATAAATTCACAACAATGCCCATCATACTAAGTAAATAGGTAAATATAAATATTATAAATAATAAATATACAACAAGGCCCTCATAGTAAAATTCCTGAAAAACAAAGATAAACAGAACTTCTGAAAAGCTATCTTCAAGCAGTTGGACTGATAGCAGACTTTTCAATATATATAATGAAAATGAGAAGACGATACAACCACAAATAGCTGTGAACCAAGAATTCCAAACCCAGGGGAAAAAGTATGTTTCAAGAATAAAGGTTAATTAAGGACATTTTGGACCAAAAAAAAAGGCACAGTTTATCACCAGAGAATTCTGGTATTCTACAAGTAGAAAGCTATTGATCCCAGATAGAAGGCCAAAGATAAAGGAAGGAATTAAGAGCAGGATAAATGGTAATTATTGGGTAAGTCTAAATAAATATTGATGGTATAAATCAGTAATGGTAATAATGTCTTGTGGAGTTCAGACATGCATAACATTAAAATATACCACAATAATGGCATTTGTTGGAATGAGGTAAATTAGTTTTAAGTTGATGTTTTAAGCTGATGTTTTTCCATTAACATGAAGAGTAAAAGTACCAACAAGTGTTGTAACTGTAATTCTCAGTGGCCCTGAGAGTCAGGAAATGAGGTTATTCCTGTGATTGTCCAGCTGGCTACCTGCAGAGTTTCCAGGCTGTGGTGCAAAGAGGAGGAACCCAGGGAGAGCCCAGCAAACTCTCCACATTGAGGAGGCAGAGCTGAGAGTCCTGGGAGGCCAGGGTAGCTAAAGTTTGCAAGGCAGCATTCTACAGAGAAGAGAGCTCCAGAGAGGGAATGCTCAGAAGTCTACAGAAGGAACTCCTCAGTCTTCAAGTGGATAGGAACACTAAAAAAGATCTGAGAGAGTGATACCTGGAGTTTACGTAGGGCTAGAAGAAGTGCCTATTCCCACCAGCCAGACTGGAGAGCCTGAACGTTCATCAAGAACTCAGAAGGTTTTTGCCTTAGTAGTGGAGCAAAACAGGCAACAGACTTAATGCTGCTCTTGTCCTCCCCAATAGAGCTTAAAAGTGAAACTTGAAAGGATCAAAATATTTTTGAGTAACTTAATTGCATTTTAGAATAAAGCTCAAAAATATTTATAAAAATTACAAATATATCTCATACCCAACAAAGTAAAATCAACAGAATTACCAGGCATGCAAAGAAGTATTGCAAGACAACTCTCCATGCATCTATCATGTGTCTGCATATTTTGTGAGAAAAGGCACTGCTTGTATCCTTGAACAGGATCATGACTCTCTTTAGATTAAAGAGCAGACATACTTATTGTCCATTATAAAAGGTTCAGAGGATCTTGAGATTCCCTGATATGGTCTGGCTGTGTCCCCACCCAAATCTCATCTTGAATTGTAGCTCTTGTAATCCCCACATGTTGTGGGAGGGAACCTTTGGGAGGTAACTGAATCATGGGGGTGAGCTTCCCCATGCTGTTCTCACAATAGTGAATAAGTCTCATGAGATCTGATGGTTTTATAAAGCAGAATTTACCTGCACATGATCTCTTGCCTGCCACCATGTGAGACATGCCTTTGCACCTCCTTTGCCTTCAGCCATGAGTCCTCCCCAGCCATGTGGAACTGTGAGTTCATTAAACCTCTTTTCTTTTTAATTACGCAGTCTTTACCCATGCTTCATAGCAGCATGAAATAGACTAATACATTCTCTAAGATTCCTCCCCAATGATATTACCCACTGAGTGTGTAGGAATTAGCTGGTCCACCTATGGCACCATGTGGGAACTGGGACTCAGAAAACAGACACTAACACTCTGGTTACTGTGATTTCTCCGAACAATAAACTATTCTTTATATTTGACCAGGAGTCTTTGTCAGCATTCATGGAATTGTGGCTAACAAATTCAAGTAGGGTAAAATCTCAGAGTCTTCACAGTTCTTGACAGGAAGCAGAAAACCATGCTTCACACGACAAGAAAAGTCAGTAAGTGAAACTCAATCCACAAATGATGCAGAGGATAGAAGTAATATGAAAGGTTAAAAGTTGTTATAACTCTCTTCCACGTATTTATGAAGTTAAAATTAGGACTGACCGTGTTAATTTGAGACAAAGAAGTTATAAAAAGACCCAAATTGAATTTCAAGTGATTCAAAACACAGTGCCTGAAAAATTATACTTGATGAGAACAGTGGCAGATTAGCTGCTATAGAAGAAAAGATTAAAGAATTTGAAGATGTAGCAATAGAAGCTATCCAAATGAAAACACAGAATAAGTGACTGAGGGGAAAGAAGAGCATCCATGAGCTTTGAGACACCTTGAAGGGTGGTTCTAATTACAATATACATAGATGGGAATCTCTGAGGGTGGATGTGGGAGGAAGAGACAGAAAACATATTTGAAGTAAAAGTGGTTACAATGTTCCAATTTGATGAAATTATAAACCCACATAAGAAGTTCTATGACCCCAAAGCATAATAAACTTAGTGAAAATTACACCTAAGCACATCATAATCAATTTACCTGACACCAGCAAAAAAGAGAAAAATCACAAAAACAATCAGAGAAAAATCACAAGTTATAGACAGAGGACAAAGATAAAGGTAAATCAGGCCAGGTACAGTAGCTCACGCCTGTAATCCCAGCACATTGGGAGGCCAAGGTGGGTGGATCACTTGAAGTCAGGAGTTCTAAAGCAGCCTAGCCATCATGATGAAACCCCATCTCTACTAAAAATACAAAAATTAGCAAGCCATGGTAGTGGGCACCTATAACCCCAGCTACTCAGGAGGCTGAGTCAGGAGAATCACTTGAATCCAGGAGGCAGAGGTTGCAGTGAGCCAAGACAGCACCACTGTACTCCAGCCTGGGTGACAGAGCAAGATTTTATCAAAAAAGAAAAAAAAAAAGATAAATCAAAAGTCTCACTGGAAACTAGAAACTACAATGACATGCAAAAACATCATGAATCTCACAAATGTAATATTAAACTAGAGAAGGTAGAAAAGCACATACTGTTTATTATATAATCTCATTTATATCAAGTTCAAAAAGCAGGAAAAAAATAACATTTAGAAAGGCTTGTTTATGTGATAAGACAATAAAGAAGACCCAGGTACTGATCATTATGACAGTCAGGGTTTCGATGAAACTTTGATGGTTGGAGGGGACATACTCCCTGGGAGGGGGCCATGAGGGGGCTGCCTGGTTAGATGGTTATCATAAAATTATATAGTTTTTGTAGTTATTTATTTAATTGAGATCTCCATATTTTTGTGTGCTTTTCTATATGTATGTAGAAAAATTACATACATTTTATAAAATTGGCTAAAACAGGAAGAGAGGAAATGAGGAAGGCAATGAAGAAGGAAAGAAAGGAAACATCAATGGCAAAGACTGTAAAATTAGATTATGGCTGGAAGTAGGAAAAGTTGCCTATTAGGCTGACTCCATAAATACAGCTCAAAAATTGCAAATCCCACAGTGTTATGGATTCTGACAATATGTTACTTTTCAGAATATCTCTGACAAATTACACAACAATTGCAAACAGGATTAAATAATAATAAAATTAAATGAAGATGTCTTACTTTCTAAATTTCCCAAAGAGATCACATGAGAGTATACTCAGCAATGCAAGTAATAGCTAGCACTGTGACAAAAGCATAATGAATCAAATAAGATGACAGAGATATAAAAAAAAAATAGGACAGTAAATGTAATTAGGTTACTTTAATAAGTACAAAAAATACTCAGATTGACTTAAACTCAATAAAAATGTAAAGCTTTTAAAATACAAAGTTAGAAAAACATGCATTTGGGAACAAATATATATGTCACTTGGGAATAAATGAAAACATGAAAAACTACTTTAGAATCTGTTTGGTTAGAAGTCTAGCAAAAATATCTCCAGTGACAAAGAGTTGGTCGTTTGATATTGATAACAATTAAAATTTCTGATGAAATATAATAGTGATGGGTTTTTATGTGTCAGATGATATGGCACGATACAATACAAGTAAAAACCTGTTGAAAATGCAATGAGGAGTTCACAGATACAATATTATTAGTCAATGACAGAACAAATAGACTAAGAAGGACATGGAATGTTTGAAAAATGTGCTTAACAGTGTAGTCCTTTCTATAGAAATAGACAGGCTGATCAATGGAACAGACTCTAGAGTTTAGAAATAGACCCAAGTAGATCCGGGATTTCAGTACATATTCTTGCTGACATTTCAAAGACAGATGCCTCAATAAATGGCATTAAAACCACTAGTTGGCCATTTAGAAAAATAAACTGAATCCCAACTTCATTCCTTACACCAACATAAATTCCAGAAGGAGCAGAGATGAAACATAAAAATGAAACTATAAAAATACTAGAGTATAAGAACCAAAGGTTATTATTATTCAGCACTAAAAAGAAATGAACTCTCAAACCATGAAAAGACATGTAGGAAACTTAAATGCATATTACTAAGTGAAAGAAGCCAATATGCAATGGCTGCACACTGTATGAATCCAATTATATGACATTCTAGAAAGGCAAAACCATGGACACAATGAAAAGATTAGTGGTAGCCAGGAGTTGTAGGGTGGGGAGAGATGAATAGGAGGAGCACAGATGACTTTTAGGGCATTGAAAGTACTCTATATCATGCAATAATGTAGATACATGTTATTATACATTGCCCAAACCCATAAGATGTACAGTTCCATGAGTGAACCTTAATGTATGGACTTCAGTAGGAGTTACATGGAACATCTCTGTACCATCCTCTCAATTTTGCTGTAAACCTAAAACTTCTCTACAAAAATAGTCTTTTTTAAAAAACAACAAAGTAAAAAATATTACAGGTTGCTTTTTTAACTGTGAACACATACTTGCAGACACATGATGGTATGCTTATTTTATGAAACGCAGACATACACATATCTATAATGTATATGCATATGTCACTATAGTGCATAAAAGGAAAGTAACAAAATTGTAATAGATAAACGTTGACATAATAAAGGTCACAATGGAGTTAAAAATGAAAATTAGTGGGAAAAATATTCTCATCTAATGACAAAGAGCTAATTTTTTTATTTGAAAGAAAGTGTTCGTGAACCAATCAGAAAAAAACATAAAACAATCTAAGAGGAAAATGGGCAAGAAACTCCATTATAATTCACAAAAGAAGATATACAGTCATTATAAATATGAAGAGATGCCCTATCTCTTTATTATATAAAGAAATGCAAATAAAATAGTATCTTTTCTTTGTGAATCAGGTAAGACTAAGTGGAGTTGAAAATACACAAAATTAGTAGAAATAGGGTTTTCAAACATGCTCAAATAGTAGTAGGAAACTGAAACGCATAACCTCCTCATCAGCAATTTTGGGAAAACCTAATAAATGGTAGAATGTTCATACATTGATGGAAAAATTATGTCTCAGGGATTTTTCCTAAAGTAACACCCACCCAGAGTACGGAGATATTAATTCACTGAAATTTTCATTGCAATATTGTGTTTAATGGCAGAAGTAAAAAGTGTAAACACCTGAAAGCTCACCAATACTGTGGAATATTATCTATCTTTTAAAATAAGATTTCCAAAAAAATTATAATGACAGGGATGATGTTTAATAAAATATGAAATAAAAAAGCAGGACTCAAAGTATAAATATGTTTTGATCCGAGGATATATTTACATATATGTGCATATGTCTGCATCTATGTGTGTATACACACATACAAGAGAAATATAACAATTCACAATATTAAAACTGGCCATCCCTTAGTTATAAAATTATCCACAATTCTCAGTGCTTGTATGTATTTTTAGTGTATCCATAAGGAAATTGCATTTCTTTTATAACTACAAGGGAAAATATAATTTCAAAAATAACTTATAACAGGAAAGTAAGTTTTATTGACTCTAGGAGAAAACCAAGGATGTCTAGAAGATAATCGAATTCACTAATTTAGGCTTAACTTTTGCTCTTAATCTGGGAGTTTTAGACATGTTTATAAAAGTACAGTTTTGAATATTAGCAGCAATCAACTTTCAAGTTTAACAAAAAGAGACAATTTACATGATTTCTTCAATAGAAGCATCAAAGAAACAGTCTTTGTTCTTAAGAAAACTTGAACATCTAACAGTCTGCAAGCAATAAAATTATATTGTCGTTGCTATTGTTCAGAAACAGCCCATTTACAGAGTTTAGGTTTATCCTCTAGAAATGCTTAATTCTAGACCAAAGTCCCCAGACCAATTTTTATGCAAATTAATTAAAGCTAAAGCATTAGCTTGAGCCAAACTTCATTACCGAGGCTCCAAGAAACAATCATGTGATCTATTTCTAAAGAAATGTGAATGGATTTTTGGATTATCTGTTCTAATGGCCCCCTCCCATAAGTATGGCTGATTGAGTCCACTGTATGAAAAATATATACATAAACTGTGGAATTCTTTGTGTTCTTTTGTTTCCTCAGCCAGGAGGGATTAGGGCAGAGGACACTGGGGAGAATTCAACTAGTCCGAATGTGAAGAGAGGAACATAAAGCTTGCCCCCATGGGGCCAAGAAAGCAAGATGGAATGTGTAAGGTCTGCCTGCACTGAAGGGAAAGGCAGATGGGCTGGAAGCCCCAGGAGTAGGAAGTAGTCATTAACACACAGCAGGCCTGGGTGCTCAGGCATACCTTGTCTTTGTGCAATACACCAAAGCCTGCCCCATTTTCAAAGATGGGCACCTTGTTTTGTTTCTTTCTTCATTTTTAACTAACTTTATTTAAGAAAAATTAGAAAAAAAATACTTCTATTTCAAGAAAAGGTTGTCAAAATATATAAAACACACAGGTGAAACAGATCAGGAGTAGAGACAGGTTTAGAGGGCAAGGAAGAGAAATATTCCAAGAGAGATTTGAACTAGCACTTTATCCTCAAAGTGAAGGGTCAAGCCTGACAAGTCACTGAAATTCCCTGGTGTTTATCAGCATCCTTAGGTTATCACCTCAAGCAGGCCCACCGCCATTTCAGCAGTTCCCCAGGCTCTACTGAATGTCGACCTTTTCATTCTTGATTGAATCCTCTGAAAATTTATCAAGTGGAGCACTAGGATCGGGGACACACAGGGATACAGATTGGCCACTTCCCCTCTCTGGATGCTCTACTCTTTCCCTTCATGGTATAGGCAAAGCCAGATCACAAACATGGAGTCAAAGGTTCCTGCAAGGACCTGGTGCAATGATTAGGAGCAATGGTCAATTCCCTCTATCAACAGCGACAGAAAATGAAGCTCACTGAATAAACAGTGAAGGTTGCCTCTCACTATCATCTACTCAAGAAACAAACATCGATGTGACTGGAAACTTCATCTGAAGACACACCTGTGAACCTAGGAGATTATCTAGTTCCTCAGCCTTTTTTCTTTTCAATCGATGATGAAATTAGGTGCCAAAGAGGTTGTGATTTGCCTAAAACATCCAGTTATCTTTATTCCCATTCCAGGGTTCTCTGCAGCAAATATAGTGTATAGAGTATTTAATAGTGTAAGGAACTTTACCTTGCTGTAAAAGGATGCAAGAGAAAGTAAGTTATAGTCCTTAATGACTCTTTACAGACCTTGATGAGTACTAATATAGAAGTCCAATTAAATAGACATTCATTGATGACATCTTATTAAATAGGTGCTGGGAGGCCGGGTGCGGTGGCTCACACCTGTAATCCCAGCACTTTGGGAGGCCGAGGCAGGTGGATCACGAGGTCAAGAGATCGAGAGCATCCTGGTCAACATGGTGAAACCCCGTCTCTACTGAAAATAAAAAAAAAATAGCTGGGCACAGTGGCACGTGCCTGTAAACCCAGCTACTCAGGAGGCTGAGGCAGGAGAATTTCCTGAACCCAGGAGGCGGAGGTTGCAGTGAGCCTAGATCGCGCCATTGCACTCCAGCCTGGGTAACAAGCGTGAAACTCCATCTCAAAAAAAAAAAAAGGTGCTGGGAAGGAAAATATGAATAAAACAAAATCTATCTCTCAATCTGGTAAGAGAAACAAACACAGACACAACTACATCACAGTGTGATTAGGATAATAGATGAATGGGCAAAAGAACTCAACAAGCAAAGATATGAAAATGATTAATCCTGCCTAGTGATTCCAAGAATGCTATACAAAAAACTAAATTGCTGGTTTAGCTTTGAAAGATGAGGATAATCTTCCATATAGGAAAGGAAGAGAAAGGGTATTTTAGCCATTGGAAACACATGCCAAATAAGTACAAAGGCAAGAAATAAAGTAATACATTTAGAAAATGATTATGTTGGTATATATAGAGCACAGGGAAAGGTAGGTGATTTGGCCAAAAGACAAAAAAGAGAGACATAAAAAAGAAACAAGAATTGCTTAAAAATTCTATTTCTTAAGTGTTTCTACAGTGCAAATAGAGGCTGAGAAAAAGTAATTAAATTTGGTTAGACACGGGACTTACACACACATAGCTTTTAGCTAGAATTTTTTCTTCTAAACTATCACTAAGAGCATTTTCTCCATTTTTTAAATTGTTTTGTTATAATAAATTATATAATATGCAATTGTTATAAAATGCAGGTTAGCAAAATAAAAATACTATGAATTTAAATCACAACAACCATTGAAAGAGAATCAATGTTAACATCTGAGATACAGCCTTTGAGTTTTTGCCCCTGCTAATATAAATATGTATAAGGACACGTGTTATGTGTATGTTTAAAAAAGTGAAATTGCATTCTACCTTCTACAATCTTTTTAAACCTCATAATACGTCACTTAGTGGTCGCCTTTGGATTGAAGTTGCTTAGACTTCCTGTAATCCTTAGATTAGAAATTGATTGCTATTTTCTGTTTTCTGCATCTATCATCATTTCATGTTTCATTTTGCTCATTACCTTTGCTTTCTCGAGTTTGATATCTAAAACATTTATTTGTTTCTTAATGTCCACATCAATTTTCTATTTATTCAATCTTCTCATTTCCTTACCCACCAATTCTTATATTTCAGGTAAATACAAAGACACTTTCTATAGTTTTTGTTTTTCTGAATATATCTTTTACAAAAGTATTTTCTCTCAGCATAATTACATTATGTTTTAATTTTTAAGTACATTCTTTGTTTGAATAACGGGAAATAGCTCCCCAAGCAAGACATTGCCAGGAGATCAACTGAAGATATTGCCTTTACTTTCTGTAACAGAATCCTTCTCTCCATGCAGTCATTCTGTTGTCCAAGCTTATCTATAGCAAACCTGAAAGGCAAAACCTGTGGCCCTAGTTTTATCAGAAATGGGATTGAAGTGCTCCCATCCTATTTCTAGAGGCTGATTTTATAAACTTGATTTTAGAATTTTACATGAATGTCATGGTTTCATTTAGTTTACTGAGAGTATTTAAATGTCCTGGTTTCATTTAATTTACTGAGAGTATTTCAGCCTTCATTTTGTTGTCTAATATTGTCTTTATTCCCCACAGTTTCCCATAATCCAAAAATCTGCTCAAAGTGATTTTTTCCTCAAAAAGTAGAAATTCTGTTTTATATCTTAATAGAAAGAACGCTTTTTACATATAATGCTTGTGTTCTAGCAACTGTATGTTTTTTGAGGATAAGCACTGTATCTATCTTACTTAAGATCTACTCCCAGCACCAGATGTATTTACCACTGATGGCTTACAATACATTGTAGAATGAATAACCAGTAGTACAGTCATTATCATTCTATATAGTATCCAAAGGTGATAAGGGTGAAACTGGGTTGGGGTGAAAGATTTTAAATTGCTTTCTGCTACATATTTTGTGGCCCATAATAACATGACATAATCTAAAGAATAAAGGATGCAAATGGAATCCTTATACATTTCTGGCAGAAGTATGTATAAGGATTCTTTATGGAACAAATTCTTTAGAACAGTGTTTTGCAAAATCTCGTAAGGCTAGACATACATATTCCCTATTATATAACCTACTTATTCTCAGTCACTTGGTTTATACCCAAGTGATATGAGTCCATTAAAATATATCTGCCAAAAGAAACATTCAAAAATGTTTTTAGCAGTGTTATTCATAACAGCCTCAAACTGAAAACAACTCAACACTCATATGATATAGTATATTCAGACAGTAGAATGGTATATGTCAATGAAAAAGAATAAACAGTTGATACACACAGCAACTGGAATTAATTTCACAGACAACAGTTATAAAAAAATAAGATACAAAAGAACATATGCTGCATATTATATTTAAATGAACCTCAAAAACACACAACACTGTTACATAGTTGAGGAAGCCACTGGTATGAGAATTGTTTTTGATCTGGATGGTAATTACATAGGAAAATTCATGTGTATATATCTAAAGAGTCATAAAGATATATACTTAAGATTTGTACATTTTACTATATGCAAGTAGATCTCAATTTTAAGAGCTAAAATGCAAAATAAAGACATTTTCAAGCAAAACAAAACAAAGAGAGGGATTGTAGTCAGGTAGAGCTAGTTATGATTTTTGAAAGCAGAACTGAGATCACAACACTTACTTTCCAGGGCTAATGTGATGATTAGAGATAATACATGTGCAGTATCTAGGGACAGTCTGGCATTTTTTATGAGATCAATAATTTGCAGATTCACTTACATCTTCTAGGCCAGTGCTTCTCAAGCTTTAATTTGCATACAAATCACATGGACATATTGTTATACAATGCAGGCTCTGATCCTGTAGGTCTGTGATGAGGCCTGAAATTCTGCATTTTTGAAAAGCTCCCAGGTAATTCCAGTGTTGCTTGTCCATGGGCCATACTTTGAGTAGCAATGGGAAAGAATGAGGATGAATGGGGTTTTTCAGAAGTGGAACGGTCTTGGACAAGTTCAAATTTTAAAAGGCCTTTCTGCTGTCAAATCACGAACTAGAATAAAGGAGAAGAAAATGAAAGATCCAAGAGACAGATGATATATTCCGAAATGAGGAAAGAAGGCAGGAGACTGGAAAGTGGGAAAACAGAAATGTTCTGCAGAATCATAAAGATGGCATTTCATTGAACTTCAGGAGTGATGATAGAAAATCATCAAAAACAGCTTGAGGTTTTTATATTCAATGATCAAATAGATAAATATGCTTTAGTTTTAATTATTTTATTGGCTCCTTTTGATTAAAACTGAGCTCAGGGGGAGTGGATATTACACAAAAAACATGATTTTTCCCCCTGGGTCATGCTAACAGAGAATGAATCAAGGGCAAGTAGTAAAAATAATTGTATCAAAGAGGAAGCTGTAAGATGAGAGGTTATATGAGTCAGCTTTGCTGCAGTAACAAATAACCCCAAAAGTCACACTGGGGGCTCAAAAAAAAGGCTGGTTGTGTCTCTACTTGGCCCTGCTTGGCTGTGTTCTGCATGCTTTCCATTCAGGATCTAGATAAAGGAACACGCTCTATTAGCAGCAGGAGAGCCGCAGGCCACATAGGGTGGATCTTAAGGCTTCTGCTGGGTTGCAGTGCGCTTGATGCCTGTTGCAGTGCCATTTCCTAAACAAGTCACGTGAACAGGCCTGTGTCAATGAGACGGGAACATACAATTGTCCCACAAGGGCCGCTGCATGTCACACGGTCACAGACAGGGAAATACAATCCTCTTACAGGAAGAGGTAGAGAAAAGTCAAAAGCATAATGCTACCACAGGAATGGAATCAGGCAGAGTTCAAGCTCCTCTTAGTCTGCTTTGCACCTATATATAACCAACCCTAGCTCTAGAATATATTTTTTTAATTCCATAGTTAAATATCCTCAACACAGAATCTTTCATTAGCCCAAGGCAAAATGGACAGATTTCAATTTCCTTTCTTAATAAGCACTTAAATGTTTTAAATTCTACAGGGGTGGGTAGGAGAAGCCAAGGGGTGTGGAAGAAAAACCATTACTAGTTAATCAGCCTAGGAGTAATCAAGAGTTGGCTGAATTTTCTCCTGACCTTTGCTGTATTTAGTATGTGTCTGAAGAGAATGATTGAGCTGTTAAGCCCCCCAGTTACCATGTGCTCACATTACTCAAGTTTCTATGCTCTGTTGATAGAAAAACAAAAGTGTAAGTAGTGTTTTCATTTTCTAGGAATCCTCACTATGGGAAATATTAATATCTTAAAAGGAAATTAAATGTAGTTAACCCATATAGCCTGGAAATTATTGTAAAATTTGAAAATTTCCAGGTTGTGTCCTCCATCCATATCCTGTGCATTGATAAGCTAAAGAAGTATGCCAGTTTCAAGAAAAAAAAAAAAGATGTTTTGCCTAAATTATCAGGATATTTCTCAGAAAATAATTGATATATATCAGACGATTGGAAAAATGGTAACTTTACCCTCCACTTTCGTTCCCAAACTGTTCTCTGTCTCTCCATGCATGATTAAAGCATGGTTTCTGAAGGTCGGGAATAAAGCTGTGGTCATGCATATCACATTTCTTTTCTCTTTCAATCACTATTTTTAACAGGGCAAGAGAATGATTCAACGAAGAATGAAATAAAAATTGAAACAGAGTCCCAGAACTCATATATGGAAACGGAAGGTACTGAAACCCAAATATATTATCAGAGAATGAGATGAAACTGTGAACCATGACATCTATATATACTTGTGTATGTGAGCGGTATGCGTGTGTGTTTTAGACAGTGATTACTAGAGGACAGCAATAATGCTCAACTTGGTGAACCTACTGAAACTTGAAGGGGGAAAAAAGAACTCTATCCTTCTATGCCACAGTCACTGTATTCTCGCAACGATTCCAACTAAAACATCCCTGAGTGTCCTTCTGTCTCATTCTATTTAGAACTTTCATCAAACCAAGAAGATGCTGTGATTGTGGAGCAACCTGAAGTGATTCCACTAACAGATGACCAAGAAGAAAATGAAGGTGAAAAAGGTAGGACTGCTCTTCAGTTAACCCGTCAAGAATAGAGAGTTTATTTGGATTCCTGCCTAGAATTCAACCATCAAAGTTATCCTCATGCAATTATAGCTTGTAAAGGGGGAAAATGAACATTTCCTTTACCCCAAATCTGCTTTTGATAGTAGAATAAAATCTAGAAGTAGCAGAAGAAGACGCTTGGAACAAGTAGTTTTAGCAACTACTCGTAGCATAAGGATGTTTTTGTTATTCATTTAGATTCCGTTTAAATTTCTAAAATTATAGTATTGAGAAAGCCTGTAAGAAATCAAAATGATGGACTAGAGTGATAAAGTTCTCAGAAAATCTGAAGTGGCTTTAAAGCAAATAGACTGGCCTTTTTGTATTGATTTCATCTGTCTTCCTTCCTATAGTAGCAATTAAAGAAACAATTTGTGTAAAATATGCGTGTTATAGAAACCTCAATTGCAGGCTTTGTTTGCTAATATTAGGATGCAATAATATTGAATACTGTTTTTTAAAAAGAAGTGAGCATTATGATTTCTGAAAACTCAGGAGGAATGAACGTGCCGTAAATATTGAAGCAGCATTTGGGCCAAGAAACCAATGTATTGGAGGGAAGATAGATACTTTTGAAAAATATTTTCTTAAAAACTATTCTCAGAGTAACTTAGTGTTAACTGAAGAAAGAATTCGATTTTTAAATATAAAGCGATTTCTTAAAAGAAGCTCATAAAATAATCTTTGTTACAGTATCTCATAATTCATACTACTCTTAAAGAAATATGTATTTTCAAAGCTGTTGCAGAGTAATAACTTGACAGGCCTTGTTTATAGAACACGGTGATCAATTTTGTTTCCAAATTAAAATGCAACATGATCTCAATTGTAAAATCAGGTCAATAGCAACTACAGCTTCCAAATTATGAACTCTTCTTGGCAGGGGCATTGACACAGTTTACTTGCTAAACCATGTGAGCGATTTGGACACTTAAAATTTTGACTGCGTTTACAGCACAATATTTTTTCATGCCTATGCCTCTAATAACCTTTTCTTTATTGCAAAGTTCAGTTCAGACTCATGACTCCATGTTCCTGTCAAGTCGAATAAAGGGTATATTTGAAGTTATTTCATGTCTAACATTGATAACTGAGAATTGATATAACCCTTACTCAGAATCAGATACATGAGATTGCTCTCTTCAACTGCAGTTTTAAAATGTAAAATAGACAATGCTGTGCATGTTACCTTAATTTCTCTGTAGCAGAAACTGTTTGCTTTGTTCATTGTGCCTCAAGAAACACAAATGGTAAGGAGGACCATCAAACAGCCGTACGTTTTCCTCTTTTTGACCTGACCTATAAGCAAAAAGCTGGCATTCCGCACACATTGACATGTTTCCCTTCTCCCAGAGCCATCCCAAGCATTGAACACCACTCTGAGGCCTGAAGGATTAAATACCCTCATTTCCTCTCTTCCTTGTAAATATGTCAATCTTTTTCTGATAACGGTGAAACGGCATGTAGGAAAAAAGCAAGGTCAAGTTCTGCTACTTGCTTTGAGCAACTGTGAGGTTGAATTTCTTTGTTAAAATTTAATTTTTCACTGTACGATGACTACCAATGCTGGTAATCTTGAAATAACCACATTTTCCCTTCCCGTCTTCAGCATAGATATTCCACTTGGCCCTGCCTTGAATATTTCTGGGGTTTAAATTTGAAATAATTTTAAATGCATCCCCTTTGTCATCTTATACTTGGCATCAAAGTAAGAGTGAAAAGCTATTTTGTTCTGTACATGAAAAGTAGTCATAGGAAAAGGAGGTGATGCAGACTCCCGGCGCTCTGCAGTAGCTCTGCTCCACCACTGACAAGCTGGATGACCTTGGACAAGTTACTTAACCTGTCTCTTCAGGTTCATCTGAAAGATGACGATGGCAAAAGTACCTGTCACATACAGTTATGGTGAAAATTTAATGAGTAACATGTGCAAAGCAATTAAAACCACGTGTGACACATAGAATGCACTCCATATTTAGTATTTATCATAATTTGATAAATTGGTGACAAAGTCAAGAAAATCCACATGTGATTTCCCCAAGCCCATTCATTGTTCTTCTTAACTATTTTGAATCTGTAGAAAGTCACATATTCTACCTTATCCTTCAACAACAACTGGCTCTACCCACATGATTGGCAGCACCATTTCACGAAGGCCGTTTTGATATGGCTCTAAATGCTTTACATTGCTACATATTTTATTCTAAAGAGATTGAACAACTAATGGAAGGAAGCCAGGTGAAAGGCATTTCTCTCCATTCATAAACACTTCCTTGTTTGTCAGTATCTCAATCTTCTACTTGAGAAATAAATAAAACCATAATTTCTATTTTCTAAACAAGATACCACTGAGCTGTTGGTAGATCCACGAAAGAAACGTAGTAAATAAATTCAAAGCAGCAAATTCTTTTTACTTTCTTTTGATTTAGTTATAAACAGTCTTGTTTGAAAACGTTTTAGGACTATAGCTCCAGATTTTGTGTTCACAAAAGAGTCTCTTGATCCAAAGTTGTACATATGTATTAAGAATTATCTCTAAAAATCCAATGAGTATTTTATTGCATTTGTAAAGATATTCCTTATAGCTTCAGAAGTATTAGTTCTCTTTTATTGTAAGAATCCTTTTAAGGAGGCAGAAAGTGGTTCCTTTAAAAAAAAAAATTCCAGACCAGGAAAAATACATAATGTTTTTCTGTCTTTTTGTAGCATTTTATAAGATTAGAAAATGTAGATAATCTTCAGGATACATCTTCTATGGCTCCCAGGTGTATGGGCACAGATGTTGCAACATTAAGTTTTGAAGTTAGTTCTACTAAAATATGGATTTTGAAAAGAAGGAAAAATATTCAGCAGAAGTTCATGCTGATAAAATTACACAATAGCACAATGGACATGTCCCTGGGAGACCTGAAATACAAAAATTTCAACAGGCATAAAGTGAGGTTTCACATATGGCAGCTTTTCTGATATAGCCACATTGCCTCTTCCTAAATGAGCCCAGTTTTATGATTTCCCAGCAGGACCTGCAACACACATGAAATCCAGTAGAATAGCATCATTTAGGTTAATAACCAAATAGGAAAGTAGTATTATAGAAGATCTCCTCTGAAAAGGATCAAGTTTTAGTATAAAATATAAAACCAGCATTAAAACATCTTTCTTACATTTGTTATTGCTAGGTGAATTTAGAAAAATTTGGCATAAAAAACTTCTTACCTATATCAACATTGTGTTGCTATTATTTCACATTTTCATATGTTTTATTATGATATATGTTGGATTTTTTTCTCTAAATGTTACACGGAATGAATACCTTTGGTATCAGTAATTTTTTATATCAATTAATAAGTAAAGTATGGAATAGTAATCCTTTGTCTGTTTACCTAAGGTAGAGTAAAATGTTGACAGAGACCTAAAGTATATTATGGTTTAATATTTTCTTAGAAAAAGTGCATATGGACAGGCATGCAAGTAAAGAATAAAGTGTAAGCCAGGGACAGAGTAAAGTATCATGCCCGTGGGCTCATGTTTTGATCCAAGCATGGTCTGACCAGTATGACCTTGAGACAAAGTGTACAGGGAGCCATGGCTTCTAGCCCTGGCTGTGTGATTCCTGGCAATCCTTTAACTGTGTACATGTGTAAAATTAGATTATACAATTTTACAATTGTAAAATGTCAATTATACAATTATACAATTGTAATTGAACAATGCAATTACAAGGTTCACCACCACCTGGACACCTCTCACCCCTTCACTCCATGCAGTACCACAAACTAAAGGATGTGTGTAGGTTTAAGTGAATGTTAGGTTCAAAACTTGTAATACCAGCAACGTATTTCTCAGAATATATCCTCATGTTAAGCAATGCATGACTGTATACTGGTTATGAATTTTGGCTATATAAATATACACATGGATGCATAATATACACACAGATCCATAATATACACACATTCAGGAAAACTGAATATATCCATAAAAACCCACACAATTCAGGAGCCCTGAAAATTTCCAAACTGGCTAATACCATAGAGGACAATACCACCCATTCTTTCTTTCTGTCAGACAAAATTCATCTTCATTGATATGAACAAATCTCATTTTCATTACTACAAGTTTTCTACACGTTACCTTCTACCTCTACAGATGTGTAAAATAGTCTAGTGAATAGAAAGCTGGTCAAGGAAATACGCCTTCACAGAACCAGATAATCCCAGAGAGTCTGGAGGGCAACACCCAGCCTTCCACCACAGTGACACCCTCCTGGGTCTCTTTTATCTATTGTCAAGTCTTAGACAGCTTTTCTTGACGGTATTCTGAAGGCAAAGCTGCCCTTTTAACCTGTTTACCACCTCACTTATTTGTTATCGTTCACTATTTGATAGACAGTGATAAAATACCAAGGTAGTATCAGAGTAGGGCAGTAGCTTCAGAGTAGGGCAGTAGCTTCCAATTTCATCTGAGGTTGTAGTTTACTTGCTATTGTTTTATGGCAAGAACTGCTATTCTACTTTTTTTTTTTTTTGAGACGGAGTTTCGCTCTTGTTACCCAGGCTGGAGTGCAATGGCGCCATCTCGGCTCACCGCAACCTCCGCCCCCTGGGTTCAGGCAATTCTCCTGCCTCAGCCTCCTGGGTAGCTGGGATTACAGGCACATACCACCATGCCCAGCTAATTTTTTGTACTTTTAGTAGAGACGGGGTTTCACCATGTTGACCAGGATGGTCTCGATCTCTTGACCTCGTGATCCACCCACCTCGGCCTCCCAAAGTGCTGGGATTACAGGCTTCAGCCACCGTGCCTGGCCTCTAAATCGCTTTCAATCAAAGTCATCAATATTTGTTTTATGACACACTACTGTCCTCTGCCAGTATCTTTGATGGTTCATAACTTAAGAGAATTTATAAAAAATTTACAAACTCATTGGCTTTTAAGTCTCTTAAGTCTATCTTGCTTTCTTTTTTGCTTCTATTTAGGGACTGTTAAAACACTTCTGATTCACCAACTCCCTCTATATTTATTATTTTTTAATAGATTTTCTTGACATTCATTCTGCAAGTTTGAGTACTTTTGTTTTTGATGCTAATGCATATATGGGTATGATAAATTGTATCGTGTCCTGACCAACAAAAATTTTGTAACTCTTCACTATTTCAAAGATGTTAAGATGTGATAGCAGTGTACATTGTCTTACAAAATATAATATTTATTTCACAATAAAAACTACGCTGAGACTAGAAAATGAAAACTTGATTACAAGTGATATCATTGAGTAAAGTTGTTTTTTTTCTAACTCATAAATGTGACTAGCAGTGGGATCCTTCCTAGCACATCAATCCATTACCCTACTGCTCACTGTGTAACTAAGAAAGGTATAAATGCTTTTATTCACACATTCAACAAATGCTTTTAATGCACATGTAACATGAGCCAGAAACTATATAGACACTAGCACTAAAAACGAGGAAAACAGACAAAGCTGCTGCTGGGCTCATCTCCAGAATAGGGCTCAGGATAGAAGTGTCTTTTTTTTTTTTTTTTTTTAAAGAAACTTTTAAAGATTCCATATATAAATGAGATCACACAGTGTTTGTCTTATTTCACTCAGCATAATGCCCTCAAGTTTCATCCATGTTGTCACAAATGGCAGGATTTCCTTCGTTTTATGGCTGAGTAATATTCCATTAGACATATATATTCATTATATACATATTATGTATACAAATGTGAGGTGTGTGTGTGTGTTTGTGTGTCACATTTTTCTCTATTTGTTTATGCATCTATCGGCACTTAGGTTGTTTCTGTGACCTGGATATTATGAATAATGTTGCAATGAATGCGAGAGTGCAGATTTCAAGCTGCTGATTTCCCTTCCTTCAGATATGTAGCCAGAAGTGGGATGGCTGGAGCGTTTGGTAATTCTATTTTTAATTTTTTGAGGAACCTCCATACTATTTTCTATATGGCTATACTAAATGACATTCTTATTAACAGTGTACAAAGGTTCCCTTTTTTCCACACCCTCACCAACGCTCATTAGCTCTTCCTTGCCTTTTTGATAAAACTCTTCCTAACAAGTGTGAGGTCATATCTCATTGTGATTTTGATGCCCAATTTTCTGATGATTAGTGGTGTTCAGCACCTTATCCATACCTGCTGGCCATTTGTAAGTCTTCTTTGGAAAAATGTTTATTCAGGTCTTGGTATCAACATAATGCTGCCCTCATACAATGAATTTGGAAGTCTTCCCTGCTCTTCAATTTTTTTGAAAGAGTTTAAGATTGGCATTAGTTCTTCTTTAAAGTTTTGGTATAATTCATCAGCCAATTATTGTGGTCCTGAGCTTTTCTTTGTTGAGAGGTTTTTGATTACTGACTCAAACACTTTACTTATTATTGGTCTATTCAGATTTTCTTTTTTAAATCATATAATCTGTTTTATTATAATTCTTATATTTGGGATAGTAACACCTCATCATATACATGATTTACAAGTATTTTCTCCCATTTTATATGTTGCCTTTTAACTTTGTTGATTGTTGCCTTTTCTGTGCAGAAGCTCTTCAGTTTAATGTAAACTGTTTATGTATTTTTGCTTTTGTCACTTGTGCTTTTGATGTCATATCCAAAAAATCATTGCCAAGACCAATATCAAGAAGTTTTTTCCTATATGTTTTATATGAGTTTTGCAGTTTAAGGTCTCACACTGAAGTTTTTAGTCTATTTCAAGATAATTTCTGCGAATGGTATAAGATAGAAGTATAATGTTCTTCTTTTCTATGTGGGTATCCAGTTTTCCCAGCATCACTTATTAAAGAGACTATCCTTTTGCCATTGCGTGCTCTTGATATCTTTGTCAAATATTAGTTGACTTTATATGCATGGGCTTATTTCTGGGCTTCTCAATTCTGTTCTACTTGTCTGTGTGTCTGTTGTTGTGCCAGTACTATACTGTTTTGATTACTATACCTTTGTAAGGTAGTTTGAAATTGGTAAGTGTGATGTCTCCAGCTTTTGTCCTCTTTCTCAAGATTACTTTAGCTATTTGGGATTTTTGTGTTTGCATATGAGTGATAGGATTGTTTTCTCTTTTTATGTGCCTTTGAAATTGTGATAGGGATTGCATTGAATATATAGATTGTTTTAGATGTTTGGGCATTTTAACAATACAAATTCTTTTGATTGATAAGTATGGAATATTTTTACATTTATTTGCATCTTATTCAATTTTCTCCAGTTTTTACAGTTTTCAGCATACAGATTTTTCACTGCCTTTGTTAAATATATTCATAAGTATTTTATTATTTTTGATGCTACTATAAATGGATAGTTTTCTTTGTTTTCAGATGTTTATTACTAATGTACAGAAATGTACTTGATTTTTGTATGTCGATTTTGAATTCTGCAACTTTAATAATTAGTTTTAACATTTTGTTGGAGTCTGTAAGCTTTATAATAAGATTATATCATCTACAAATAGAATCATAATTCTTCTTCTCTGATTTGAATGCCTTTTATTTATTTTTTCTTGCCTAAATACTTTGTTTAGGACTTCTAGTTCTATGTTGCTTAGAAGTGGCAAGTAGGGGCATCTTGTCTTGTTACTGACCTTAGAGAAAAGCCTTCAGCTTTTTACCATTGAGTATGATGACAGCTATGGGCTTGTCATATACTGCCTTTATTATGTTGGAGTTCATTCATCCTATACTCAAATTATTGAGTGGTGTTTTTTTTTTTTATCATGAAAGGATGGTTAATTTTGTCAAATGCTTTTTCTGCATATATTCAGATGATCATATGATTTTTATCCTTTGTTCTGTGAATGTGATCTATCACATTTATTGATTTCCATATGTTGAATCATCTTTGAATCCTGAGGGTAACTTCTTCCATCCTTCTAAACTGCTGCTGAGTTTGCTAGTAATTTGTTGAAAATTTTTCTATTTGTTTTCATCAGAGATTTTGGCCTTTAATTTTCATTTCTTGTAGTGTTCTTATCTAGTTTTGGTACCAAGGTAATTCTGTCCTCATAAAATGAATTTGGAAGTGTTCCCTTCTCTTCAACTTGTTTGGAAGAGTTTAAGTAAGATTGGCATGAATTCTTCTTTAAAGGCTTGGTAGAATTCACCAGTGAAGTAATCCGGTGTGGGCTTTTCTTTGTTGGGAGGTTGTCGATTACTGATTTGATCTCTTTACTCATTACTAGTCTATTCAGATAACCTATTTCTTCCTGAGTTAGTCTTATTAGAGTGTATGCTTCCAGCAGTTTATTCACTTCTTTCATGCTATCCAATTTGTTCATATGTAATTGTTCGTAGTAGTCACTTAGGATCCTTTGTATTTCTCTGGTATCTGGTATCGCTTGCAACATCACTGTTTCATTTATAGTTTTATTTATTTGAGTTCTCTTTTTTCATTGTTCAGGTTAAAGTTTGTAAATTTCGTTCATGTTTTTCAAAAAAAAAGAACAACTCATTATTATTCATCTTTTTTATTGTTTTTCTATTCTCTACTTTATTAGAGATTAGAGATTTCATGAGCAATTAAGAGACTTCTGTCCTAATTTATTATTAATTTTTCATTCTACTAATTTGGGCTTTGTTTCTCTTTATTCCTTCAAGTGTGAAGTTAGGTTATTTGATGCTTTCTTTTTCTTAATGTAGGCATTCACAGCCATACACTTTCTTCTTAGAACTGCTTTTGCTGTGTCTTAAAAGTTTTGGCACATTGTGTTTCCATTTTTGTCTCAAGATTCTTTCAATTCTGTGATTTCTTTTTTGACCTAATGGTTGTTCAGGACTGTGTTATTTAATTTCCATATATTTGTGAATTTTCCAAAATTCTTCCTGTTATTGTTTTTTAGTTGTGTTTATGATGAGAAAGGTATTTGACATGATTTCAATGAACCTAAGTTTTTTTTTTTTATAGCCTAACATTATCTATTCTAGGGAATGTTCTTCGTGCGCTTGAAAAGAATACGTATTTTGCTGCTATTTAATGGAATGTTAGGTGTCTGTTAGGATCATTCACTTACAGTGTTGTTCAAGTCTGTTGTTACTTTATTGATTTTATTTCTGGGAGATCTATCCATCGCTGAGAGTGGAGTATTAAACTCCCCTTCTATGATTGCATTGCTGTTTATTTCTCTTCTCAGTTCTATTAGTATTTGCTTTATATATTTAGATGCTCTGATGCTTGGTGCATAAATACATACAATTTTATATGTTCTTGATAAATCGATTCTTTATTACAATGACCTTTTTTAGCCTTTTGTGACTATTTTGAGTTAAAGTGTACTTTGTCTAGTACGAGTATAGCCACCTTGCTCTCTTTTGGCAGCCCAGCTGTCAATACAAGCTAGAATAGTGGAGTGAAATTATTAAAGCAGAAGTGGAGTGAAAGCCCAAGGTTAGGGTGGGAGCACCTATGGCCTTTCTGGCCATTCCAAGGAGTGTGGCGACTCACTGGCAACTAGAATGCAGACAACTGATTTCATTCTTCACTGATTCCTGTGTTTTCCATGTCATTTCACAGACTAAGATCAATAAGAACCCAAAATTATTGCAGTTATTGCACTCTGCCGGCCTTTGATATAGAATTCATATGGGATTATATGAAATAAATAAAGTTTTCTTAGAACATGCAAAACCTAGAACATTTACTATCTGGCTCTTTATTGAAAAATATTGCTGAGCTCCAGTCTATTTATATAAAGCCCAATGTCACCCTAAATGTGAACTCCCTCATCTCATACAGTAACTCTTAAATTATGAATCTTTGTCAACACACATAGACACATATGCATTCACTTGAGATGTTTCCCTGGAAACATGGGTTTATTCTCACAGTGTCATGCCCTTCTGTAAGCATAGTCTTTATTGTGCTTGCGTCCCTCCCCAGCCTGATAGATTGGAAGAAAATGGCACCCTCTGATGTCAGCCACCATTAAAGGGGCCCCAAAGTAGCATGCCTTGGACCTCAAGTGTTTCAGTCCATAAGTGGAATGGAATAAATAATCCCCATAACCCTGTATTCAGAAGCCTACTCCCTTACTTTGAGTTGGCTCTATCTTGTCAGTCTCATTTTGTCTCTTTCTCTTTTAGAATAAAAGTTTAAGTTTCCTTTAAGTACTTTTTTTTTTTTTTTGCCACTTTTGACCTATTGGTCACTGTACATCAAGTTCATAAATTAGGGAGGGTTCTGCCAATTTTCCCGTGAACTGATCTGCCTTCTCTTGGTATACTACAAGTCAGACTGGCATTATGACCGTGAACTAAAGATCCTAATCATAAACATTCATACTGAAAGACCATTTCAGTGACAGAACAAGTGCAAGTCTAATGGATAACGTATGTGGAGTAGATAGCAATTATAATAATATGGATGTTGATGTATACATTTTTTGTAGAAACAAAATATTGTCAACCCCAAATTTAATGTGTCCATTTATACAGTTGTTGGAATACAGTCTCAATATTTAAGCAAAAGCCTTTATTTTAGTAAACAAATTGCCACAAACTATTATGTCATATGTTTTGGATGACATACTTGTACATTTGGATTTAGATGTAACCACTTCACTTCAGGTGCAAAAACTTCCAGATCCTACTGATTGTGCAAAAGATATATTCATTTTGATTTGGATTTCAAAGGTAAGTGCTACTTTCCTCTCTGCTTCGGAAGGAAACTCAATTTCTTTTCATTACTCCTTATACATCAGGTGCCTTCATTTCAGCACAGTATGTAAAAAGCAGGTGGCATAAGGTGTCCTTTGAATGTTAATTATTTTTTTCATTTATTTCACTGTGAGGATTTACCTTTCAATGTGTTTTTATAATCAAGATGGAAACAATTAGGGAACTTGCTGTTTGAATGTTTCACTACATTTATTTTATGACATCTGCTACAATGATTAAGAAAAAAGAGAAAAAGGGAGGCAAGCATTTGAACAATAGCAAGGGGTTTGGATAGATTGTATGTGATTCCTTGACTTCGTTGTGACTCTTCAAAGGAAATGCTGTCCCGATGAATCAGTCATATTTCTCACCAATACTTATCATCCTATTGTTTGAATTTATATATTTACATAGAAGTACAAGTTCATTTTTCAGAGATGTTGTCAGAGTTTATTAGCCTTCATTTTTAATTAAACCTAACTTTTAGAAACTGCAGAGAAATAGGGGAAAAGGGGAAAAAAATAGATATTTCTTCCGAAAGAATCATTTCAAAGGAGAATGTTTTTTTCCATTGGTCATATTTAGTTTGTTCCTCAAACATTAAACATAATTTCCTTCATCTGTTCTTATGTTTCATATACTTACAAGCATAGTTCATAAACTAAAAATATTCAGAATTAAAAGGTTCACGGTTCAGAACGTATTAAGATATGGACATATAATTTCAATGGAAGGGAGTATGTTTCAAAATTAAAATAGCCAATATTTTACATTTTGTTACATTACTCATATTTTTCCATTAACAAAATGTTATAGAAAACCTTCTACAATCGGAAAATAAAACTTGGGTAACATCTAGTAATTTGATCAGATAAATACTAGACAAGATAAATATAGTTATATAGTATGTGTCCATATATGTGTGTATACATATGTATGTATATTTCATGTCTCCAAAGTCTACCTCTTTAAGAGATACTCAATAAAGAGATCTTAAAGTTATCTCTGACAACACGGGAACATATCCAGAAGATATCTTACTATTTTAACACCTATAATAAGGAATAAAAATTTTAGTCCAGTCACCAAATAAAATGCGGGTTGAAGGGAACATTAAGGGTTACTGTATTTAATTACCTGAAGTAGACAGAACAATAGTCCCCCAAAGCTGTCCTCATACTAATCCTAGGAACCTGTCCATGTGTTATATTACACAGGAAAAGAGACTATGCTGATGTAATTAAGTCAGGAGGCTTGAGAAGAGACTATTCTGGAGTGTCCAGCTGAGCCTAGTGTAATCACGAGCATATTCATACACAAACAGGGAAGCAGGAGAGTCAGTGACAGGGAAGTAGATACGTTGGTAGAGGCAGAGGAGAGAGACAAGAGAGCAACTGAGATTTGAAGATGTTGTGTTGCTGGCTTTGAAGACGAGGAAGGGAGTGATGAAACAAGGAATACAAGTGGCCTTTAGAACTGTAGTAGGTAATCAAACAGATTCTTCCCCAGAACCTCAACGAGGAACATAGCTCAGCTGACACCTTGATGTTAGCCTCATAAGAAGACCCATTTCAGACATCTGGCCTCCAGATCTGTAAGAAAATCAGTTTGCTTTATGTGAAGCCACTAAGTCTGTGGTAATTTACTACTGCAAGTAGAAATTAGTACATTACCTCTACCATTACTCTAGTATTTTGCACCCAAATTTAGAGCATTCCTTTTGAAAATCCCTTATTTCCCACTTACTTTGGTTGGTGATGAGGTCTTTGAACAAGGCAAAGATGACTGACAGAGGGGTAGGTGAACAGTTCCCTCCTTCTGAGTCACCTCAGTTGCAATAATGATGTTTATTAATTAAGAAACTATCCAGCATGAATACATACCAGGCACTGGGCTCGGGTCTCGTGCGCAAACAAAAATAAAATAGAAAGAGAAACACACAAAAACAATCCCTCCCTTCAAGGGGAAGCTAAGCCCTCAGTAATGGAAACAGATTCATCTGGATGGAAGTTCTTAAACACGTGTTCTTTGTAGCAGTAGCTTCGGCATGATCTAGGAACTTGCTAAAAGTGCAAATTCCTGAGCTCCCCGCAAGCATATTTCTTATACAATAATTGTTGCGGTTTGCTTTCTCTATTGATATTAGGACTTTATGAAATTTTGAACCCTGTGTGTATATGTGCATGCATCTTTTGTATTATATGTAGGAATTTGCATTTATATATCCTAGAGACACGGCAGTGAAAAAAATAGAAAGTAAAGAAGCAGAATTTGGAGGCTTATGGTCCAGACCTTCCTGGCAACAGGCTGCCTAACACTGCTTGGTCTGCCGGTAACCCTGGCTCCACCAGGTGTAACCCAAAGTGAGGGCAGAGGCTTTCCAGGTTGGATGTGCGTGAAATCACCTGAAGCCTTGTTAAAGCACGCTTTCAGTGCCCTCTCCCACAAGTTTCTGATTCAGTTGATCTGGAGATGGCAGGCAGTCAAAATTTTGCTTTTTAAATGAGTTCCCAGGTGATGGTGAAACCGCTGGTCCAGGGACCACACTTTGAGAACCGCTGGCAAAGCCCTCACTCGTTACCCAAACCAGCTGGCTCACAACGGCCACCTGGGAGATGTTCCTTTAGCATCATTGTGGACCCCCAGGACTTGCGGCTGAGACACAGGGCATTAAGGTACCTGTGGTAAGGACAGGGACCTCTTCCCGACTCAACCCCACAGTATGTCAACGTTCAGCCACTTATAAGCCTGTCTTCCCACAAATGCCTTCTTTGTGGTCATTGCTCAGCACATTTCTTTCTCCTGCAGTGGCAGGTGATATGGACAAGGGAACACAGAGACTGCGTGCCTAGGTTAGGAGAGTTCAGACCGCAGGCTGTGTTTGCTTATTGGAAAGCAGCCCTGGGATACTCAAAGCACATCCCGAGCAGCATACATTGGAGTTACGTATACAAAATCATGTTTACTACCAAAGGGTCATTGTTATGCCAGGGCCATGACTGCGCCAAATGTTGCACTCGGGGTCAGGTTCCAGCCCCAGCTGAGGTCTGAAGGGAGTAGGTGGATGGGCAGATAGCTGAAAGAACACTTGGGGGTGACTGTACGCAGGTGAAAAGTCATTTTATTTAGCAGGTCTCTTATCTGCAGCTCTCTCACCTAGCTCTCTTAAACTGTCTGCCTTTAGGTCGCCTGTTTGCTCCAGTTCTGTGGCTCCCGTCAGCAGCCGGCTCCCACGCACAGCTGCATGGCTGGCCTGCAAGGCCAGCTCTCCCTTATAGTGCTAGCAGCCTAACTCTTTCTCTCTCTGGGCACGAGTGTGAGCCATGTCCTGCTCCCCTCTGTCCGTCTTGCAGTACTGTCTCTTTTTCTCTGGGCCCCAGAGCAAGAGTGCCTGTACAGTGTCAGCAGGGCAGTTATACCTTTCACAGACAATAGTGGCTCAGAGCTGAGTAGGAACTTACACAAACAGGTTATATAACAAGTAGGGTATATACCTAGCCCTAAACTCAGTAAGTCATGCAGGCCTGGATGTCCGCCTCGGCCTATTCTTGCGCAAAGCACATCCATACACCTCACAGTCATTCGTTCCTCATTTTGATGAACAGGATATAAAGGGGGAAATGAAGATAAAAATTTCCCCATCATTTTCGTAGTTTCACTCGTCTTCAGACATAGAAACAAAAAGGAGTCATGTGGAAGAAGATGGCATTCTCTCCACAAAGGTGGAAAAAAGAATAAAAGTAGAATTGGGGGCATAACTCTTGCTCAACTTGCAGGAGCTCCCCCACCCAAAGTAAAAAGAAACTCTGCTTTAGCACACCCCTGATTTAAGTCAGTTTGTCTTCCAAAATCTAACATTTTCTCAGCTGAATTTGAGGTGCTTATTTTAATAAGAAAAAAGGAGAAGCCGAACAGGGCCTTTAGAGCAACACACATAAGCTGTTTGCCATATTGAATCAACACCTGGGGCATTGATCTGAAAGCTAAACGCAGGCTGTTCACCTGGATTGCCAAGTATAACAGAAGCAACTGGCTCGCCGACATCAGAGAGAACGCACTTCACCAGGGCTCCCTCTGCAATTGCCTTTGAGGACCACAGATAATCAGAAAAAAAGCGCAGAGGTTGTTCTGAAACCTAATTCCAACTTAGGAACATTTATTTCTCCTTTCCATAAACTACCTGTGATTTCTAATCAAAATATGCTTTTCTAAACCCAGCTGACCCAATTCTGCTTTTCTCCTTCACAATGTGTCTTCTTTTTGTTGTTGATCTTTGGCTTTGCTTATTCAGGGAGCACGGTCGTTGCTGCCTAGCTCTCTAAGCTTCTGTGTCCTGCCCTTCCCAACATTCCAAGTAGCAATGGTCTCATTGACCCAGTAATTAAAGAAATCTTGTAGCTTTCCACTCTGGCTAGCTGCCCTCTTCCCTTTCCCCTATTGTTCTTTCAGTAACACCACCAGCAGATGGTTTGAGATTTTCACCCTTTCAAAAGCTTTATGTTTTTCCCATCTCATCAAGCATATCTCAGCCAAATGTAATTAGCTTAAGGCTTTTGAGTCCTTAAGGGAGATCAGTTAAAGACCCGAGCAATTTCAATGAAGAGCTTGAAAAGCGAATCCTGGAAGGCTAAGGGTAACCACAGGAGAGACACTATTATTTAGAGGCAAAGACCCCCTCCTCCCGCCTATCCCTCCTTCTTTAGGCATTTTAAATTCTTAGAATATTCATGAGGCCTCCAGGGCTTTGGGACTCTACTTGGACCATTATTGAGTAGGTGGGATATTTAAGCTCTCACTCATCAGCAGGTCAGTTGGTTCCTTTTAATTGATTTCAATCAAGGGGCCATTTTTGGGTAGCCTTAAGTTACTCTCAAATGGCCAACAGTTTGTTTGCTAAGTCTCTTAGCCTTTTCATTCCTTTTTTAATCCTTCTGGTTGTTGGAAACTAGCCGGCCAGCTTTCTTTGTAGTACAAGCAGTGGATATGAAGTCTAAATGAATTAACTGCAGTGCAGATTTGCACCCCACCTTGGAGTGATGGTGAAGCCCCTTGAGTCCTGAATAGCCACACGGACTGCAGTAGTTGATCCCACAGCTTAAGCCCTTTTTCCTCATCCTTGGGAAAAAGCAAGTTGTTTTGAGACCAAATTAAACCCTATTTTTATTGAAATGGAGTGGAGTAGTGCGTGTGTGCAGCACCAATTGTTGGTGGGATGTTAAGAGAGGGGCCCAAGCTCTCCCTTGAATTGTGTGATGTGTATTTTCCTCATGCTTTCAAGTGGGAGGCTCGGAGGCTCAGGTGTTGGGTAGTAGGATGATTAAGTGTGTTCTCATGTCTGGTTTCCCGTTACCAAGACTTGGGTAAAAGGGGAATTGCTTTTGTAAATCTACTGCCATCTCTTAAAAATGAAAGGAACCGGTGCCAACATTTGATGAGAATGACCTATTTTTGCCTCAAGTACACAAATCAGCTTCTCTTTGAACAGTGATGCATAGGTACGGAGATGTGCCTATATGAAAAAGTATACATCTACTGTACTATTAGAGGACATTACAATCACAACGTAGAGGAAGATTCCTTGTAAAACATGGGACGTGTGTTCTGAGCAGTGGTATGACATGGAATTGGCTTGCAAAGCAGACTCCAAATACTTATGAATTAATTTATTCTGTCTGAAAAATATGACATAATGTTTGAAGTACAAATTGGCTTACAAAAAGATATAAGCAGGGTGAACATTTTTGGTAGGTAAGACAGAAATGTAGCTGCATTTTATAAATGTTTGCTTTGCGTAGGAGAATGATAAATTACAATCGAATCTCACTATTATCACTTTGAATACAGTAAGCCTAAAGAAACTGAGGCAGTTCTGAACCATGCAAAAGGAGAGACAGCATGGGGAGAAATGCCAGATATAGGTGAAGTGGGGGAGGAAGGCAGCAAATCACACTGCCACGTGTGTACCTAAGCAACGATCTTGCATGTTCTTCACATGTACCCCAAAACCTAAAATGCAATAAAAAAAAAAAAGAGAAAACAGTTGTATTGGTGCGGAATGGGTAAGACCTGGAAGAAAAGCAATTGCTGACAACACCTTCACTTTATAATAGCATACAGTGAGGCAAAGGACTATTAGCAAACCTGAAACCACAGTGTCCAGCAAATGTGCAGAGATCCTCTTCTACAAGGCTCTAATACTTCTGTTTATTCCATTTTTCAAATAACTGATGCTTAAAAGATTGTTAGGCCCAGTCAAAATCATGTTTACAATTTTTTCAAACAATGGTATCTACTTTTCTTCAGTCTGAAGTTACAGGAATTAAGGATGTGAGGAGTAAAATGTACCTGACCTGGGTCATAGGTTCAGTAGTTGGAGCAAGCCCTGACATTTGTGCCTAACTTGTGACCCAGCATCCTTTCCACCCTACGCTTTTCCCCTGTGAGCAGCTCTGAGGGTCTGTGGCTAACAGAGTATGTCATTCGAGGAGGCATGTACTTAATTGTAACTTACCATTTTAACTTAAAATCACCTGACTATACATTTCACAGTTGGAAACTGGAGGTCACCTAGTTCAGCCTCCCGTTGTGATGCATAAAGCCCTAATGATTTCCTTCCCAGCTGATGCTGTGCCCTCTGTCAAGGGACATACATCATGGGGAGCTCACTACCTTTCACAGGAGTTCTTTTATCCTCAAAGATTGAGTGTTTATAAATGAATTTGATTTTCCTGAAGTTTTTGCTGACTCATCCCAGCTTTGCTCTACAGAGGGAACTGAAATTAACCTAAGGGTCTCCTAAGTCTTTGAAGGCAAAGCCTTCATATAGCACCCCCTGTACCATCTACTGCCTAGTCGTTTAACTCACCTCTGTCATTCCAAACATCTCTCATATTACGTGGTTTCCAAACCTTTCATCATTTGACCATGAACTTCTAAGCTAGTCAAATGTGCCAACTGCTCTCTCAAACCGTGGATATAGATTGCACACAGTGATCCAGATCTTCATTTGTCTGATTCAATGCTAGAGATTTATTTTTCATAGAAATTGCGTCAGGCCCTGGCAGCTCAGTACCTGAATTTCTCCCTGGGTGAGGTGAAGAAGTATCCTGGAAGTGAGGCTGCCAGCCAGCCCCCTTCTGAAGCCGGACTACCTTGGTTTGCAGACCGGCTGTTCTCTAATGAGCTGTGAACAAGCTGTTTAACTTGGTTTCCACATCTGTAAATGACGATCATAATGGCACCTACCTCAGCAGGTTGTTTATAGGGATGTAAAGTTCTGGCAGTAGTGCCAGGCACAAGGTATACTCTCAGGTCATATTGATTATTGTGCTTATCATTGTTGTGAGTAAAAGCCTATACTCCAAACCAAGGGACAACCTCTCATTTGTTTGTGATGAACAGTGAGAAACCTAAGAACTACAGGAACACTGGATCCAATGTTCCCTTCTGCCATATAATTATTTTGCTAATCTCCTCCCTTAGTCTAGCACAGTGTGGAACCCTGAGAGACATCCAAGTTATTTTCATCCTCTAAGTGTGCCTGAGCTACGGGCCCAGTAGTATTCCTGTTGCTGCCGGCATCTTTGTTGGTAAGAGACCTCATTGAAGAGAGACGCAGCTGATCAAGAAAAATTCCCTCCAGCCGTTTGTGTCTGGCAGATGTGCTGTTTCATGAGAGTGCCTCTGTCAGAGCTGGTTCTGTCCCCACATAGAAGTGACAGGCCCATCCAGACAACCCCGAAATCTGGTAAAAATGGACCTGCTAACCTGGGAAAAAAAAAATTAATGGAAGTGGATGGATGTGCACCCACTGCCTTTATTCCTAGTCAGACACCAAAGAGTAAATGCTGCAGTATGTCCCACAGGACAGTGACAGTCACAGTTGACATCTGTATACACACACAGTCGACACAGGAGCATGGAAACAGCTACCCCTCAGCTTAGGGATTGAAAGTTTTGAGATTTACCATTAGTTTTATCTCCTTACTCATGTTTCCTGTCTTGGGGTTTTTTATTTACTAAAACTTCTTCCAGTTGTTGCTATTGGGATCAAAGCATAATAACAGCTGGGCATGATGGGTCATGCCTAAAATCTCAGCACTTTGGGAGGCCGAGGTAAGTGGATCCAGAGGTCAGGAGTTAAAGACCAGCCTGGCCAACACAATAAAACCCTGTCTCTACTAAAAATATAAAAATTAGCCAACTGTGGTGGTGGGCACCTGTCATCCCAGCTACTCAGGAGGCTGAGGCAGGACAATCACGTGAGTCCTGGAGGCAGAGGTTGCAGTGAGCCGAGATTGTGCCACTGCACTCCAGCCTGGGTGATGAGAGTGAGGCTCTGTTTCAAAAAAAAAAACAAAAACAAAAAACACCATAATATATGGAGAAGGAGACAGAAACGCCACCTCCCGCATTGCTCTGCCACATTCTTTCTGCTGCCCGTTTTATTGAAAAACTCAACATCCCCAAAGGAGCCACATTCTCAGAAAGAAGCAGTGGACTGAGGAAAAACAGAAATTTGGATTCTGGCAAATCAGTAACTAGAAGAAACTGCTGGGAGAGACAGTGATATCACTTTATAATCTTTGTAGGTCATTCCTGATGTGTTCAACCTTAGATGATAATGGCAGAAGTCCAATTTGTCTCTTATTGTACTTGATTTTAAACGCCAGGGTGAGGGTCTTGCTTCATATAAGCTTCATTATAATCAAAGTCATAATCATTTAAATTATTATGAAAATCACACCTTAGAGAAAGAGAAGAGAGAAAAGAGAGCATGTGAGTGAGTGAGCCACGCGGGCTAGTGGCGTACGTCCTGGTGCATGTGGTCACCCATACAGCACCACACAGCCTAACTGCAGAAGTGACCTTCAAAGGCCCTTGGCTGCAGGGCTCCCACAGGACCAGTATCTTGTGACATTTTGTTCTGTGTACAAAAATCTCACAGGCGCTCATCTCTTATCTCTGCATATGCCAGTGATCACAGCCACAGAAACCAGAGAACAGAGTATAAAAGAATAGTACTTTGTCTTCTTACTATTTTATCTTATTTTCCCTCTAGAATTTACATTTTGTACCAGACATATTGTAACAATAAAGTCAGTTCTAAGAATAGGAAAAAAATAACACTGTGATACCACAACCTGATTACATCAAACTGCTTTGGGCTTTATCCTCTTTAAAGGGTGCTCAGATGTTCAGCCAGGAGGTTTCTGACAGCCTTCAAAAGATTTCCAAGGTGAGGTGTGCTGATCCTGGCTTCCAGTCTTTGAGATCCTTCAGAGCTTAGAGTCTGTTTGGGAGACAGCATCCCCTCCATCCTTCTTGGGGAAAGATTTAGAAGCCCCTGGCCATTGCCTTGTCCCAAGCACATTTCAAGCCCTGCGAATCTTGAATCTTTAGGATTGGATTCTAGCAAATCAGTAACTGGAGTACCCTCTCAACACAGCACATAATTATATACAGTCCATTCCCGACCAAGACCTTTCTCCCCAAACATGGTTTTCTCTTTTAGAAACCAAGCCAGTGCGTTTCACATGGTGAAAATACATTTCAAACATGTGACAGGCTGTGAGGAAAGGCTTTCCTGAGCAGACTAAATGTACACTTGGGACAGAATCTTTCTCCCCAAATGGGAAACAACATGATTTGGGTCAACTCGTGCCGAGACCGTGTCGGTGATGCAGGGATGTTGGGTGTCACAGGCGGCTTTGTGAGCTGGGAATCTGAAGAAGCGTGTGCTAATCCAGTTTCTGGCAGTCCTCTCCCTACCGAACAATGAAATTGTGAGAACGAATGTGACGATGCAGCACCTCTTTGTTCAAGCTGTCAGCACTCACTGACGGGATAAAATGGCACCAGCTGCACATGGTCAGAATCTGTGAGGCCAAAACAAAGCCACTGTTCTAGAATGAGCCAATTAACCACACCGTTTGGCTGAAACTGGCTTCTGCCCGACATCTCTGAGGTAGATGCAAAGTCCCAGTTGTCCAGAGTTGAACCAGTGGTGAAAATATTAGGCTCCAGTGGTTCTGAGTGGTGCAAATTGTTCTAAGGTGCAGAATGTCAGTCCAAGTCCTGCCAGGAGCAGATGCTAAGATGGGATTTATTTGGGGGAATGCAAGGAGTTTATTGAAGGAAATGTCTGTGTGAGAGGAAAGAGTGCTGGAGTCAACTGAGAGCCATCAGTCCCGACTCACTTGCAAGCCTGAGTGAAGGAGACAGGGAAGGCAGCTTCTGAGGTGTGCAGGGTAGGCAGGTTTTGGCAAAGCACCCAGATGCCCTTGAGGCAAATTCCGCCATAAACAGCCCTCTCTTGATATCTATCCGTGCTGTGATCAGTCCTTGGTTGGGAGCAGCCTGTTGAGAGCTCTGGTCTTGGACCAAATGCAGTGATGGATTCCAGAGGGTGGGTTCATCTTGCACTTTTCAGCTCTATGATCCAGGCTCCACATCTCACAACTCCAGGGGGCACAATTTATTATCAGTGATGCCCCCGGTGATGTGCTTTGCATGGCCTGCACAGCTTCACATGATGCTCCTGCTTAGGGTCACTTGCTCCCCACCATGGTGACCGGCCAGGCAAACCCACCAGTCGGCATCATCAGCTGCTTTCTGAGTCCCCCATTCAGGGAATGTGGGAATATGAAGAGATTCTGGGAGCCAGATTCTGGGAGCTATGACAGATGCTGAGACACCAGCTTCTCTGAGCCTTCTGGCAGTGGGGGAGGAGTCACTCTCCTAAGACACATGTTCCAAATCCCAAATAGGAAGTGGGCACAAAGACCCTCCTCAGTGTTTGGCTTCCTGACCCCCCCCCGCCCCCCACCACACTTATCTATAGGCCTCCTTCCTCTGGATCTTTCGCCTTTTCCCCACATTAGAAAGGACACAGCTTGGGGTAGATTTTTCCACCTGCTTTTCCTTTCTGAAGAGAGCTGCTTCTACATTGGTGGTTCTCAGCTTTGACTGTGAATGGGAATTGCCTGAGAGCTTTCAAAATTCCTCTTAGGCCATACTCCAGACCAATTAAATCCGAAATTTTGGGGATGGGAAGCAGGCGTCAGTATTTTTGAAATCTCCCTAAGTGATGCCAGTGTGTAGCCAGGATTGACAAATCTGCCTCTACAATCCTCATCTTTCCCGGGATGGCACTGGCCTTTCCCACTGCTCAATGACTACAATGGCAATTAGTTGCTTAGGAAATGTGATGTGTAGTGTAGAAGAATGAAGCATACGCAGAATCATATTTCTAATAGATTATCTGATTTCAGTTTTTATCATAAAAATGCTTCATTTTAACATTTAAGATAAGTTATTTTGGTCCATTATGGTTCCAGAGCAGAATATAAATGTTACCATTCCTGATCATAGAAGGGTGTGATGGAAGCCAGGAAGTGTCACAAGAGAAGGAAAGCTAGAGGGAAAGTTTGGGGAACTTGTGACCTCTAGAAGCATTAATTAAAGATTTATAGATAACCAATAGAAGAGCTAGAAAGTTACATTAGTTATCAAAATCTAGGAAGAGAAGAAGGTGGCATAAGTAATGTATATCACCATTGGTCATTGCAAGAGCCAACAGCTATCACCTAAGCAGACTGAATAAAAATAGCAACCCAATTCCATGTGGTGTAAATGTAAGATGATGAAGAACATAAAATGGAAATTGTAAAGACTGACTCATGGCGGTGGACCTGGGATAGGGAAGACATCTGTACTTTACCTTATACATGTATCTAATAAAACTAACACATTAAAAATAGATTTGAGATTCTATTATGCAGTGCCTGTCAAGGGACAGTTTGGGAGAACATCTCCAGTCAAGGCCATTTTATCTACATCTGCTGCCTATGAGAATGCTACAGCCTGATCCCTTACCTGCAGCAATGTTCAATGCCCAGGTTACAGTGCTCTGACTCTCCATGGCCACATTCTTCCATTTTAGTAAGTAAATGACCTACCACAGTGTTGCTATATTTATTGTCTTTTAAATGTTGTATCACACCCAGGAGAGAGATAGAGAAAGTAACATTTATGGAGAATACACAGAGTGGCATTCCAATTTACCACCTCGCAGATTCCTCTGACCATAACTGTACGTAATGGCATTTTATTAGTGCCAGAAGGTTTAGCAGATGGTTTTGGTCTATGTGCCAGGTGCCTTTAGGTGTTCTGAGAATATCTGTTGAGATAAGCCCTGTGCAAACAGAGCACTGCATTGAATAGAGGAGCTGTGATGTCCCATCCCGGCTGTATCTACCATCAGCTGGTTCCACATTTTTAACTGTGACATTTAACTTCTGTAGGCTCTGCAAAATGACGGGATCCACTGACTCAAATTAACATCCAGCCTTAACACTTTGCACATTGAGGGTTTCTTTTAGAACAGAAAGTGTCAGTGTTGGACTCTGGGCTTTCCTAAATTTTTTCCTATCACCTCTATTCAGCTTTAAAATACAGGTCTGCCTGTTAGGCAAGTGAGCAACATGCTTTATCTTCAGATAGACTAGATGAAAACTCCAGTTCTATCGCTTTTTGGCTAGATGAACTTGGATGTGTTAATTAACTTCTTCAAGTCTCAGTTTCTCACCTATAAAGTTGGGATTGGGTGTTTGCTATTGTTAAGAGGATTTGAAGTTGCAGTATAGATTCTCTAGTTCTAAAAGATGCTCAGATGTTATTACAATGAAGAAGAATACCATGCTCTCAAGATTGGAAGACAGGTTGTCATAAATTCACCAAGAAAAGTCCTGTGTGGATTTGCAGATTACTAGGTCAGATTTTTCCCATTTCCCTCATTTGTAAAGCAACTAGCCTTCTGTTCCACTACAGAGCCTGTGTGCTAGCGAAAACTCTGATCACCATCTGGGTTAAACAGAAGCCAAGAAAAATAACAGGACAGCAAATTAAATATCCATGGGCCATGATCCCTTCCCGTCCCTGGCCATTTTCCCCAGACTAAGCATCTGCTGTGGTTTCAATACACCTGACCTTCCCTCTATGCATGTCCTTTGGTGAGGGTTCCTATCAGGTCAAGTATTCCTTTGGCCAAGTAAAGGCCCCACTCTTACCTCCCGAGGTAACCAGTTTTTCTCCTTTGAAGTTCCTTGACTTGTGCACCTTGTCTCTGGGATGGGGTTAGAGCTCTCTAACAATCCATTAACCAAGTCCTATATTCTCATCTTCTATCTATAGAAAATGAGAGGGAGGCAGAAGAGTCGGGAAAGGAAGCCTGCACCCTAACGGCAAGGAAGTTTGTTTGCTGTTGGACGTCACCTACTCTTCAGTTTCCTTTTTCTAAATAGAAGCAATATTTATTCAGTCCTGCAAAAGAGACTTTATTTTTTTAGCCTTGTGACTATATATTTTTTTGTTTGCCCTTAAAGAATAAGAAAGAATCACCTGTCTATATGTATAGAAACCTGATCATTTGTTTTTAATTTAACAATGTTGTTATAAAGTAACTTACTGTTAATTATTAAAACCAAGCAGACAATTTAAATGCAATTTAAATACCACCTGTTAAGTACACACCAAGCTGAAACACTATAGCACCCTTCCCAGAAGTAAAACCCTGAGTAGTTTAATATCAATGGTGCTTACACAGAAGTTTTCTATTTTTCCCATCTCTATAGAAAATAAAACAGCAGTGACCTGGGGAATTGGAAGTCCCCACCCAATTGTCATTATTAACCTATCTCACCTAGTCCCGATTCAGAGGTTTCGGCTTTGTTTATCCACTTTAAACAAAAGGAGCTCTTTGTTGAATAGGCTCTCTTACAGAATTTTCCTGGATATGTCGAATGTTTATTTTTCCATGAAATTTTATAATTGGTTTGTCTTGTTCTACCAAAAAAAAAAAAAAAAAAGAATCACAATAGATATTTTCTTGGGATTAATTAAGGTAAATTTAGGCCTTCCTTACAATGAGTCTTTCTTCTCAAAGTAGCCTTTCATATGAATCTTTCATAGAATTTACATTTTTCATTTATATAAACTTTTAATATTTTGTTGTGTTTACTGTTGACTATACTTTTCATTACTGTTCCTGTTGTGTGGTTTTTGATAACTTAATAACATTATCAAAGCTGAGTTCCAAAACTCTTCTGGTTATTCACTGATACTTTTAGCTTTTCTTTGGAGAATTATATGTTAATATTCTTTGTATTTCAGCAGTTACTCATCTTTTTTCTTATTGATTTATACGCGTTTTAAAATATATGACTCTTTTTTTCATCTTTAGTTTGGAGGTGTGAGGGAACTTACAGATTATCCTATCCTGCCCACTTTCACTACACATGAAGAAACTGAAGAGGTGACTTTTCCATTGTCACACAGAAGCTTAGTGGATAATCAGGACTAAAAGTAGGTCTTCTGATCCTTATTTTGAGGTTTTTCTCTCAACTACTTGCCTCCTTGTCTACAGTTTTCTCTTTTTCCTCTTAAATTGACACTATCAGGTTACTTGATTTGATTAGAAGCAAGAATACGTTAGTTTTCTACCTCTACAAATCAGTCACCAAGATCTGCTAACTCCCATATTTTGTCCTAATTCCTGACATCTCCTTTGAACTCTAGATTTTTCTTTTTTTTTTTTTGAGACGGAGTTTCGCTCTTGGCACCCAGGCTGGAGTGCAATGGCATGATCTCGGCTCACCGCAACCTCCGCCTCCTGGGTTCAGGCAATTCTCCTGCCTCAGCCTCCTGAGTAGCTGGGATTACAGGCACGTGCCACCATGCCCAGCTCATTTTTGTATTTTTAGTAGAGACGGGGTTTCACCATGTTGACCAGGATGGTCTCGATCTCTTGACCTCGTGATCCACCCGCCTCGGCCTCCCAAAGTGCTGGGATTACAGGCGTGAGCCACCGCGCCAGGCGAACTCTAGATTTTTCTAATACATCTCTCCACTTGGATGTCTTGTTGACATTTTCAACTTAACCTTTTCAAAACTGAGGGGCTTTCGTGTTTTTTGTTTTGTTTTGTTTTGTTTTGTTTTGTTTTTGAGACAGAGTTTCACTCTTGTCGCCCAGGCTGGAGTGCAATGTCGCGATCTCGGCTCACTACAATGTCTGCCTCCTGGGTTCAAGTAATTCTCCTGCTTCAGCCTCCAGAGTAGCCGGGATTAGAGAAACCCACCACCATGCCCAGCACGGTACATGGGATTTCACCATGTTGGCCAGGCTAGTCTTGAACAAAACTGAGCTTTTAATATCTGCTTGCCCATCTGCAATTCTTAGTCTCCTTCATCTCCTCCTTCATTACAATGGAATTGCAAATGGTCAGAACCAAAGTTTTGAAGTCTTTGACTGTTCTCTTTATCCAAAACATCCAATTTATTTTGAAATTCTATTGATCTGTTTTCAAAATATCCCCAGATACGTTCACTTCTCCCATCTCCTCCACCCTCAACCTAATCAAACCACCTTCACATCAGCAATTGTCATCCTCCTCTTTGGTTCTCTGGCTTTATCTGTGACTCCTTATATCTTATTGTCTCACCACAGCTGGAGCAAGCCTTTTACAAAATAAGAATATAACAGTCTTGACCCACTGCCCTCCTCCCTCCAAGTCTTTTTGTTTTTGTTTCTCTGATATCAGTTTCCTCTAATTCACACATGCCTTTGTTTGTCATCAAAGAGTAGAAGCATACCCTTGCCTCAGGACTTACTACCACTCCTTTCCCTGAAATGCCAACCCCCACACATACTCAATATAAGCACATTGGCTGCAGGGACTTTTTCTGTTTTGTGGCTGCTGTATCCTGAGGACCTAGACAGTGACTAACCCTCAGCAGGTACACACTACATGATTGCAGAATGATCGACTGAACCATACCTACTACTTACATTTTTGGTAGTGTTCTAAGGGATATTTTGTGGCATCATGTGGTCTTTGCAGAACTGGTTGAATTTCTAGAACTGAGATGATACTGCTCACGTACTTATTTATTGCTTTAGAATAAAATTCCAATTCTTGGCCTTGTCAGTCTCCCTCCTTTCTCTCCCGCCTTCACCACTCTCCAATTACAAGGGTATGTTTTTACCTCCTTGAATAAGCAGGGGAGAATCTTAGCCTTTGAGCCACTTTGCTGGAGGTGCCCCCTAAGAAGAAACATCTGTTTCTACATCTTCACATAGTTGACGCCTCACTCATGTTTCAGTTTGAAGCGTCTCCACCTAGGTCAGCCCTTCTTCAATCACTCAAGCTCAATAATTTTCCCTTCTTTCCTATCACACCCCATTCTTTTATTTTCCTCAGAGTACATATATCAAGAGCAAAGAACTTCTCTGTCACTTCTACCACTGTATCGCCAGAGGCTCACATTTCATGACACGTAGTGGGTACTTACAAAATATTTGAAGAATGAATGTCATTAGCCTAGCTTCTAAAGACTGTGAGATGCATGCCGCCATGACAGCACCAGCCACACGGTGCTGAAAGGATGTATTTGTGAGGCCGTCTCCCACAGAGTCTGGGAGAACCTCTGAGACAGATAAAATGTTTAATTCGTAGTCACTGCTCCCCAGTCTCCTACACCTAGTGGCATCTAGTGGTATTCCCTAGATGTTTGCTGAACTAACACGAAGCTACAGAAAGGCCTTTAGCCCTCTTCACCAAATTCATTTCATGTGAGATGGGGATTATAAAGCACAGAAGGTAAAATATTAAAAAGTGAATATTATGAGATGGCTCACAGGGGTCATATGAGGAAGATGACAAAGCAGAGCAACAGTGTAGAGAAATTAAGTGCCTAGAATTAGCTCTCATAGGGAGAAGAAATGCAGCTGTGAGATCATCAGTTCAGGTACTCACTTCAGAACAATGCCAAGCTTCTGGTGCTAGAAATTTACATGGCCCTTTTCTTTCTAGGCTAAAACATAAAATTACTGATGTGCTATAGGTAATAGTTCTTGTGAGTAAGTCATCCTTTTGATTATCAAAGATACTCTTTATGGTAGCTGTTTCAATTTCCCTGCGTGTTGTCTCCCTTTCTCTGTCTCTGTCTCTCTCTATATCTCTCTCTCTCTCTCACTCTTTCTCATTCTCTTTCTCATTCTCTCTCTCTCTCTCTCACTTTCCTCTCCAAACTCCTTTTCTTTGCAGATTTGTCCTATCTCCTACTTTGCTGAGAAAATCAAGGTCATTCAAGGAGTAATCTAATCTTCCATCTTCCCCACCAAAATTATCTTTAACTGGATATATGTCCCCTCCTCTTCCTCTTCTGTCTTGGCACCATAGCTTTCCAATATTGACCTTAATATTACATCTGGAATCTTTTCTCTATCTTCTTCTTTAATTATCTAACACATTGTAACCTCAACTATTTCCAGTTTTCCAGCATTATACAAATCTTTATTTTTACTGATTCCTTCCCTTGGACCTTCAAATATACACAAGTCTTCCTTGTCTTGCAAGGAAATAATGGTTGCCCCCTTTAAGCCACCAAATTTTCCTTTATGGTTAGGTGTCTTATATGCACGCATGACTTACTGTCTCTATTCTTTTACCATATAGTCCTTGACTATCATGGAATCCTCATGTTTCAGGTCTCAGCTCTGTTAACATGGGAAATCCCAGGGGCTTCTATTCTTCTTTTATTTAAAAAGTCTTCCTTAAGAGTTTTTCTACTTTACTCTCCTCAGTAAAACAATAAATCAATTTCTAGGATCACTGAGCACATTCTGAGGGCCAGACACTGTTTGGACATCATTCATCAGACATTTGAATGAGTCATAGAAATAGGACACTAGACTAGATGGATAAACATTGAGGCAAACATAAATATGGTTTTCCAGGGGTGCGAAGTGAACAAAAGTTGGAAAAAGTTTAAGAAGAACAAGCTAACTTAGAATAATAGGATATAAAATGGCACAATACATATAGACACATTTATTTTGTACATAATATAGAGGGTGGTAAATGGGCAACTAGCTGGGTTTGCATCTGAGGAGCCACACTGGTGGAAGTGAGGGCCAGGCTGAGACCTGCAGCATCAGTAGGGTTAGCTAGCTTAGGATGGGGGTGGGTTGGATGTCGCTGGGTAAAGCAGCGGTACAGTCAAGCATTGCAGGAAGAGACTATGGGCACAGTGTGGCGGTCGCCTTCATCCACCCACATTCACTGGACACATTCCTCCCTTGCTTTATAATTCCACAGGGGTTCCGAGCTGGGAAGGTGTGCAAGGGACTACTCCACACAGTCATTCAGGAACCCAGGATTATTCCTTCTGGTGCATCTTGTAACTCTGCACTGCTTAGGGCTTCAGTAACCACAGTGTGGTTCCTGGCCCAGCAGCAAGAGCATCACCTGGTAAGTTGTTAGAAATGCAAATTCTTAGGCCCCACCACAAACTGGCTGAATGACAAGCTCTGAGAGGATCCAAAAACCCATGTTCTACCAAACTGTCCAGGTGCTGCTGATGCTCAGTCATGTTTGACAACTCCTGCCCAAGGCCTGGCAGAGGAGGGTAGGGTACATAGGAGGGTTTTCATGTGTCAGCCCCAGCAGTAGCACATGTTGCTTCTGCCCCCGGTCTGTTGGCTGCTGCTCAGTCAGGAAGCCCTGCTTAACTATTCAAGAGGCTGAGAAATAGCCCACCTCTGTGTCCAGGAAGAAAGGGCTCCACTCCCAACTGTTCTTCCCACTGCTAATCCGTTCCCCTTAAATTTATGCACCTCGGCAGTCACTAATCTTCCTAAAATGCAAATCTGTTAGGACACTGGCAGACTGAAACCTCCACAGATGCCATGGCTTTCTGAATGACATTTCTTAGTCCCACAAAGGCTGGTTCCTCTTGCTTCTCTGGCTTCATGGCTTGGCATCCCACCCTCACCCTGAACTCTAAACTCCAGTCATCTTAAATTATTGCAAATCACCTGGCTGATCTGTACCCAGCCCTGTGCCTTCTGGTCTAGGCCTTTGCATCTGCTGCTCTTTCCATGGTCCTTTGCTCTTGGCCATTCCCATTCACCCTTCAGGGTTCAGCCAGATGTAACTTTGTCTAGAAATATCTTTTTAATTCACTCATGCCTCTGTCTACCTCCCCACCACCCAAGACTGGTTTTGATGGTCTCTATTAATTCAGACTAATCCTTAAACACTTTGACTTGTAATCACATAAGTCTATGGAGGGAAGACTGTGTCTTACATATAATTGCCTCTTTGTTGCCTATAAAGAACTTGGCACATGGTAGACGCTCAGTGAACGTCTGCTACGTAACAAAAGCAAAGTGGCCTGCAAGACGTTTAATGGACGCTTACGATGAGGACGTTGATTGTCTGTCTCATACTTTGGCTAAAATTTAATATTAACAAATTCACTTTTCCTTAATTAAGTATTTCATCTTCATTGCAGCCAAGGCCTTTGCCACTGACTAAAAGCGTGCAGCCATGTACAGGTGGGATGAGGGGAAGGAAATCCATCGCCATGGGGCCAGAAATTTAACTCAAAGCCTGGCTCTGGTCACAGTCAGCCCATCTTTTTCACAGACAAAAATCTGCATGTCTTCATCTTACATTAATTTACATATGTAATTTACATAATAGCTAAATAAGGAAGCGCAGTGTTTGAAGTGTAATCAAATTACATTGTTTAGAAAACAGAGAAAAATAAAGCTTCCTGGTACCGGTGGGTCAACAAAGATCCTCTGTAGCTTACTCATCCACAGACTGAATCAGTCCGTTGTTCCTGTCAATGCTTCCGCCATGACTCATTCTGGTGGGCAAAGTTTTAATAGAAAATGATAAACTCAGGGATATTCACTTAAAACAAATGACAACACTTCCCAGGGACATGAAAACAAGCAGTATTATCCTCCAAACCTTAAAATAAGGCCTGTACTCAGAACAAGAGTAGCAACCACGGTCTTCCCAGGGCTTCGCCTCACCCACACCCTCCATGACTCACGACCTCCATTCTCTCTTGGACGTTGCCTCATCAGTGACTGCCACCTCTTCCTCTCTACTGACTGTCCCCTCAGAGGGTGAGCATGACTCCTGCTTCTATTCTGACAAACACACCCAAATAATATGGCTGTGTTTGGGTTTTTGTGTCTGTTTGTTTTCTGAGACTGAGTCTCACTCTGTCACCCAGGCTAGAGTGCAGTGGCACGATCTCGGCTCACTGCAACTTCTGCCTTCTGGGTTCAAGTGATTCTCCTACCTCAGCCTCCTGAGTAGCTGGGACTACAGGCATTCTCCACCATGTGCAGCTAATGTTCTTGTGTTTTTAGTAGAGCCAGGGTTTCACCATGTTGGTCAGGCTGGTTGGGTTTTTTTTTTTTTAAATCATGAATGGATGTTGAATCTTGTCAACTGATTTTTGTGTTGGGTCCTCCAAGAGGCAGACACCTAGTTGGAGTTAGGAGAGCACGGGGCTCACTGAGGAATAAGACATGCAGGAGTTGAAATGAAGCAGCAGAGTTGTGCAGGGAGAGATAGAGGTGGCGTCACCTGCCCAGGGTTGCACAGCGTGTAAATGGAAAAGCCAAGATCAAAACCAGGCAAACTGAGCTCCAGAAACCAGTGGCCTGACATATGCACTGCCCTGTAGAGCCTGTGTCTTTCCCTACCCAGATGAATAGTGCACTTGATTCAGACTGAAATAATAGCTGTTCATAATTGGTTATTATGAGCCTAACACTTCACTAAGTGCTTTATTAAATGCATTACCTATCTATGAGGTAGGCTTGGTTTTCTGATTTTTACATATTAGGAACCTGAATTACAGTGAGTTTAAATAACATGTCCAGAATCACCCGGCCAATAGGTCAGAGATTCAGAATTCACATCTCAAATTTATGTTCTCCAACCTGACTCCAGAGTCTTTTATACTGCTATTTCTTTTGAGTTATTTCTATTCATCTTTGTAATTACACAATCCAACAAACTGTAAAGCATTGAGTAAGAGTTTCCTGAATTAATAAATGAATGAATGAAGTGCTCTTCAAAAACTTGTCCAGAATTAGGGGTATGGTGTTCATTTAGCAAAAAGTAGGTCATTTTAGTAAGCAAATACTGCCTCCCAAAGTTTCAGTTTCTTTTTAAATTTTACTTATAGCTCTTGTGCAATTAATAAAATTTCTTGTAGTCAGTACATTAAACATGTTAGTGGAAGAGGTCTAAGAACCTTAACATGGCTGTTTTGGTGTAAAGCAATCAGAAAGTCAGTGATTCTCAAGCTTTCACATGCACAAGCATCACTAGGGTAGCTTGTTAAGTTTCAGATTATCTGGCTTTGCCAATCACAGGTTCCTATTCCATGCAGCTGGTAAGATGCCTGGACGTCTGCGTTTAGTAATCAACCTGAGTGTATCCAATGCAGGTGGTTCCTGGACCACAGCTTAAGAAATTCAGGTGGACCAGTGGGGCTGGCAGTTGCCTAATCAGCCCCCGTATCTTGAAACACACATAGCTTTTCCAAAGGATTAAAAAATATGTACAGGAATAAAACAGTGTGATGTTTGTTATTTCCTATAATGATTTCAGAGATATAAGACCTGAGACCTGTAGCACAAATGCATGTAGGTGCCAACTGGATAATATATTGTGCATGAATGCATGTATGTGACAATGTCGCTTAAATGGATCAGGCTGGACAGAGTACTTCATAACTATTTAAAACTTGGTGTTGGTTTTTAGAAGAGTTAATGACTTGTTTTGCATATTCAATGTGTTTATGGCATCTCAAAAGAGTTTCTTCTACTAATGACATCTTATTGAAATTATGATACCTTCCACTGTAAGAACAACTCTTCTGTATATGTCACTGAAAAAGAAAAGAAAAAGCTCAAAGTAGAGAGTTTAATATAAGACAACAAAGAATAGCACCCTCAGATGAGACTGAAGAAGATTTAAGAGATGGTGGTATCTTAGGGTATGGTCCTCTAAAAGCAGATCCATAGGCAGGATCCTGAGGGCAGGTGGGTTACCAGGGAGGCAATCCGAGGCAGCACATGGGAGGGGATGGGGAAATGAGACTGAGAAGGGAAGTCACCCATTAAAGTATGATCACAAGCAAACCGTCACTGTTAGCAGCTGGGACCCAATCCCACTGAGGCCCCTGTGAAGAAGTCTGTAGAACACAACTCAGAATTGCACAGTCATGGGTAGGGAAGCTGGGCTGTTACTCAGTGACTCCCTTTCCTCATTGGTTGAAGTTTGTCTGGGGTTGGGGCAAGCACTTTTAGTGAAGAGCAGTCACTAAGCAAATGATGTCCAAATCTTACATGCTCCCGACCCCTGGGCTGTCCTCTGAAAAAGCTGAACAAGTTACATGGGTGCTTTTGGTGGGGAAGCAGTAAAATGTAGGCACTTGAGGAAGGATACCGTTGTAGTGCAGAGATACTGTCTCCTGTAGCTGCAGTGGAGCTCAGAGGTGGGCTAGGGTGATGGTCCAGGCATCAGCAATAGCTGCTCCAAATAGCTAGGAGACTTGGGTATCTTAATTTCAGCGTTAATGAACGGAGGTTTGAAAAATGTCTTCCTTAATAATTTGGACCACTGTTTAATGCTAACTATGCAAGTTTATGCCCTTAATTCATACAACAAGTACAGTTCATAGAAGCCTCAGTTAGGGACTTTAAGTGGTTTCAGGTCAATAATGCTGTCTAGTAACTAACAAGCAAGTGCAAATCCTCTGTCTGAACGTGGCTTCAATCCGGGTTAATAACAATTGTAAAGCCATTGAAATGATCGTTCATTTCAACTCCTTTGATGTGAAGATGTAGAAAAAATGTCTTCAAAACAAGCCATAAAATAAATACAACTTCCTTTCTACATAATATAATGTAAGGAACACTTTTTTCCCCTAATCCATGCAGCCATGTTCAGACACACACATACACACACACACCCGACTACCACATTGCCTCTTTATAACGGAGGACACTGACTGGTATAGGAGAACCTGTCTTTTCTTTCTCCAAGGTTTACAACCACACAAATGATCAATATTCTATTGAAGTCAGCCAAATAGCAACCAGATTAAATGCAACAGAACCAGAAAGCTGAAAATCGAGGGTAGCTGTTCATTTATCTCTTTTATTTGCTCAAAGGAAGCCGTAGGGCATAGGGGGAGGGGGTGTTCCTGCTTCTAGCTGCATTATTTTCAACTTTCAAATATTTTTTTTTACAACCAAAAATGTCTGTGTAATTCTATAAAAAGTAAACTAATTAAACTCCGTTGGGTTTTTTCCTCTTTAAAAAGTCTGGTCTTCAGGTTACTTTTCCTTTTTTTTTAAAGAAAAGCATTGTGCCCTGAGATCAATAAATCAAAATTGGATTGCCTCCTCCTCAAAGGTGAATTGTTATCTTGCCGAAGAGGTTATGTGACAGAATCTCTATCGCATAACCTCTTGGTAAAAATACACAAACAAAAAAGGGATTAAGATTGCTTTGCCTGAAAGTAAAATTCTGCATGCTACCTTTTTCGGTGATAGGGAGAGTTTCCTGAATTGTCTCCTAGAACAAGAGATTAAATGTCAGTAGATAAAGCAGCTGTGGGCCCATTATTTAGTGCTCACAGAGCCCATTCTGTCATTGGAGGCACTGTTTGAACACAGAGAATGAAGCCAGCTTGACAACCACAGGAACGTCTGTGGCTGCCTGAGAGATGAGGCAAGGAGGCAAAGCCCAGAGGGCAAAGAAAATCGCTTGTTGTCAACATTCTGAAAGAAGCAAAGGGTTCTTGACTATAAGAGAGACCAGGGTACCTGATGATATCAGCAGTCAAGACAAAAGCAAAATTCAGCAGTCAGAGTCAGTCAAGCTTGAAGGAAAAGGCCAGTTAAGATGCTTAGCACCCAGGGGTTCTGGAAGAGTGCTTAGTCACCCAGAGGTGTCAGGCCTGAGCGAGGCTGGTGTTTCTATATGAATTCAGGAACCCACCTGGGAATGGGGGGGTTGGGTGACATCATCACAGACTCAACTGGGGATGGGGGGATGGGTGACATCATCACAGACCCAGCTGCTGTGGATCAACTTCTGCCATTACTCTTGGGATCCTAGGCCCTCTGCTGCTCCAGAAAACCATAAAGCCTTATGCTGCCTCATTTTTAGACTATGTTCCCTGGCATTCTAAACCATGTCATAATGCATTTCTAACCACAGGGTCAGCGTTCCAAAGCAACATTAATCTGATTTTCCAGAGTAAGGGCACACAGTGATTTCATCTTAGGAGAACTGGCTGGGTGTGGTGGCTCATGCCTGTAATCTCAGCATTTTGGGAGGTCGAGACAGGTGTATCACCTGAGGTCAGGAGTTCGACACCAGTCTGGCCAACATGGTAAAACCCTGTCTCTACTAAAAAAAAAAAAAATTACAAAAATTAGCTGGGCATGATGGTGGGCACCTGTAATTCCAGCTACTAGGGAGGCTGAGGCAGTAGAATCACTAGAACCCAGGAGGCAGAGGTTGCAGTGAACTGAGATCGAGCCACTGCACTGCAGCCTGGGCAACAAGAGCAGAACTCCATCTCAAAAAACAAAAAAACAAACCAAGAAGAATCAAACCACCAAGCTTTGATCCTGAAACATCTGAGGGGAATGCGGTCCATGCTGTAGGGCCCTGCAGATTCTGCAGGAAGGGAGAGCCTCAGCACACCAACATTCTACTGCGTCCACTGCCACAGATGGGGCAGATCACAGGGATGTCCCTGGCATGTGACACGAACTGACTGTCTTCGTTGTGAATGAGTTTACTTTACTGTGCCTCCCCCAAGAATCTCAGGAATATGGAAGATGTTTGAGTCCATTGCTTTCAAGTGGATTACAGTTGACCACACAGGCCTGTGAAAGAAGGGTTAGGGCCACCTTTCAAATTCCAGCCTCATTTCACCTGCCTCTGCAAGGCCCTCTCACCACTGTCACCAATAGTGAGTGACAGGGTGGAAATAGTTCAGAAGTAGAGTTAGAAGAACTTTTGGTCCCAACCTCATTGCTGGGTGGCCTAGAGCAGTCATGCCACTTCTCTGGGCCTTCTGCTCACATCCCTAAGGGGTTTAGTTGGACGGGAAGATGGTCAAGGATTTTTTTTTTATTATTATTCGGAGAAAGCAGCCTTGTCAGACAACAAAAGACAACACTTGTTCATAAGCCTACACATCTAAAAAGTGGAATAAAGCCCCTATGAGGAAGATTTTGGCAAATACAACATCAACATCACAGGTAGCGTTGACTTCTCCTTAGCCAAAGTCATCTGGTTGAGTTTAGTAGCAGTTTCTGTTGCATGTTTAGTGAATGTGTGACTTAGACACTCTATCAGGTGTGTGCGTGTGTGTGTGTGTGTGTGCGTCTTTGCTCTGAGAGTGATAAACTCTCCGAAGGCATAAAAATGGTCAAATTCAACACAGTTCAAAGATTAAGGCCCAGGTATGTGTGATATTGCTTTGTGAAAATAAGCTGCCTGGAAAATGGGCTTTTGCTTAATGCAGATAGATATGTTTGGAAACTTCTCCTCATAGGAAAAATTCCATCATTTTTCTCTGAAGCTGAAAGAATTGGTGTTGAGAGGCTGAGACTGGAAATTGAATTATGAGCAGAACTGCATGCATCTGCTTCCGGTTCAGAGCCCCCTGACAACCTTCCTCTAACGCTTCTGTAAACCAGAAGTTTATATCTTGGATGCAGCTTTCTTTCTGAGTGTAGATTTCTAGTCTTTAGTCATGGACAAAGGTGATGTACTAGACTTATTAAATGTTCAGAACAAATAATGCTATTTAGAAAAATGTAACACACAAACAGGAAACGATCTAGCGGAAATCATTCAAGACATCTATAATTAATGTATAGGATTAAGTTATTCTTTGAAGAGCTAGATATAAAATCATGCAGGATTTCAATGCTTGAAGTCAGAGGTACTTTCTTTTGGGGTCCTTAAATGTATGATGAAGTTTCCAAGAATTCAGCTTTGGTTATTTTTCAGCACTAAGTTCCTTCCTTGTGAGATTTCATATAAAGAACCATTGAAAAGACAGAAGTTTCCCCCACTGTGGCTCCTTACATAGTTAAAACCCTATTAGAGTAAAAGAATCAAGAAACTCCTCTGGAGAAAGTACGTATCTCTGTGTTCACTAGGACCCTGCTGTGTGCAGATTTAGCTGGTTTCTGCAGAGAAACAAAAGCCGCAGAGGATATGTGATGGGGTGGAGGGGAGTGTTTGAGACACCCAATTTGCATTGTTCCTGCTGGAAAGACCCTGATCTGAGATCAGCCCTGGCAGCCCCCAACTGAGAAGGGCCTCCTTAGTCTTCATTTCATTCCAACCAAGCCCTGGAGGGGTGGAGAATGCATAATGAGGCTGAATGAGAATTAGATGCTTAATTGAGGCCTGGAAAAGGGAAAGAAAAACCGAGACATGTGGAATGTGATCAGAATGCAGCTCAGTTAAGCCAAACGTGATGACACCTGGGAAGGCATCAGTGGTTGGGACTACTTACAGAGAAGCTGGAACTCCTTTGAAACTGACTCATCCATCTAGTTCCAACTCAAATGTTATTTCCTTGTTCTCAAAGATTTTTATTCACCCTCACAAAAGGTGACTCACTGTCTCTTTCGTGCCACCTCCTTGCTTGGTTCGCATCACAGTGCTTGCCACTTGGCCTCCTGGGTGGGGATGACTTTCTGCGTCGGCTGGCTTGTGAACTCCGTGAGAGCAGAGGCATGCATCATTCATTTTGTATTCCAGTACATAATAGGCACTGCAATATCTGGTGGAGATTTTTTTTTTTTTTTTGCTCTTCTTCCTAAATATTGACTTGTCTGTATTTATTCTGACAATGACTGATGATGCATTTCCAAACCATCCTCAAAGTGGTGTATGGAGGTATATTATCTGATCAAACATGAAAGTATTTCTATATATCAGGCTCTCCTGTTCACCCTCAGCTGTCATCACTGCCTTTCATCACTTAGTAAAGACAGCTTCTGATTTTGATTAGGGTAGAGTATTCCCAATTAATACATGAACATCTCTGCTGCCATGGAAAGGATCTTTTCTAATAACAAGGACATTTTCAACAAGTATGCTCCTGTCAGCGTAATCATTCACTATTTGACTTTGGAGAAGAAGCCAAATGTGTGTGTCCACAGTGTTAGTCCATGTGATGAAGAGAGGTTTGGTGGTCACGTAGCAGTTTTAGGATGGAGGCTATTTGCAGAAAATAGCCTAGGTGAGTAACAGATGGCTTATAATCAATGGTATCTTTGTCCTAAAGAAGCATAGAGTAAGTGTAAATCAAGTGTATCCATCTCCTCGGCTGCCATAACAAAATACTATAGGCTGAGGGGCTTAAACAACAGAAATGTATTTCTCACAGTTCTGGAGGCTGGAAGTCCAAGATCAAGGTTCTGCTCATTTTGTTTCTGGTGAAAATTTGCTTCCTGTTTTATGGAAGACATCTTCTTACCGTCCTCGCATGGCAGAGCAGAGAGAGATTTCTCTCTTCCTCTTCCTATAAGGCCACAATCCTGTAGATTAAGGTCCCACCCCCATGACCTCATTTAACCTTAATTGTCTCCAAAAGGCCCTATTTATAAATACAATAACATGCAGGTTGGGGGTTCAACCTTTGAATTTTGGGAGGACACAATATTAATCCATCATATCAAGTATTATCAGAACCATCATTTGAAAAATATTCTTGAAATCAGCTGCTGGCAAAGGCAGGGTGCATGTGACACCCATAACGAATGCCCAGAAGAATCGAGAGACTCTGAACACCTGATCTTGGGTGAAAGAAGGTGGTGTGAAGTCACATTTTAAAACTTCACTCTCCCTCAAACAACAATATGAAGGCAGAGAAGTAAAACCAGCAAGCAAGTATCGTCCACAAAAACAGTCATTAAACAAAAGAAAGAGTGGGTAGCCAGCAAAAGGAAGGCACCTTTCCAGAAATGCACAGGAGGAACAAGCCTGGTGTTGCCCTGCTCTATCCCTAATAACTCTACAGGCTCAGATATCATCCTGAATAGGATCACACCAGCTACCCTTTACCTCCCTAACTAGCAGAGAAGCAGCCCAAGAAAATTTCCACAAGAGCATGAAGTCAGCCATGAACACCTTTAACTCAACCTTTCCCCAGAGAAACAAGAATAACCCACTGTAATTATCCATGTCAACACCTCCAAATGGAAGGAAAATGGGAGTGGAAAGGCAGACTGGTAACAAATGACTAGAACTAATTATCTCTAGCAAAATACCAGGAACTTCACAAAATAGAAAATTTAAGAGAACATACATAAGGCAAGATCTCTGGGGTGAGCAAGAAGCAGGGAAGGAAGTACTGGCAGGCCCCAGGTAATGCATCCTTGAAGAAGCAGCCATCTTCACTCCCAGACATGGCTACAGACGGTTTATCACCTGCTAGCGTGGAAAGCTAAGAGAGAAAACAGCACAAGAGAATACAGGAGCTCCCAGGCTGACTCTGCTGGAAAGTTCTGAGTCTCATGTTGAATTAAAAGAACCATCCAAGATTCAAAGATAGTGCCCACTATCCAAGCCCCAAAAATAGCCCCCACTATGGAAGTCCAAGATGGCAACTGTGCAGACAAAGTTAGGGTGAACCTGGGCTGGGCATGGGATATACTATACTTGCTAAGAAATCCAACATGGTAGATACTCTGGCTGCTTTATTCCTCCCAAAGGAAACCTCCAAATGAAATGCTTCTAGGCAGCTGCTGCAGGACCAACATGCCACAGACCAGGTGAGAAAGGAGCAGTTTGCTAACATGCGCGTGCCATACACATCACTCTGCAAGCACACTGAAGCCTTGACCAAGAAAGAGAGGGAAGGAAGGAAGAGAACAAGTGAGCATGAAACCCAGTAAAAGGCAGGTGAAGAATCCACTATGGAAGAAAACATAACCCAAGAGAAAAATCCAAACTCCCTGCAGTGACCACAGATGAACTTTGAAAGAATGTTAACGAGCTTGAAGTTGTGGTGCTAAAAATAACATAACTGATCTGAAATGTAAGAACTATGGGGATACATTTTCCATTCTTAGAGAAATAAATCAGTTAAGAACAGCGAAGACCAAATTACTGACAAAGAAAAAAGGTTGAGATTTTCACAGTGAAAAAGAGCATAACTCTAAAACAATTAGAAAAAAATAATATATATGGAAGAGAAAACAAATAAATTGTTCTATGTAAAAATGATCGGTGTCCCTGAAATTTAGAAGTCAATGTACAGAACAGAAAATGTTTTAAAACAAAGGGAAATGGAATTGATGATCTAAAGGGCAAACCATGTCTCAAAAAAATCAGTACAGAAATCTCATCCTGAAACAGATCTTTGACAAGTTAATGAATTTGAATAAAGGAACAATTTTATGGTTATATTGGCTCATAACATGCTACTTAAAATTACCTAAAACTTTTAGAAGAAATCATAGTTAAATTACTTAATGTATCTTAAGGAAAATACATTAAATTACTTAATGTATCTTAAGGAAAATAAGAAGATGACAATCCAGGAGAAAATATTCACAACATATTAAACAGAGGTTAATTTTCTTAGTTTAGAATACATAAAAATCAATTCATGGAAAAAAATCAAATAGGAAAATCGGTAAAATATAAAAGCAGATGACAAAAGACAAGGAGGGAGGAAGAAAAGAAGGGAGGAAGAAAGGGTGATCTCACTCATAATGTTATATAAATCAAAACAATGAGACATACTATCTTCTTCCCTGAAAAGCGTGAGCATACTCACTGCTGGAAGATTGCAGAGAAATCGTTATCATTATCATACCCTAATTGGGGCACAGATTGATCTGACCTTTTTGGAAGGAAATTTTGTAACATCTACTAAGATTAACAGGGCACATACACTGATCCAGAAATTCACTCAGAATTTATCCTTGGGAAATATTTACAAAACTTGCCAAAATATGAGTGCAAGAATGTTCACCGAAGCTGTTTGTGAAAGCCACAGTGTAGAAACACATCCGAAGTCCACCAATGTGGGCCTGGATAAAGAAATTGTGATATATTCATATCTATGCAATGAGATATTAACAAGATTACAACAGCATGCTCATTGATAGATAGTAAATGCATATATTGAATAGGCACTAAAATCAATGCACATATTAAAATGCAATACTAATCAATGCACATATACTAATACCTATTATGCACATATTATAAAGATGCATATTTATGTAGAACATAAAAAGGCCAGGTGGCAGAGAATAGAAAGTATCATTTCTATTTTAAACAAATGAAAACAGAGAAGAGAGAGGGTATGAAGTAGGGCAAGAGTGAGAGAGGAGTGAAGAGAGAGAATAAAAGAGATGGGAATTGTGTGCGTTATTATTTTCTGGGAAGATGGCAGGAAAATTTTAACTTGGAAAGAGTTGTTCAGGGTCACTTTTCATCAGCATTTTTCTGAGCAGTTTGACTGTGTTAATTATGTGTAAGTGTCCTTTCTGTTCTTGTTTTTTAATGTCACTACAGTTATTTAAGGGTTAGATTGATTGGACTTTATTTCTATTTAGAAATAAATGCATTCTATTTTAAAAAGTTAGCATATAGCATGTTTTCACCTCTAAGTGGGAGCTGAGCATTGAGCATGCATGGACTAAATATGGGAACAATATACAATGTGGACTGCTAGAGGACGGAGGGAGTGGAGTGGGTGAGGAAACCACCAATCAGGTGCTATGCTCACTACCAGGGTGTCAGGATCCATACTCCAAACCTCAGCATCATGCAATATTCCCAAGTAACAAACTGCACATGAACCCTCATATCTAAAATGAAACTTGACATTTAAAAAATTATGCATTAATAGTTCATTAAATTGTAGTTTGTTTTGGTTAATTAAATCTTCATAAAACATGAAGGTGCCCATAATGATAAACTTAACTTCAAGGAAGAAAGACAGGAGGGGAGGGAAGGAGAAAGAAAGGAGGTGGGGAAGGAGAAAGGGAGGGAAAGAATGGTGAAGGAAGGAAGGTAGAAGAAAGAGGGAGGGAGGGATGAAGGAAGAAAGAAAAGAGGGAGAAAAGAAAAGAATGCAAGAATAATGGATAAAGGAGGGAAAGAAAGGAAAAATTAGGATGCTGTAAGAAAGATAGAGGAAGAAGGAGGGAAGGAGGGAAGGAGGGAGAGTGGGAGGGAGGCAGGGAGGAAGGAAGGAGGTGGAAAGGGAACAAGAGAAAGGGAGAGATAGAGAGAGAAGAAACAAAGGCATACTCAGTGAGAGAAGGAATTTATAGAGGCTAGAGTTGTGGTTTGTTGAATGGCATTTGTTGTACGGAGGGTAGATTAAATTGCTACCTGTTTTATTTTGCCTCCTTTCAAACTGGATGAGTTTTAAGAGCAAGTGTTTACCTCCTCCCCCACTATGGATTTTCATAAAATATCTGGATATGAAACCTGGACATAGCCCTACAGCTATGGGAATGAATAAACCCATGCCATTATCAAGGACTGGAATACTCTTTTAGAGCTTAAATGTATTTAGTTTATAGCTGTTGGAAACACATGATGATTTTAGATAGTGCTCGTGACTTGACTATAAGGAGCAGTTTGTGGGGAAGCATCATTACAGCACAGTGTACCACGGACTCAGCCACTCTTCAAGCCAGTGTTGATATTGACGCTTTGTTATTCCTTATTAAATTGGTCTTCGATGTCCTTTCACTTAGTTGCACTTGGATTCTAGAACTAGATCGTGAACTTGGAAGTCTAGTGAACTTGGAAGTCTTGGTTTTTGATATTATATTCAGTTTTAACACTTTATTATTATTATTTTCCCATAATTATTGGGGTACAGGTGATATTTGGTTACATAAGTTCTTCAGTGGTGATTTGTGAGGACCTGGTGCACCCGTCACCCAAGCAGTGTAAACTGTACCATGTATGTTGTCTTTTATCCCTTGTCCCCCTCCCACTCTTCCCCCCAAGTCCCCAAAGTCCATTGTATCATTCTTATGCCTTCGCGTCCTCACAGCTTAGCTTAGCTCCCACACATCAGTGAGAACATACAATGTTTGGTTTTCCATTCCTGAGTTAATTCCCTTACAATTATAGTCTCCAGTCTCATCCAGGTCATTGCAAATGCTGTTAATTCATTCCTTTTCATGGCTGAATAGTATTCCATCATATATATAAATCATATATGATTTATATATATATATTGGCTCCCTCCACACTGGATGAATTTTGAGAGCAGGTGTTTACCCCTTCCACCCCCATGGATTTGCATAAAATACCTGGACATTGCTACAGCTATGCAAATGAATCAACCCATGCCATTATCAAGGACTGAAATACTCTTTTCGAGGTTAAATTTATTTAGTTTATGGCTGTTGGAACCACATGGTAATTAGATAGTGCTGGTGACTTGACTATAAGGAGCAGTTTGTGGAAAAGCATCTACACACACATACACACACACACATACACACACACACAGAGTTTCTTTATCCACTAGTTGACTGATGGGCATTTGGATTGGTTCCATGATTTTGCAGTTGTGAATTGTGCTGCTATAAATGCGCATGTGCAAGTATCTTTTTTCAGATGTAGAACTACCATTTGATCCAGCAATCCCAGTACTGGGTATCTACCCAGAGGGAAAGAAGTGAGCAGAGTTTAGCCTGTTAAGGGACTTCTCCTCTGTATACCTTTATTCAGTGTTTCTTGAAGTGTTATACATGCACCATTTGTAGTTTGATAGCTGATTTTAGGTGACGTAGAGATTAATACATTATGACATGTTAAAAAATTAGCCACAAATGAAGCTCCTGATTTCATAGCTGCAATTTCTATGGAACAAAATTAAGAAAAATTTAGGACTGATTCTATTAAAAGTATATTATTAGGTGTGTCAGTTAGCTATCACCACAATAATGCTTCGTACCGAACCATCTTCAACCTCAGGGGCTTTAGAACAGTTGTCTGTTCTTTTGCTCATGAATATTAGGGTCAACTGCAAATAGTCTGGGCCAGGAAGTATGTCCAGCTGTGAGTTGTGTCCTAGTCTCATCCTCCTTGGATGAGCTGCCCCTAATGCATGTTGTTCTTGGGGTTAAAGGTAGGAGCCTGAGAAGGAAGCCCCGACTGTCAAAAGCATTTCAAGTCTCTCCTTGACACACTTCTGCCAACATCCCATTGGCCAAAGCAAATTTCATAAGTAAGCCTGGTGTCAAGAGAGAGTGAAGTAGATTCCCATGAGGGTGGCAGGTAGGAAGGAAACATTTCTGAACTAATTATCTAGTCCAATTACATTAATAGTGAAGCTGGAAGATACGTATGGTAAAAGTTGCCAAGGTGGTTCAAGAAGATTTTTTTTGGATCAATACCATTTTAATTCAATACAATTGAATCCAGACAGGCCCTGCTCTCTATACCTATCATATCCCCTATGCAACTACAGATTCTACAAAATAATTATTTGGAATTCTATTTGTTGTATGAAGTTTATCGTCAATACACATCTCAAAAGAAAAGCTTGAAGAACCCCTCCAAAATCTCTCCTTGTTTATGCATTTAAGAGTCAAGTTAACTACATTCTGTGTGCATCTCAGTATCTTTTCCTCTATGATGACATCTGCTTCATTCATTACTTTTTATGTAACTCCACTAACCTAGAAAAAGTTGCTATAATCAAGGGCTGCAGTTGTTGATAGAAAATGAAAATGGTACTGAATGTCCCAGACTCTTTCTATTTCTGCATCTTTTATCCCCTTCTAGGAGCTCTGGAATCTACCTCTTGTTTGTGTTTCAACCAGCAGCAATCAAAATGGAGAGAGGGAGGGGCAAACTGGAATAAATAGGCCACAGAGGCCATTTTTGTTTTTATCAGATTATGTTGTCTATGTGAAATGGATTCATTTCTGTAGGGCATTCAGTTGCACTGCCCAGCAGATAGATTAGGTACTATCCTAATAGCTTCTACTGCTATTAGGATAGTACCAGCTTCACATGCATGTCAGAATAAGAAATGTCTGTCATTCCTCTCCCTCTTTCCAAACACACACACACACACACACACACACAAATTCACATAAACATACCATTGCACACATACACATCATATTCACAGCACATGCACACACATACATGAAAACCTCATGTGCATTCATGACATTAAATTAATGAACAATCTCTTTCAAGATCCCGTGGAATTGGAATCTTGGAAAGCAGATATGACAGACTATACTTCCCTCTGTTCCAGGAATATAGCGGTATACAGAGCTACAGCTTTGATTTTTTTTTTTTCTGTCTTTCATGGATTCCAAACCTGCCATTGAATCTCACACTAATCTATGCTAATACCATGGCACAACATTTCTCACACGTTCCATTGTGAAATGAGGTTAGACGGACAAGCATAGAACAAAAACTTGAAATGTTTACTGTTCTGTCATTTGCATTTTGCTTTTTTCAACTTTTTCCTCTTACGTAGCTCTTGAAGTGTTTTGTAACCTCTTTTATTTCACTGAACATTGTTTAGTAGACTAGAATTATGCCTATTAGATTGAAAGTTCTCTGTGATACCAGAGGGGTTTCCCCATAGTAATGTAAGCAGGGTTATTACCAGGAGAGTAACAACTTAGAAAGATACTCCCTGAAAGAATCAGCTGTAGGTACCTCTAGAGCCCGTCACAAACAAGGACCCTAAGAAAACAGTCAAGGAAATAATGCTTAGAGTTTATCAATTAATTTTTTTCTATAGTAATCATTTCTTATAAATGATACTATGATTATATTTTAAATAGCTCTGATAATGTCCCAGAGAGTTAAGATGAGTAGGAATATTTTATAATCATTTTACTAGTGAAAAAGCCAAGGCTTTTAAATGCTATGAGATTTGGTCACAGTCACTGAAAATAATGAAGTGACTAGCCACAGTGTCCTCTTTTGTGACATGTCTGTCTGTGTCTTTGCCACTTTCTGTTGGTTCCCAGTCTTTTATATGTTTATTTCTTATGTATTCTGTACAGGAGTCCTTTGGCTTATTTTGCTCTAAGGGTCGGTGCTGTGTCCTCTGGAAGAAAGTTCTGCATAAGGATGCGAAGGTCTTCGTCCACATGACCTTTCACATGTAGTTCCATAGTCTACCTGGAATCTATTTTTGAGTGTAGTGGAAACTATTTCTTCAGTATAGGTCTGTGGATACCAAACTCCCTCAGCTGTATTCTCTGAAAAATATTTTAGTTCAAATTCAAATTTGAAAGTTTTTTCTTTAACATTTCAAAGATGTCATTGCATTATCTGTAGATTTCATTATTCTCATTATAAATTTATCTATGTCTTACTGTTGTTACGTCAAAGTTAATGGATCTTTATTCACTAGATAACTATGTTTTTTCTCTAATGTTGGTTTTCAGTAGTTTTACAATGATCGGACTGAGTGATAGATTTTTTCATTAGTTTTGTTTGGAAATCATAAGAGTTTTGAACTGGTTTGAGATGATATCTTCCATTAATTTTGGCAAATTATCAGACATTATCTCTTAAAATATTCCTTCTGCTCCATTTTACATAGGGTAAATCCTGTCTCATATACCTCCTTCACTCTTATCTGTGGTTTTCATCTGCAGTTTAGGCTTTATATATTTTTCTGACCAACTTTTAGCTTACTCATCTCCTCTTCAACTGTGTCTACCTCCTGTCAAAATCACCTATTGAATTCTTAACTTTGTGTGTGTGTGTGTGTAAGTTCTAGAATTTTCATCTGACTTTTAGAAAAGTATCCAGTTCTCTGATAAACTACATTTTCATAAAAATTATTCAACTTGGCATCCAATTTCCAAAATATATTAATCATTATTATACATGTGTAATACCTGGATCTCTGATGTGTGTCCATATGTCATATATTTTATTCTCCTGGTTTTCAGTGACTTGTTCTTAGTCCTCTGAAATGCCAGGTAATTTTTGTATTGAACACTGGACACTGTGTTTGAAAAACTGTAGAGATAACTTGAGGCTTTTAATCTTCCTCCAGAGAAGATTTATTTTTGTTTCCAACAGTCAGGTAGGAAAGACCAGAGCACTATAATTCAATCAGGAATTTTATTAATTAAAACTTAGACTTCAGGTTTTTTTTTTTTAAAGAGCTGGTCTATTTCACATTCATCCTTACCCCTAGGATATAACCCTTCGGGGGACCCCACTGAAAACCTGAGGTGCTTAGCAGGGAACCTCTCCAGTTTTGCTCCCTGCCCCTAGCCTCACAAAACATCTGCAGGTTCTATTCAACTTCTTGAGGCAGTCTCATGTCAGCTTCATCATTTTTCATTTCCTCAGGTTTGTCCTGCATTCGTGGCACTCTGGGCCTCAAAATGTATGTTTTTAAATAATGTATTTGGTGTTTCTAGCTGTTCTTGGTAGAGGTTTAGTCTGCGTCATGACAGTCCACCTTAGACAGAAACCCCGTTCTCACTGTAATATTAATTTGCATTCCTTTTGTTGTTAGCAAACTGAATTACCTTTTCATATGTTTTATAGGCCATTTTCATATCTTCTTTTATTAACCGTCTTTTAAATCTCTTGCCCATTTTCCTATTAAGTTGGTGGTCTTCCTCATCTCCATTTTTAGAAGGCTTTCTATATTAAAGATTTTAGTAGCACTTTGTCTATGATAAAAGGTGCAAGTATTTCCCCTGAATTTGTAGTTTTTTAAACATTTCTTTTTTTCATTAACAAGTTTATTATGTTTATAAAGTCAGATATTTCATTCTTGCTTTCTATTGTTTCTGTGTTCTAAGGCATAATTAGCAAGGTTTTCCTGCTCCCGGGCTTCAGGGAATTCACCAGTGGTTTCCTCTGTAATTGTGTGTTCAAGGAGTATGTTGATGAGCAATTGGAAAATGGCACATTCTAGAATAGGCAGTGTGAGAAAGATATTATACAGTGCTGACAAGTCCAGCTGGAAGTTCCAAGTTTTGTTTTTCCTTTTCCACCTCATTCTCAGAAACTAGTGAAAAGCACTATGGACACAGTGACTTGCATGTTGTCCTTGAAGAATTGAGGAGACCATGAGTCCTTTTTCCTTTTGTGTTATCCTTTTCCTGAATTCTTTCAACTACTCTCTTATTATGAATGTTACTCTATCTTGGCGTCTCCCAAATACCCACATGCTTAATTCATAATTATCTCCTCATAATTCTCTCCTTAGTGCTAGATGCAAAACTTGTTTGATATCTCACTTAAATGCTCCTGCACTTCAGACTTTAAAATGGCTTTCTGCTTCTTTTCCCATTCTGCTTGTTTTATATGTCGTCCATTAGTGACCTCTCTGCCATTCATCTACCTAAGCTCAGAGCCCAGTCACTTTCGAATCATATTTCTTAATTGTCAGCCTCAGTAAATCATTACGAGGAGTGTGAATTCTCCCTCTGAAGATCTCTTCCTTTGAAGAGATTATAAACTGGATCTTTCCATTCCTTGCTTCCTTCTCACCAATAGGCACATGAAGTTTAACATACTCTGGGCACAGTAAGTAATCAAGTTATGAAAATAAATTTAATCCTCTCTTTTAAAATGTACAGGAATCATAAAACCTTTAAAATTATGGGTTTTCTAGCACTTTATATATGTATTTGTATTTACAAATGTCCTTGCTCTTCAAGTCGTAAAAACGTAAGAGAGATTAACTAAGAAGCAAGAAATGGTTGTCCTTTTGAATACCTGGAGATGTTTTTACAATATGAAACACAATTCTTTTACTTTGAAGCATCTTATTAAAGCACCCTGTGAAGCTGTGCAAATAAAGTCCAGCCGCAAAGGAAATCTACAACCAACTAAATTCTCAGCAATCCAAAATGGCAGCATTAGAGGTCTCCGAAGGAAACAACTAAACCATTTGTTTGTTTAAGAAACAAACAACAAAGGCCGGGCGCGGTGGCTCAAGCCTGTAATCCCAGCACTTTGGGAGGCCGAGGAGGGTGGATCACGAGGTCAAGAGATCGAGACCATCCTGGTCAACATGGTGAAACCCCATCTCCACTAAAAAAAATACAAAAAAAAAAAAATGAGCTGGGCATGGTGGCGTGTGCCTGTAATCCCAGCTACTCAGGAGGCTGAGGCAGGAGAATTGCCTGCACCCAGGAGGCGGAGGTTGCGGTGAGCCGAGATCGTGCCATTGCACTCCAGCCTGGGTAACAAGAACGAAACTCTGTCTCAAAAAAAAAAAAAAAAAAAAAAAAGAAACAACAACAACAACAAAAACTCTCACTACCAGGAGAATGAATCTTTCAGCTTTCAGGCATGCCTAAGGCAAAATACATTTTCACTTTTTCCTCATCTAAGTTTAAGCTACATAAACTCTCTCACACACCCACCCATGCATACAGACACAATTCCCTAAATTTAACCTGTAGGTTGTTCTGAGGAAATCAACATTTCCTGCTGTCATGCTACCAGATTTCTAATTTGAGAAATCATATATGTAAATATGTGATTGTTTTACAAATTAAAGAATACTTCAAGCAATTCAACCCACTGTTTCCTCTTTTAACCTTTTCTGCAAAAGAAGTTGAGTCCCAGGAGTATTTTCGAATTTAAAGGGCAATGGAGGGTGACAGAAATGATTGGCCCTCAGGCTGTTATAATTCTCTATTAATCAGGGACTGTGGTCTTATTCTCTTTCAGCTCTAGGCAAGGACACACCTAGACTGCCTGGGAAAAGTGAAGGCTCCAGTGACCTAGAAAATACTCCAGGTCCTGATGGTAAGGTTCTGACCTATGGGAGCCCATGAAGACTACAAATCTGGCACATTTTCTATGTGTAATCTAGGATTAACGGAGCGATCTGTTCTATAAAGCAACATATTCAGTTAGAACACAGTAAATTTCAAAAACCATTTTCTACTAGAAACTAATAAAAAATGGCAGCCTCTCTCAAAAATAAAAATAAAAAAATTAAAAGCCTGTTTCTAGCTATTTTAAAATAGCATATGTCTTGATTTAATCATATCTTACAATTCTGAGACTTGATACATAATTTCAAGACTAAACTGAACTGAAATCGACCTAGTGAACTTTATGGAAGCATCACTTACTCCGTAAAAGGTATTTAGCCTACTGTTAACCTGCTCCTACACTGGGTTTGGGCTAAAATTTTTCTTATAACGTCATCATTTTACTCCACTGGATCACCTTCGATGCCTTGGTTAAAAACATAGTGAGCCTTTAAAAGCACCTTAAAAATAAATTTTAAAAAAAGCTTTTAAAGCTTAATATAATTTTGTCAGCATCTAAAGAGTCTGAACCTCAGGAATATTAATAAGCCCTTTCCCCTGCACAATGATGCTAAGGGCCCTCTGAAATACCATTACTTACATTAGAGAAACAACTATTTGAGCATAACTGATGTAATAAGTATCTTGCCATTTGGGTTATTTTAGCCAAAGGAAGAGAAAAAGCAAATTACTTTGAGTTGATAATGACCTCTAAAAAAATTTAGCCAATGGTAGATGTTATTTGTAGTTTTAAATAGAATTTCCTATACCAGGTATTCCCTGCTCCCACCTTATCATCACCTGAATTGCCTCCCTTAATTATAAGCCCATCGGCTTATTCCCAAACTGACTTTTTATTCATGGGCCTGCACTACCCATGAGAATAATGTTTTTAAGCCCCAGAACCATCCATTGGGAACCACCACATGTTATTGATGAGCAGTCGAACTAAATGTGCTTCGGCTTGGTTGTGATGCTATAGACATAGTTCTTAACAAACCATGTTTCGAGGAGTATCAGGCCCACGAATAAAAGGGGAGTAAATGTGGAAAGTACTGAGTTTTAATCCTCACTTGGAGATTCGCCATACACAGTAGAGGATTGCAGGCTCTCAGAAGTCTTAGAGGTAAAGAAACTTGTTTAGAGTTGCTTTTCCCAAACTTATTTGATGATGGGATGCTTTTTATACTACCATTTATTAGTAGATTTTACAACTGGCATCCCTTGGTTGGAAGAAGAAACAGAAAAAAAACGCTCTCCTGCATTTCATCCTGCACACGCCCCCACTGAGAAGGGTGAACTTACAATAATTTTGCGGACCAGGTTGGACAGTGGATGAATGCTTATATTTACATAGGGTTGCTACATCTGGCCAATTTATTTATGGGGTTTAAAATGAGTTCACATATCATTAGAAACGCAGGACAGTCTGCAGGTGAGAACAAGGAGACCTGCTTTTAAAACCTTCCTTATTGGGAGAGTTTGGTGGATGTCATATAATGTCATTCTCTCTTTCAAGCCTCTTTGAGGTGTGAAAATCAGCATCTGCCACTATTTAAAAAAGAGATTTAGGCTGTTGGTTTTGTGCCAATAAATGAAAACTGCCCAGATGAGGAGAAACAGTGGTTATTTATTCAAAGGTAACTATAACAAGGGTGGCCATTATCACTTGTGTTTGGCAGGCTCAAAGGTAAGCAGGAGATGGGAAAACCCCATCTATATGTTAAAAAAGGGTTTGTTGTGTTGAATGAGCTTCAGGCATCCTCTGGTTGGAGATTGTTGGCATAGAGAAGCTGGACATGGCTAACTAGAAGTGGGCCACCTTAAGTGACTGTATTAGGGAATACATTTGGCTTTCCCTGGTTGGTCCCCAGTTGGAAGCAGGGGCAAAAAATGGGCACACTGACAGTCACTGACCAAGTCCTGACCATTCTGTGGATTGGTTGCCTAGGCTAACTTCTACAGAGGTTTTAAGTCAGAATTCTATCATTATATATGATCTGGCCATTGTCTATTTGTATATTCAGTCTCTCAGTTTATAATGTGGGCCTTGATGCTTGAAAAAATATCAATCTAATTAAACTTGCTGACCCTTGGAAATCTGTCGAGTGAATGCTATGGTTGCTCTGGGCTAATTCTGGAGAATGGCAGTAATTATGCATTCTATGTTTATGCAAATGCTCACATAGAATACACTGAGTCAAGTAAAAGCATATGTTTTATCAGGACTATGGGATCCGGTTGGATGGTCTGCTTTTTTATTTCACGGCTGCCACTGCCACTGCAGCAGCCATCAGCAAGTGTACAAGGTCTGTTTTGAATTCTGACATTGAAAGTATGGCAGACCAAACAGGCCTGATATTCACATTTTGGAGCCAGCTGCTTACCTCTCTGCATGTCAGTGATCTGCTTTGCTTTGCCTTCTCTATTTTCTTAGATATTAAAGCCTTTGAATTTATCCAAGAATTACAATATGTACATCCAAACTGTCAACCCAAAAATCTGGTCTGAAGGGACAACTCAGCTTCTACAGTTGAGTGAAGAGCAATCCTGCCCTCCTCCACTGTGTTAGGCCATTTTTGTGTTGCTATAAAGGAATATCCAAGACTGGATAATTTAAAAATAAAAGAGGTTTAGTTGTGTCATGGTTCTGTAGGCTTTACAGGAAGCATGGTACCAGCATCTGCTTCTGGTGAGAACCTCAGGAAGCTTACAATCATGATGGGAGGGGAAGGCAAAGCACACATCTCACATGGCCAGAAGAGAAGCAAGAGGGAGAGAGGTGACATGTCGCACACTTTTGAACAAACAGATCTCACGTGAAATCACTCATCACTAAGGAGATGGCACTGAACCATTCATGAGGGATACATCCCCGTAATCCAGTCACCTTTCTCCAGGTCCCATCTCCAACATTGAGGATTACATTTCAATGTGACATCTGGAAGGGACATCTGAGGTATATCCTCTACCTCCGCCAGTAAAAATCTACAAGAATTGTCCCAAAGTCTTGAATGAATTAAAACAAATGGAAAAGAGGCATCAAATAGGATATCAGTAAAGTGTCCAATCACAGGCCATTATAATGTGTCTCAGAGATTTAGGTTTAATGAATATTTAACTTTTTTTTTTCTGGTGATAGTTGAAATGAATACTCAGGTTGACAATGTAAAAGACCCAACAGAGAGTCAACAAGAAGATCAACTAATAGGTAAGATGCCCCCTGTGGTAAGATTTTCAGTGGATCAACCAGACCTAAGAACTATTTGCAAATGATATACTGGATTTCCCTTGGTTTTGCCAAGTTACCACAGCATGGCTTGAGATAAACCTTGAAAATCTTTAAACCAAATAACACAGTGTAAAGAGAAAGGATTACCCCTAGAAGCTTCCAATTTTGAAGAAGGAAAGATGACTTACAGCATATTCAAGTCATGCATACCATGGTTTTCTATGCTTTGACAAGAAAAAAAACATTACCATTCCTCTCATCCCCTGGCCTCCTGGAGTGATCAAATTATTGCAGAAACTCCAAGCTGATTCTGAAGCATTGCTTTTCTAGATGCTACCTGCTGAGTTCCTTGGTGTATCTGTCTTTAAGCATAACATTCAGTCTTTGCCCTGGAGTTTGTATAAAGGAATATGAGCGTGTTTAGACAGAAACAAGCCCACCGTAGGTCCTGTTTCTTCACACCACTACCTGTGGACCTGTGCATCTGCACAAAGGTTACATTGAATGAGCTTCAGGAAACTCCCAGGAAAATAAAAAGCCTGGTCTAGACCATGTTTAGGAGTTTTTACAGACCAAAATTCTAAATCTCTCAGTAGAGACTAAAGTATATTTAGAATGATGAGTGTGACTGAGTCCAAAGCCATACTGCTTGCTTCATGGCAGCCAATATATCAAGAGACAAGGTGCTGAGGCAAGGAAAGTGACTTTATTCCAAGAGCCAGCAAACCAAGAAGATGGCAGACCAGTGTTCTAAAGAATCATCTCAAGTTCATAGAATTTTAGTCTCCTTTTATCTTAGAGGAAAGGGGAGAGGGAGGTGGTTGAGGTCAAGAGGTGACCGATGACAGACATCTGGGCTGCAGCAAGGGTCCAAGGGGGAGCTGTGAAACTTCTTTGCCATTGGTCAGGTCACAGTGCTCCTTTAAATCTTTAACATAATGTTGTGTGCATATTCTCTTCACCTCTTTGGTGGTTAGGTGTGAGATAGGACTATTGTCATCTTTGCTTTAAACTATAAACTATATTCCTTCCATCGTTAGCTCACCCTACACGAAGAGATAAACAAAAGCAATTAACCTAAAGATATCACTGGACGGGGGCAGAGGGGATCAAAATGGAGCTAGTCATGCTAAGCCTCCTTTACACTACTACATGAGTGGTCTATAATCCTTTTCCATACCCTGAAGGCTGATGAGAAGAATTAGAAGGAAATTGTGCTTGCTGTCATAACCGTTCCAACTCCTGGTTTAAAATATGTAGTGGGAAAAAAACTATGGAATAAATGAATCGTGGGTCATCGAATGTAAGGCACAAATGATGTGTTGATACCTTTGCTCCCACACCTCCTTGCACTGCCTGCATGTTCTTGATGGTTCTCTACACTCTCGTAGGAGGCTTGGCTGCACCAGCATCACGGAAGAATAAAGCCTGGGAATGTGTGAAAGAATACATATCTTATTCCTGTGTGGTCTTGATCATTTAAAACTAAATGTAATGGTATCTGTGCAAAGCATGTACAGCATAAGACTGCTAAAGCCTATGAGCTCATACAAACATGTTCTTATAAACATTTCTCCTTTTTTTTTTAAACTTTCTTTATGTATTTAAAATACCCTGCTAAGCTAAAGAAATGATATGGTTGAGAGGTTTCCATTAAAAAGTAATGAAGTGAGACTAAACCTGAACAATTTAAATGCAAGCTCCTCAGTGTTTCCTTTCCTCTTAACCTTTTGCTGCCAATAAACTTACACTTCTTGTTTAGAATTTTTTCTTACAGACATTATTACTTTCCTGTGTGACTAGTATCCAGACAAAGTGCCAAGATTAATCTGTTTTTCTTGGTTGTTATCAAAATGATATTTTTCTTGAAACTAAAAATAAATCTATATGTTGACCCAAATTAATCAGATGTCAAAACTTTTATTTTTTTTCGAGACAGAGTCTCACTCTATTACCCAGGCTACAGTGTAGTGGCACAATCTTGGCTCACCACAACCTCCACCTCCCTGGTTCAAGCGATTCTCCTGCCTCGGCCTCCTGAGTAGCTGGGATTACAGGCACATGCCACCATGCCTGGCTCATTTTTTTATATTTTTAGTAGAGATGAGGTTTTTCCATGTTGGCCAGGCTGGTCTCAAATTCCTGATCTCTAGTGATCTATTTGCCTCAGCCGCCCAAGGTGCTGGGATTACAGGCCAGGTATCAAAACTTAAAATGCAAAATTAGTTTAAGGAAACTAAATTCCAGGAAGGAGGAATGACTTGCACCAGGTCACCTAGCTAATAAAGCAAAGTTTAAATATTTCAAATTCAAAATTCTGCTCCCTAAACAACAGAGAGCTTCTGGACACAGTTGTCACAGAGGCAGAAGGAATGATTTGTGCAACGTCACTGACTCCCACAGCAATATATACAAAGAAGGGTTTGTTAAGATGATCTTGTCATTTGACAGAAAGAAGGAACCTTTGCTCCATGAATCATACCTTCAAGGAAATTAAAGAAATACAGTGAAGTAGAATTAGAGAGTTCAAAGACATAATACAAGAATGTTTCGCATTGTATAATTTGTAATTGTAAAAAATCAGGGATACCATAAGGATCCAACAGGGGAGGGTTAAAGGAATCAATGGAACACTTTCCAAATGTAAATGTTTTCCAGTGAGTATTTGAGGGCAGTAAAGATGGTTATGGAATCTGAACCTTTGGTTCTAGAAAAACATGGAAGACTTCAGTGTGGCTTCTAGATTGAGCTTTAAGAGCTCAACCAGACACTTTGGAAGAAGCCCAGGTTATCCTATAGAATGAAGGAGGTCACATGGAGAAAAGTCCTAGAAAATGAGAGGCCCTTTCAGATGTTCCGGCCCCAGCAGGTATCACCTCAAGCAGATGAACTGCCCCCCTGAGTCCAGGCCAAATAGTAAAATCATGAGATAAAATGAATCACTCATGTTATAAGCTACTGAATTTTGGGCTTCAGATTGTTGATACAGTTAGGCTTTATGACCACTGTCTTGGATTTCAATGCCCATCTTGGACCTTGAACCACTCATGAACTGATACCTCCACATAAATAAATCTGGGACGTCCAGCTCAAGAAAGTAACAGAAAGACTTGGATCTGCACCAGGCATTCATGGGGGAAGAAGCAGGCTCCCATGATAGATAGAAACCAGAAATACACTGTGAGTTTGAGACACAAATTTATGAGATCCAAAGTCATACAGTAACAAACAAATTGAAAAATGAACTTAATAACTGATTACAGACCAGTGTGATCCTTGGTGTATGTGGCAAATGGAAATATGAAACTATCCCATGGAATTTCTGCAAAAGAAAAACAAATTCTGAAGTCGAATTAACAGTTTGAAGACTTCCAGAACACACAAGGAAATGATCCATTTTCAGTGTGAATCAGTAGGTAAAATTACACGACAATTAACACTATGAGAATGTAAGAGAGTAGGAAATTTTGGAAGATTTTATAAAATAATCACATTTGAATGACAAAACAGATAAAAGCAGATGTAAAACAATTAGAAAAGAGCAACACTAAAACATTAACAACAATTGAAAAGAACAAATTAAAATGCAGTAATATAAAAGACACATGGAGAGACACGAAGGACAGAAAGAGAATAACCAAGACATGTATGATTCCATTTGTAGGGACTTCTAGGGCAGAAAACAACTAATTTATGGAAATAGACATCAGATCATTTACTCGTTCCAGCAGAAGTGGGGTAGTAGGGAAGGGAACTTTCTGGGGTGACAAGATAATGTATATCTTGATGATGGTGTGGGTTTAATGTATGCATTTTTCAAAACAGATTGAAATGTATGCTTAAATATGCATGTTTTCCTGTAGGCGGATTATACCTCAATTTTAAAAATCCAAAAAAAATAAATAAATAATAAAAAGTATAGGTTCTTCCAGGGCACAATGTCTTCTTAGCATTCTCATGGGTAGTGAGTAAGGCAGATAATTTAATAAGTGCAGTCTCAAGTGGTGGCGTAACCATCAATTACTTTGCAAAACAGCATTATGAAAATTGTTATTATTTATATGCAGATCCCTGGAAACTAGAGTGTGTGCATGGGCCTGCAAAGGGAAGCCACATCAACTCAGGGTTACAGTTTTCAAAGAAAACTTTGAAGAATTGAGTTAGCCTTCCCGTCAGCCAAAGCTCATTGTCAATGTGGCATACATTTATTAGCAGTGATTTATATGCTCTTTAAAGATACCATGTGCCAGCAATTACAGCTCAGCTATCCAAAGCTCTTTGATAGTCATATAAGATATTCATGGGCCCATGTGAGGGGTGAGAGACATTTAAATGGCTGTATTAAAAAGGTATTCCTTGCTAAGTCTGTGAAGATGTCTTATCTTTAATCTAACAAATGGCTTCTCTTTGTCTCTGCAGGGGCACGAGATGAAACCAAGGAACAAAGAAATGGAACTAAATGACAATCCTCAGCATCTCAAGGCCTCTCCTAGCTCTGGGGGAGTTTGGGAAGATAGCAGCACACGCTATGGAGGAGGGTGGGGGTGGGGGGAAGGCAAGTCCCACGGAAGGATGGGGAATCCTTTGCTCTAATTTCTCCAGCTGTATTATGTTTTGTTTATCTGCAGAAAAAGAAAGAAAAAAAAGTTTCCTTTAATTTGGTGGAGGGACCTATGTTAACGCATCTTTCAGGCATTATCCTTGTCATTCCTGTCTTTTCTCTTACAACTCGGCCCCAGGGCCACAGCGGCTTGGTTGAACACACATGTGTCCTGGCCTCTGTCTGCTTTCTTGGTTATTTCACAAAGCTGGTCACACAGTGGTTTCTTCAAAGGAAGGGGAGGAAGACAGTTGTTTGATAAGCTGCAGGGTAAATTTTAGGAATCAATGAGCCCGGCAGCAATATAATCCCCAGACAAAGGAGGCAGGATAGAAAATGGGCAAAAGCCTCGGAAACCACTGGGAAAAGGTCCGGACAATGAGGTGAAAATATTTTCTTCAGGGATTCCCAAGGCACAGTCTGTTCCATGTGGTTAATGAGAAATATGGAAGCTATATTTTCTCCAGAGCAGAGTGCAGAGGCATAACCAGAAGGGTGGGCCCTGGCAGCCATCTGGGTCTCTTCCTTCCTAACCAGAGTGGCAGGTGCATCCTTCTTTGACACTGACTTTCAGCAGAGCTTACTTGGTTCATGAGGTCTTCACATGGAGACCACCAGTGACAGGTGACTGTTTCCTGCACAGCTGTAAAGGATGGCCTTTGCTAGGTTACAGTTGAGAGCTAAGACAAGGGCACTGCAGTTAGGACCGAAACATATGCCTACGAATATCAGAAGCACCTCTTGAAATCTCTAGATGTTTTCCATAAAAGAACATCCTGTCTTCACCCAAAGCTTGACAGCCCACAAACTAGAGCAAACTAGAGGCTCCTTTGAAATTAGAGGAAATTAGAGCTTTTGTTTGCAGTTCTGTCTTCCTGGTCTTTGTTTAAATGGTATCACTTGTTTATGCCAAGTTCAAGGCTGATTTGATGGTTGGTCCCCTCACTCAGAAGACTCTGAAGGGAAGGATACAGCCCTGAAGGGGAGCAGCAGTACTAAAATCCCAAGATGCCAGTGGTAAAGTGGGCACAAGGGATGGTGACTCTGAGGATGCCGGGCGTCATCAGTGATCTCTATCCCAGAGCCAGCATAAGGCCAGATGCCCGCTTCCCACAGCCTCTCTGGGTTCCAAAGTCATGTCATTGTTGTTGGAAATATAACATTTGTTGCATATCTTCTTAAATCCATCTTCCTAATAAGGGCTTTAGAATTAAAACGTATTTATATTGTTTTTCCTAATAGAGGGAGACATATAATGGATTGAGTATTATTTCTAAAATTAGAGGATGTTCTGCTTTCTAAATATCCCATCAAATTCTTCAGTTTTGCACTTTTTTTTTGATGGAAAATTTATCTTCTTCTTTTCCTATGACTTTGGTTTTAGCCTTTCTGAATTTGTTACTCCTTCTGCATGGCTTATTTAATATATTGGAATAGTTAACAAGTTGTACTTGGGCATAGGCAATATATTCTATTCTAACACATTTTTTTAAATAAAATTAAGACAGCAGCAATGACATGTATGTGACCTCATAATGTGGGATCATGGCCTTCTGTTGTTATTCCAGTTTGATATGGAAGCACCTATATCCTCTACTGCCATTAGATGTTGCTTTTTAGAAAAGCAAGGAAAGACTCGTTTTAAGAAATCCAAGAAACGATGTCATCCAAATATTGACAGTTTCTATATTTCATGCCATCTTTATACTAAGTTGAAAGTTGCCATCATTCTTGGGGAGTGTTTGACAAGTGCAATCTGCTAGAAGCTTGTTTTCTTGTGACTCCAAAATGCTCGTGCTACTCGGCCTCAGTAATAAGTTACAATTGAAGGAAAAAACCATGAGGAAAACAGAGGGACAGAGATTTTCAGATGAACAATGATGGAAGAGACCTAATGTCCTTGCTAAAAACAGCCAGGATGGGAATCATCCAGCCCTAGCGTTCTCCTGCTCATCAATGACAGTCATTTTATTCATTTACTTTAAAATGTGGGTGGGGCAGAGGTGGAAAGAGGGAATTCTCTGCCTAAAAATTCTAGAATAATGTAAGTAATCTTTGTATCCAGGAAACTAAGAGAATGAGGAAAAAATATCTTCAGCCTCACTCCTGAATTAGTTAAATCTTCAGTCTATAATTAGACTGGGTTTTCATTTTTGCTTCGTCACGCTTTTTGGTTGCCATTTGGCTATACAGTTTTATGCTTTTAAAAAATGATAAAGTTAATTTCCAATTCAATAGTGAAATATTAACAATCTAAATATAGCCAGGTCAAAGACACCTGAACACAGAAAACCTTTATTTGCTGGTGCTGCCATCGCACAGGTTGTACAATGGAATTGATCTGTAAAGCTGATTGACTTTCCTGCTCATAAATTCTGGATGTCAATTTCCAACCAAACTCCAATCCAGCTATGTGGCATGAAGGGTGACAGGAGGGAGGGAGGAAAATAGCCCTGTATTAGTCATGTTTGCATACAGAGGATCAAAGTAGGCCTTCAACATAATAGTTCTAATTAAAACGGTCCTCGCGGTAGGAGAGACAAAGGGGCTTTTCCTCTCGCTGGTAACTATTCAGATGATGGACAAGTCTTCTTTTATAACAGCTTACAAAGAAGGCATCCGAATCACTGTCTGTGATACTGGGTCACATATTAATCACCGCAGCTAATTGTAAATCTTTCTATGAAACACTGAAAAGGCTCTTTGTGAATTAATACAGTTCTGCTTGATGCACTTGATTTGAAAAGACATTTCTCTGTATGTGGTGCATGTCGGCTTTGCTTTGAAAAATAACAAAGTTAGCAGAATATGTTCAATATATTTTCTTGGGGAATAGGGTTTTTATCACATGATTCATTAAGGATTTGCCTTACCCTGACATTTGTGATATAAAGGAAAAACAGAAAAAAAGTAATTTTCTTGATCAAGATATGTTTTTACTTAATGCAAATAAATGTAGTCTGTTGCTTGCAAGGAAAAAAATGGCTTCTGATAACTGGTATAAACTGCTAAATAGGATAATACGTGCCTCTTTTGTTAAACCAGCATTTAAATGCTGGACTGCTTCTAAATCTGTTTTGTTTCTTTTCATCTGTGCCATACACTAAAAAACAACTGTTGCCTTCATATTATATTTGTTAGAGCAGAATACAAATAAAATTTGAGAGGATAATGTGAAATTGTCTGTTTTGTGAAATTTATTCTTTAGCCACAAGCCATGACTAACTAAAAATACTCAGTTAATACTATTTGATTGCAAATATATATATTTAAAATTATTCCTGTAAGTCAACTTTAACTTACTGATAGTTTTCCCTTACTAAGATTGGTCAGCGTGTTGGCCATGGTTTTCAAATTTTAAACTATAGAGTAGTTTTGTATAGATAAAAATCTCAGTGTCTAAGTTTTCTCTGAATACCAGATAATTACTCAGCCTAGCATCAGCCTCTATATTGCAAGATACAAGTTGTTGAGATAAAGCCAATGGTCCTGTGAACACTGGCCTGTCTTTCAGAACCCATCACCACTGCTAGAATTTTTAGTGAGCACCTTTTATGAGCCAGTCACTGTGCTGCCTATACACCCAAGGCAGCAATGATTCTCAGTCTACTGTTGATGGAATTGACAGGATTACGGAATCGTTAAGAGCTTAGCAATGGGCCACCAAAAAATCACAACAGGAAACACCCAATGTTCTTTTGAAAATGGAATATGCATTCCACCAAATTAAGTTCCCTTCATCTCCTACAGAGTGGTATCAGGGTTATATTTGAGGAGGCAATAAAGAAAGCCAGCCCCTTTATCAAACCAAGACAAAGGCTTAATAGTTTAAGGATATAAAGTATTTCAAACTGCTGTACCAGAGGAGCATTTTTCCTGTAATAAAAAGGTTGGATGAGACAAAAATTATAGATAGGACAGTCTTACACTTCAGTGGGCAACCTCAACACAAATGCTTCAGAACAGCAGTAAAGATAATGTGACATGGCTGAGCGTGGTGGCTCCCGCCTATAATCCCAGCACTTCAGGAGACCGAGGTTGGTGGATCACCTTAGGTCAGGAGTTTGAAACCAGCCTAGTCAACATAGTGGGACCCTGTCTCCACTAAAACTATAAAAATTAGCCAGGCATGATGGAAAGCACCTGTAATCCCAACTACCAACTACTCAGGAGGTTGAGGCAGAAGAATTGCTTGAACCCAGGAGGTGGAGGTTGCAGTGAGCCAAGATCGTACACCTGTACTCCAGCCTGGGTGACAGAGCATGACTCTGTCTCAAAAACAAAGAAAAAAGAAAGATAATGTGACATGATTCTAGCCCTGCTAGATGCAGTTTTTCATCTCCAGCAAATTTGTGTATCTCTGCCTGGCCCTCTTATGAAAGTTTCTCCCCCAACATTTCTGCCCCTGTGCCTTGCATTGACTGAAGGTGCCAACAAAGATTGCTTAACTCTACTGGTGGTTCTCAGAGATGAAAGGGATAATGATACCAATGTACTGGCCCAGCTGTGGGAATCTGAGAACGAAACTGCCTCCATTTCTTGGTTTAGAAGATGTAAATACTAATACATACTTGAACTCTCTTACAAATGTAAACGTGAACAAAATGCCAATCGTTTGCAAAAGCACTTAGTAAATTATAAACATCAGATTATGCTATTTGGTACTGTTGGCAAATAGTCCTTTCTTTAGTGGAGGATGCTTCACCCAAAGAAGAAATGATTCTTACAATTATTTAGTAATTGTGAAATTTTATTCTACTGAAGTTGATTTAAACTTTGCCCTCAAGTTGGACCCATGAAGTGAAGAGAAATTGTGTTGCTATCATTTAGAAAAGTGGGAAATTTGAGGTCTTAAAACACGTACACACTGACAAAAATACGGATGGCGTGAATTTTTTAAACTCATCTTTTCTCTGATAATAACTAGCGAATCTGTAAAGAGAAAAGGCAGTACACTTCTCTCTACTTCTTAGTTCACATGTATAGAGGACGTACATTTGCAAGGAGATAACTATACCAATAAGCACTTCCCTTCCCCAGGAGAAGATTATACTCCCTCGTCCTACTGAAATTGGACATGGCTGTGTCACTTCCTTTGTTCAATACGGGGGCAGAAGGGACATGTGTCACATCAGGCAGAAACATGAAGACTCATTCTCTATTCTTTCCCCTATGGTAATAATCAGCAACATCCCAGACAGTTGTCTGTCACCACAGATCCAGGAGTGAAGACATGGAGTTTCAGGCAACTCCAGTGAGAAGGCGGCATGACTGAGAAATTAAATTGTTTTGAGATCAAGGGCTCATTTGTTACACTGTGGTAACCTGTCCTATACTAACTGATGCACAGACCATCAAAATATTTAAGTAAAAAGGGTAAGAATCTAAATGATACTCTTTTCTAGCCTCTTCCCTGGTGACTCTTTGGTTTACAATGCTGCCAGCATATTGGCCTTCTGTCCACTGCTAGAACAGGTCAAGTTATTTCCATCCTTAAGGCTCTGAACTTGAAAGCTCTTTCTTTCCATTTTCACGGGTCTGGTACCTTCTCGTCCCTGAGATCTCAGCTATAATGTCACTTTCTAGACATGCCTTCCCTAATGGCCCAATTTAAAATAGATCCCTTTCAGCTACTTGTGTTTGTCTATTTAACTCCTATTTGCTATTTCAGAACACTTACAATAATTTTGTAATTGTTTGTAAAGGATAAAAATTATATGTCACAACTCAGATGTATAAAATAATGTAGCTGTTCTCTGACCCCTCACCCCCAAAAAACTGCTTCTAAGCTCTATTCAAATGATCAGAGGAGATTGTGGGAAAAGAACTTATATTTGTCAAGTACAGGTATCTAGCCATTTCCAGTGTAAAATACTCTGAAATAAAGATTTGGTCAGATTCAAGGTTCAAACTCCACATGAATGCTATTTCTTGCCATGTAAATTTTGTGCCCTTCTCTTAGATAAAGGCCTTTTTTGGTGGGGGTGGAGGGGATGGAGTCTCACTCTATCACCCAGGCTGGAGTGTAGCAGCATGATCTCAGCTCACTTGCAACCTCTGCCTCCAGGTTCAAACTATTCTCCTGCCTCAGCCTCCCAAGTAGCTGAGTTTACAGGTGCCCACCACCGCACCCAGCTAATTTTTGTAATTTTAGTAGATACGGGGTTTCCCAGTGTTGGACAGGCTGGTCTTGGACTCCTGACCTCAAGTGACCCACCCACCTCAGCCTCCCAAAGTGCTGGGATTACAGGTGTGAGCCACAGCACCCTGCCAAGACCTTATATTTTAATCAGCATGCAATAAAGCTGGCAATAAATATCAATATTAACCACTAAATATTAAAAGGGTGGTTACCATAATATTTTTAAAGTAATTATCTAAATGCATTCTTAAGAACGGTATGAAGAATAAAATGATGTATTATTTAGAAAGTAACAATACCAAGAACACTGTTATGGTCTGAACACTGGTGACCCCCCACCCTGTCTCAAAATTCGTATCTTGGAACCTAATGCCATTATGATGAGGAGGGACCTTTAAGAAGTGATTACATCTTGAGGGCTCTCCTTTCACAAATGGAATTAGTGCTCTTATAAAAGAGATAGACAGGAACCGCCTTGCCCCTAGTGCCATGTGAAGACACAGCAACAAGGTGCCATCTAGGAAGCAAAGAGCCCTCACCAGGCAGAGAACCTGTTGGCTCCTAGATTATGGACTTCCAGCCTCCAGAACTGTGAGTCATAAATTTCTGTTGTGGCCAATTACCCGTCTAAGGTTTGTTACAGTCGCCTGAACAAACTACAACAAACACTATTGAAAATATGAGATGAATCCAAAGCACTATTTAGAGGAAAATTCAGTTTTACATGCTCTAATTGTGCATTAGAGCATTTTTTTCATTAAAAATAAAAAAGAAAGAAGTTTTAAAAGCATTCATATATTTTTGAAACAGAAAAAAATCCAAAAATGAGGATTTCATATATATGTATGAAATGTGTACATATATGTACACACATATATGTACATAAAACTGAAAAATTTTTAAAATAATAAAAACTATTAAAAATCAAACCAAATCTGGATTCTTTGAAAATCCATTAAACTAGACCATCTGTAACTCTTATGAGTAATTTTTAAAGGATAGCAACATAGAAATTAAATTTTGAATATGACCATATTAAATTTTATACATAACTAACCAATAACAAGTTAAAGAAATTGGAGATTTTTTTTAAAAGATAAATTTTTGCAGTTTACCCATCTGACAAAGGGCTGATATCCAGAATTTACAAAGAACTCAAACAGATTTACAGGAAAAAAACAAACAAGCCCATTCAAAAGCAGGCAAAGGATATGAACAGACACTTTACGAAAGAAGACATATATGAGGCCAACAATCATATGAAAAAATGCTCATCGTCACTGGTCATCAGAGAGATGCAAATCAAAACCACATTGAGATACCATCTCACGCCAGTTAGAATGGCGATCATTAAAAAATCTGGAGACAACAGATGCTGGAGAGGATGTGGAGAAAAAGGAACACTTTTACACTGTTGGTGGGAGTGTAAATTAGTTCAACCATTGTGGAAGACAGTGTGGCGATTCCTCAAGGCCTTAGAAATAGAAATTCCATTTGACCCAGCAATCCCATTACTGGGTATATATCCAAAGGACTATAAATCGTTCTACTATAAGGACACATGTACACGAATGTTCATTGCAGCACTGTTTACAATAGCAAAGACCTGGAATCAACCCAAATGCCCATTGATAATAGACTGGATTGGAAAAATGTGGCACATATACACCATGGAATATTATGCAGCAATCAGAAATGATGAGTTTGTGTCATTTGTAGGGACATGGATGAATCTGGAGAACATCATCCTCAGCAAACTGACACAAGAACAGAAAATGAAACACCGCATATTCTCACTTATAGGCGGGTGATGAACAATGAGAACACATGGACACAGGGAGGGGAGTACTAAACACTGGGGTCTATTGGGGGGAAAAGGGGAGGGCCAGTGGGAGGGGGAGGTGGGGAGGGATAGCCTGGGGAGAAATGCCAAATGTGGGTGAAGGGGAGAAGGAAAGCAAAGCACACTGCCATGTGTGTACCTATGCAACTGTCTTGCATGCTCTGCTCATGTACCCCAAAACCTAAAATCCAATAAAAAATTAAAAAAAAAAAATTTATCAAGATCGATATAACATGAAGCAGAAACCCCACATAACATAAATTCATAGCAGAAATGAGAAAAGATATCAAAAACCACCCAGGTTAACTATATCTATCTATCTATCTATCTACCCACCCATATTTCAATGGATTGTTCAATCAATGGATTCAGCTATCCAAGAAATATGTACCAATTGTCAAAAACTTAGAATCACAAATAATATTCTTGATTTGTTTTATTTCATATTATTTTATAATTGAATCATACTGTATATAACTTATGTATACTACTTTTTCAAGTGGTTGTACCACAAGCATTTTATCAAGTAAAAATTTTCCAGGTCAATTAAAAGTATTTCCTTGTATGGCTGTAATTTTTATTTCTACTTCCCTATTCTATGATACTTACGTTTGATTTTGATTTTTATTTTGAATGAAACTTGTTTTTTATTTTTATTTTGAATGAAACGACAAATAACACCTTTGGTCACAAATTTTTGTTTACATCAGGGTATATTCCCAGAAGAGGATTTTCAGGGATCACAAACACTTGATACTTATTATTAAATTACTTTGTAAAGTCAAACCTGCTAGCAATTACATGTGAGAATTGCCATTTTGTAGACCCCTCACTGACCTTGAGGGGCCTATAAATATGGACATTCAAACATGTCAGCATGAGAAACATTTGTCATTATTATTTAACTTGCATTTTTTGTGTACTAAGGTGGGTGAACAGATTTCTATCTGCTATTTATATTTTCTGATTAAGGAACTAATCTGTTCATGTTCTTTGATCATTTGTCAATTGGGATTTTAATTTTTCATTGACATTTATGAGCACTTTATATACTAAGAGTATCATTCTTTTGTTATTATTTCCTGCATATAATTTTCTACTTGTGCTTTATAATCTTGATTGTGATATTTTCTGACACGCAGACTTCTTTTTATGTTTCTACACAATCAAGTCTCTCCCTTTGTGCTGGCTTTCTTCACTTTTGGAGTCCACATTGATGTTTTTGCCTACTAATCATCCAATCCTGCTGCCTCTGAGGATGAAGCCCTTCAGCCTAGGAGAAAACTCTTCTTACGCAATTTCTGGAGCTGGCCTTCCACTCCTACTCTGTCCAGACAGGCACACATAGGACCCAGGCTGGACAATCACAGGACTTGTTTTCAATGATTGATTTGAGAGAACATGTGACCCAAACTGGGTCCCTTGGTGTCTTCCCCAACACTTTGATTTGGGGAGCCTTTATTCTGACTCAGGTATGTGAGCCAATAAACTACCCTTGGAATCAAGTTTGAGTTACGTTTCTGTCTCATGTGACTGAATGGCTCTCCAATTCTCCCAAAGAACAAAAGTCTTACAATGCGCTGAGAGCTCCCTGTGATGTCATTGTGCCCTTCTCCTCCGACCTCTACAAACTCATCTTCTGCTATTCTCCCACATGGGCTTCTCTATGCCAGCCACAGTGGCCTCCTGAAATAGGCCAGGCACGTGTTCTGCCTTAAAACTTTGCACTAGCCCTTCTAGAATTATCTTCCTGTATATATGCACATACATACAGCTACTTTGGTCATCTCCTTGGGGTCTTCTCAAAGCTTTCTCAGTGAGATCTGCCATGACCACCCTCTTTAATTCTGCAAACAACCCCCACTGATGCTCTCCTTATCAGCTTTACTTTTTACCTTTTCCATGGCACTTATGTAATTTACTTATTTATTAAATTCATTTCAAAGAAAATCATATTGAAAATCTCTCACTGCTTGATGAGGAAAAAGTAGTCTCTATGAAGACAAGGATTATCTATTTTCCTCACTGAAGTATCCCAAGCACCAGAACAGTCCCTGACACATATTAGCTTCCCATTAAGTGTTTACTAAATAAATGAAAGAATTCCACTGAATACTGTGCTCTGGGAAACACTTGGCAAATCCCCTTTTATAACTGGTGACCACCTGGCTGAGCTCTCTTTCTTTTCTCTTGGAGAAAAATATAGAGGAAAGATGAAATTCAACTCTGATTATTATGCAAGTTAAAAGGACACTCTGTACCCTGTCCCAGAAGAAAAATATTGATGAAGAACAATGAAAGAGCAAGCAAAGTTTGCAATGTTATTATGAGAACTCCCTTTTGGTTCAGAAATTATGCCTACTCCATACTTAATGCAAAAAAGGGGGTATCTGTTCATTGATTCTTCCTCAAACTAAGCAAGGAATTGGATTGTGTTTTGATGTGTCCATCTTTTTACCTAAGAGTTGAGGATGACAACAGTTGTTGAGCTTGGGTTGGCCAGACTACTTTGGGAAGATAATGACATCTCTATGGCTGAACAAAACGAAGATTGACTTGCAACATACCTCTTGTCAGTTGAACAGCTTTCCTATGGCTTCCATCCTGTGGTGCTGCTACCTTCAATGTGTGTCCTTCATGGTCACCAGGAACAAGAAGAGAAAATGGAGATTGTTATCAGCCAGATAAAGAAAGGATTGTACATCTCCACACCCACGCTGGCCACAACTCAGTCAACTGACCCCACTTAATCTCCTGGAAAATGTAGTTTGCCCAAGTACCTAGCAGGAAAACAAATGTGTTTGGTGATTACCCACCATTGCATCTACCTTCCCTCCTTTGAGACATAGCAGTGGGCTGTGGGCCAGCCCTCAATTTTCATTCCCTAAGACCATGTGAGCCACATTGGCTTAGGGAAGGAGTACCACCTGGATAGCTTAGATGATCATAGTAATCTTACATTGGGCAAAGGGCTTAATAGTGGAGTGGAAAAACCTGAATGTTGTCCTACACTGCCTTGGACAGTGTAGTAAGATAAGCCTTTGCCTGGCCTCTATTCCTTGTTGTCCTAGAACTGACTTTTCATTTGTTGTTAAGAATACCAAAAGAAAACCTGATCCAGGGGAGGTGTGTATGTCTAATTTTTCTAAGGCCTAAAATGTGCAGCTTTTGAACTTCAAAAGTCTTTTCCTGTCCAGAGATAGGGAAATGTTCCACCAGATGTTCACCTATATATATTTTTCTTTTTTATAAATTCTTTCTGTTTGGGTGGATGTGTGATTCCATTTTTACACCTATATCTTTAAGGCACTTTGAATTTATTTCAGTAGTTGGTATTTAGAAGGGAATAACTTGGTTGAGTAGCTTTAAAACTAGTCCTACCACTGGCTGGGTGCAGTGGCTCATGCCTGGAATTCCAGCACTTTGGGGAGCCAAGGCGGGCAGATCACTTGAGGTCCGGAGTTTGAGACTGGCCTGGCCAATATGGTGAAACCCCAGCTCTACTGAAACACAAAAAATTAGCTGGGTGTGGTGGTGCATGCCTGTAGTCCCAGCTACTCAGGAGGCTGAGGCAGGATAATCACTTGAACCCAGGAGGTAGAGGTTGCAGTGAGCAGCGATCACACCACTGCACTCCAGCCTGGGTGACAGAGCAAGACTTCGCAAAAAAAAAAAAAACAACCTAATAGTACCAATAATGAAATAACATATCCAGATCCTTTTTTGACCCAAGTTTATCTCCTTAACATATACTTATTTTACATTATAGAAGGATCTATTTTTTGTCAACATCTTTCTTTGGTTTCTCTAGTGCCATTCTGTTTTAATTACTGTAATTTTAGAGTATGTGTGGATGTTTATTAAGACAAACTCAATGCCTCCACTCTTCTTTGCTTTCAAATTTTCTTGGCTATTAATTGTTTAGCATTCTAGAAAAATCTTAAATTAACCTAATCACCTTTCCCTCCTGCAGTTCCCCTTTCCTAATTCTCTCTCTCTCAATATCCTCTGAAAATGAATAAACCAGTCAGTTTAGCCAGCCTATGCTTAGACATTAGAGTAGTAGGGAATCTGTTATAAATGCAGCTTCCTGAGATGTTCCAGAGAAGAATAACATTTCTGTTCATCTCTGGGCTTCTGACAAGGCTGGGCTGTGCTATGAATAATGATTGGTTTGTGAATATTCTGCTACAAAGTTTTTTCCTGTCTTGGCCTCTGGTCTCATCAAACTCATCCGAGTTATTTGGTTCTGCATCGTGAGTCAGGAGGCAAAAGCTAGGTAAATATCACTGTGCCTTGAGTGATCATCCTCTTGAAGTAATCGTCCACTTTGCAAACAAGTGCTGAAGGGCTCAACAGAGCTGGTACAGGGAATACAGCCTTTGGTTACACATGGCATAGATCTGGGTCATTCTTGAAGCAAATTGAAACGAGTTCAACCTAGACTCGTTAGCAGCCTAGCCTTGTAAAGGCTTACACACTACAGCCTCAGAGATGCTGGGTCCTCTTTAAAGGATCCAGGCCGGCCAGGCGGTAAAAAGTACTAGGTTTTTTGTTTTTTGTGTTTTTTCAGTTTTTGGTGAACAGAAAGTATAATTATAGACAGAGAATGTATAAATAGCTAATGTGAAATAGCTTTAATTGTTTAAATAAGTTCATATATATTTCATTTAATCTTAAAAAAAATGAGGTAGGTACTATGATTATCCCCACTATGCAGATGAGCAAACAGAAGCACCAAGATACGAAGTAATTTGCAACAAGGCCACACAGCCAGTAAGCAGCAGGGCTGTCACTGAACTGGAACTTTGGAGCCAGAAGATTACTATGCTAACCACCATATTAAAGGCTCTCAAACTTGGGCCAGTATTGGAATCACTTAGAGGCCTTGACCAATCACAGATCCTGGACCCCGACCTGGAGTTTCTCATTCAGGAGGTCATGAGTAAAAAGCTGGGATTTTGCACTTCTAACAAACAACTTCCAGGTGATGCCACTGCTGCCGCTGCCCCAGGACCACACTGAGAACCACCAAAATGGTTGGCAGGTGTGGGCCCATGAAGGCAAAGCAGGTTGAATAGACCTGAACAGTGACTAAGCCCTGCAGCTAATTCTCAGTCTTTTTTTTTTTTTTTTTGAGACGGAATTTCGCTCTTGCTACCCAGGCTGGAGTGCAATGGCGCGATCTCGGCTCACCGCAACCCCCACCTCCTGGGTTCAGGCAATTCTCCTGCCTCAGCCTCCTGAGTAGCTGGGATTACAGTCACACGCCACCACACCCAGCTAATTTTTTTGTATTTTTAGTAGAGACGGGGTTTCACCATGTTGACCAGGATGGTCTCGATCTCTTGACCTCATGATCCACCCGCCTCCCAAAGTGCTGGGATTACAGGCGTGAGCCACCGCGCCCGGCCTAATTCTCAGTGTTTAAAATCAGAATATCTGTATTCTCCTAGTCTCTAAGGCAACACAAAGCCAGCATTGCCTGCAAGGTGCCAGCTTCCTCTTATTTCCATTAGGTTTATAGGGAGCTATCAAAATAGTAGGCAGTATTAGGACCACTGGTTGCAGCATCAAAACATCCGGGTTTAAATCTCAGCCCCAGAGTTTACCAGCTGGTTCAACCTCTCTAAGACTCTGGCGTCATATCTATAAAATAGTGATGATCATTATTTACCACTTAGGATTTTAATAAACGTAAATTTTACACACACACACACACACGCACATTGCTTAGCACACAAAAAAAACGATGGATAATTATTTTTATGAGCGAGAGATACCTGATTCCCTTCTTTCTTCTCAAATACCAGCAGAGAGATTTATCTCTGAGAAGGCACTGCAGAAAGACTTGTCAGGGTCACATGGGGTACTCAAACATTCTTTACAGCTTATAACTGTGACAAGGAGAAAAGGGAAAATACACGTACTTGACAACCTGCTCCCACCCAATCCTCATCTCTGAGGCCATCTTTCTGTGTGCAGAAGAAACAGAGGAACTGGAAAAATGGAACGTGCCCAAAGGAGATGTGCACTTAACACAAAGGGAAGCTGGGCAACTGATTTAAAAAGGAGAGATCACTTGAAATAATTGTGCTCAGCATTTTAAATGAAATATCCTCTCTGGCAATAATTGAACTTTAGAAAAAATTCCTTCCAGCTACTATTTCTTTCATTTATTTAACAAATATATATTGAGTCCCTGTTTTGTACCAGCCACTCCCCTGGGTTCTGGAGATGTAGGGAGATGTAGCTGATTCCCTCTACATGGAGCAGGGGTGATGTGAGGATGTAGGGGAAGAGGTGGGCCAGACCAGGAGGTCAAGACCGGAAGGAAATGGGGATATAGCGGCATGGTCTTCTGAAAGAAGGGCATCTGGTAGTGGCAACCACAAGAACAAAGGCCTAGAGGCTGACTCGTGCCCACCTCCCAGAACTGCCAGGGTGAGTGAGTGGGAAGCGGCGAGGACAGAGGAGCGGAGCATAGACTTTGCCCCCATCACGGAGAGCCTTCTAGGAAGATAGGTCCCCACTCACAGGATTTCAAACAGAGGAGAAAATTATCCAATTTTGAAAATAACTCCATGTCAGTGTTGCATGAGGGAGCTGGGCTAATACCAAATGAGGTCTCTAATCCGTGACCTGGATATAAAGGTGGAAAGAGAGAAAAAGAAAACAAAGAACAGAGATGCAGGAGACCTGGGGAAGAGACCAAACCGGAGGTCAATCGGGTTCTGTGAACCCTTACTGTCTCCTCCAGCCCCTACCACAGTTTTCCCATGATGCTAGAGGGTAATTTGCTAAGCATGACGGCCTTGTACCCACTACACTGGATCAGAGTCCTCAGTCCTAACTGCACATTAGAATCATGTAGGGAGTTTTCCATTATATTCTGCCCAAAACCAAATAAAAAGATATTCTACAAAATTACTGTCTGGTACTCTTACAAGGTGTCAAGGTCATGAAAGACAAAGATTGAAGAACTGTCACAGATTAAAGGAGGAGAACAAGACGTGACAACTAAATGCAACGTGAGATGATGGCAAAAAAGCGTTAGTGTGGCAATTGGCAAAATCTAGGCTCGGTAGAACACACCACTACATGCAATCTGATTTTTATTTTGATTAGAGAACTGTGGTTATGTAAATTATGAACACTTGGGAAGGCTGGATGAAGGATGCATAGTAATTATTTGTACTCCTTTGTATCTTTTTTGAAAGTCTAAATTATTTCACAAGAAAATGTAAAAAAAAATACCAGTGCTCAGGCCACACCCCAGACCCAGCACATCAAGAGATTGAGGTCTAAGATATAGGCACTTTTAAAAAGCTCTCTAGATGATTCTGAAATGCAACCATGTTTGAAAATCATCACCTTACAGTTTTAAAGCTTTCAGGGGGCTTCTCCTGAAAGTTTTCTTCCACCCAGGGCAAAATGTCCAAGGGGCACACAAAGACCCTCTCTTCTGAGGCTGTGTCAGCTCCTCCCAGTTTGCCTCCGTAGGCCCAAAAGGAACCTCTTCTAGGTATGATCAGCTATAAGGCCAGAAGGAGGGGGAATGTAATCATGCAGTCACAAGAGATGCATCCTTTGAGACTCTAAAAGATGTTCCTTTAGCAGAACATCCGCCTGGAGGAGATCTGCACTAAGCTAGGTGGCTATTGTTCCCAAGTCCCTCTCTGCCCCTTTGGGAAAAGGAGAGAGATCAGAGAGTCTCTTAAAATCACCTCCAGCCTCAGACAAGTATTTACCTCCACTGTCAGCTTCGGGATGTTTCTTTTTCCAACAATTTTATCTTATTGCTACACAGTAGGATGCTCCCTTCCCTGTAGAAATTGAGAAATGCTAACTGCTGACATCTCCCAGCAAATACAGCTATAAGAAAATGAGGTTTAATCTGTTTTGATTAACAAGGAGGCAGCAAAAGCCTGACCATGCACTAGAGGATGCAGGAGGAAAAACAAGAGAGGTAGAAATGTGCCCGGAAAAGCAAGGGAAAAATCATGGAAGGTTAAGCAACAGAAAAGGATTTCTGGATTCTGATTCAATTTTAGTGGTTGCAAAAACAAGGCTCTTGGCTATTTGCATATAAATGTGCTGGGGGCAGGGGAGCCACAGTACTCAGCTGTGCATTCTAACTTTCTCCTTAAAATCTGTTCCCAAAGCAGCTGCAGAAATCAGCTGCAAATTCCAAATCTAAAAATGAAAGTCACACAGTTGAACTTGGGAGGAGGGAAGGAGAGGGGGGAGGAAGGGCACCACATGGTGCTCCAATTAACCCATTGGGGCCTGCAGCCCATATGCATTGCCTGGAAGCCTTTAAACACCCAGATAATTAAGCTACACCCTAGAGCAATTAAATCAGAATCTCTGGGGGTTGGGTCCAGGCATCAGTGTGTCTGGAAATTTCCCACACAATTTGAATCAACAGCCTTAATTGACTCTAGAGCCGGGGTTCATTCTGCAAACTTTTTCTGCAAAAAGCCAGATAAGTAAATATGTTAGGCTTTGTGGGCTTTTCGGCCTCCGTTGCAGCCACTCAACTCTGCCATTCGTTAGCCATAGACACCAGTGGGTGTGGCTTGGGCAGTGTATGTTATTTACAGAAATAGTTTGCAGCCCCTACTCTAGACCCTTGTCATCCAAAGTGTGGTCCTGGGACTGGCGGCATTAACATTTCATGGGAGCTTGTTAGAAATGCCTAAGCTGCTCCAAACCCACCCGGGAACTCTCCTGAATCAGCCTGTTTTTAGCAAGGTCCCAAGATGACCATAGCACATTGAGGTCAGAGAAGCAGGAATAAGGTGAGTGACACTGAGAGGTGACAAGCTGTGGGAACCCCAGAGAGCCAGACTGAGTCTTGGAGCACTAATTACTTTGTCTATAAAACTACTGTTGGTCTGGGGGCGCCAAGGTGGCCGAGAGAAGACAGCACTGGAATGCAGCTCCCAGCGAATGAGACTCAGAGGACTAGAGGACTTCACGATTCCAAAGGATGCTGGGTTTGTTTTGGTAGGACTGATAGGGCACTGATTTTAGGCCCAGGGAAGGAGCCACAGGGCGGGAGCAAGCCACAGGGCAAATCAAGATGGGGGGGCAGCGTCCCCACCCGAAACGTGCAGGGGCTTGGAAGGTCAGGGGAATTAACCTCCCCGCCTCCAATGCTCCGTTTCGGATCCTGCTTACCTCATCTCTCCTGCGACCCACGGTCCACGGGGGCCCTGCCAGACTGTGGGGCGCCGCGGTTTGTCCACGCAAAGCTGAGCAGCGGCTACCGCCGGGCGTGGCAAATTGTCGCAGGGACCTGGGTGGGAATTGGGACTAAAGCCAGCAGGACGGACCTTCCCACAGAGGGAGGCAGAGTTGAAAGCAGGGAAACAGATCATAAGGCCTGGCAGGCCCCACCTCCACAGAGCTCAAACTGAAGCCCTTGACTAGAGAGCTAGGCGGCAAATACACCAGCTTGACCCCAACCAGGAAGATCGAGCTCTGGGAGAGAGGCCATTGGGAAGGCGGGGCCAATCTCACCTGCAAACAAAGCCCAGGGAAGGACCACCCACCCAGCAACCTGACTGAACCCGGGAGAGCCGAGCAGCGCCCTCTAGAGGCCAAAAAAGATACAGCTCCACCTCAGTAGATAAAACTTCCACTCAGAGACTCCTGAAATCACCGACTTCAAAGATTAAAGGGAGATAAATCCACAAAGATGGGGAAAACCAGCGCAAAAGGGATGAAACCACCAAAGAACAGAGCAGTTCTTCTCCTCCCAGGGATCACAACTCCTCAACATCAAGGGAACAACAAAAAAAAGAGAATGAATCTGACGAATTGACAGAAGCAGGCTTCAGAAAGTAGATAATAATAAACTTCTCTGAGTTAAAAGACCATGTTCTAACCCAATGCAAAGAAACTAAGAACCTTGAAAAAAGGTTAGACGAAATTCTAGCTAGAATAACCAGCTTAGAGAAGAACATAAACGACTTGATGGAGCTGGAAAACTCAACACGAAACTTCACGAAGCATACACAAGGTTCGGCAGCTGAATTGATCAAGCAGAAGAAAGGATATCTGAGACAGAAGATCAAAATCAATGAAATAAAATCAGAAGGCAAAATTAGAGAAAAAAGAGTAAAAAAAATTAACAAAGCCTCCAAGAACTATGGGATTATGTGAAAAAAAACTAATCTACGCTTGATTGGTGTACCTGAATGTGGCAGGGAGAATGAAACCAAGTTGGAAAACACTCTTCAAGATATTATCCAAGAGAACTTTCCCAACCTAACAAGGCAGGCCAAGGTTCAAATCCAAGAAATACAGAGAACACCACAAAGATATTCCTCAAGAATAGCAACCCCAAGGCACATAGCTGTCAGATTCACCAGGTTTGAAATGAAGGAAAAAATCCTAAGAGCAGTAAGAGAGAAAGGTTGAGTCACCCACAAAGGAAAGACCATTAGACTCACAGAGGATCTCTCAGCAGAAACCCTGCAAGCTACAAGGGAGTGGGGGCCAATCTTCAACATCCTTAAAGAAAAGAACTTTCAACCTAGAATTTCATATCTGGCCAAACTAAACTTCATAAGTGAAGGAGAAATAAAATCGTTTACAGACAAGCAATTGCTGAGAGATTTTGTAGCTACAAGACCTGCCTTACAGGAGCTACTGAAGGAAGTACTAAAGAGGGAAAGGAACAACCATTACCAGCCACTGCAAAAACGTACCAAATAGTAAACAAAAACTACACAATGAAGGAGCCATGTCAATTAATGGGCAAAACAACCAGCCAGTAACAAAATGGCAGGATCAAATTCAAACATAACAACATTAATGTTGAATGTAAATGGCCTAAATGCCCCAATCAAAAGACACAGACTGGCAAACTGGATAAAGTGTCAAGATGCATTAGTGTGCTGTATTCAGGAGACCCATCTCACATGCAAAGACTCACATAGACTCAAAATAAAGGGATGGAAGATTTACCAAGCAAATGGAGAGCAAAAAAAAGCAGGGGTAGCAATCCTAGTCTCTGATACAATGGACTTTAAACCAACAAAGATAAAAGAGACAAAGAAGGGCATTATATAATGGTAAAAGGATCAATGCAACAAGAGCTAACTATCTTAAATATTTTTCCACCCAAAGCAGGAGCACCCAGATACACAAAGCAACTTATTAAAGACCTACAAAGAGACTTTAGACTCCCACACAATAATAGTAGGAGACATTAACACTCCACTGACAATATTGGACAGATCAATGAGACAGAAATTCAATAAGGATATCCAGGACTTGAACACAGATTTGGAACAAGCTGACCTAATAGACATTTACAGGACACTCTACCCCAAACCCACAGAATACACATTCTTCTCAGCACTACATTGCACTTACTCCAAAATTGACCACATAATTGGGAGGAAATCACTCCTCAGCAAATGCAAAAGAACAGAAATCATAACAAACACTCTCTCAGACCACAGTACAATCAAATTAGAACTCAGGATTAACACTCGAAACTGCACAATCACATGGAAACTGAACAACTTGCTCCTAAATGACAAATGAATAAACAATGAAATGAATGCAAGCAGAAATAAAAATGTTCTTTGAAACCAATGAGAATGAAGACACAATGTATCAGATCCTATGGGACACATTTAAAGCGTGTATAGAGGGAAATTTATAGCAATAAATGCCCACACAAGAAAAAAGGAAAGATCTGAAATCTACACTCTATCGTCAAAATTGAAAGAGCTAGTGGAGCAAGATCAAAAAAACTCAAAAGCAAGTAGAAGATAAGAAATAACTAACAGAGCAAAACTGAAGGACATAAAGACACAAAATCCCTTCAAAAAATCAATAAATCCAGGAGCTGGGTTTTTTGAAAAGATCAACAAACTAGACAGACCACTAGCTAGACTAATAAAAAAGAAAAGAGAAGAATCGGAAAGATGCAATAAAAAACAATAAAAGGGAGATCACCACCAATTCCTCGGAAATACAAACCACCATCAGAGATTACTACAAACAGCTCTATGCACATAAACCAGTAAATCTGGAAGAAATGGATAAATTCCTGGACACTTGCACACTCCCAAGACTAAACCAAGAAGGAATTGAAACCCTGAATAGACCAATAACAAGATCTGAAGTTGAGGCAGCAATTAATAGCCTACCGACCTAAAAAAGACCAGGTCCAGAAGGGTTCACAGCTGAATTCTACCAGACATACAAAGAGGAGCTGGTACCATTCCTGTTGAAACTATTCCAAATAATACAAAAAGAGGGAATCCTCCCTAACTCTTTCTATAAGACCAACATTATCCTGATACCAAACTCTGGCAGAGACACAACTAAAAAAGAAAACTACAGGCCAATGTCCATGATGAACATTAATGCAAAAATCTTCAATAAAATACTGGCCAACTGAATGCAACAGCACATCAAAAAGCTTATCCACTGTGATCAAGTAGGCTTCATCCCAGGGATGCAAGGCTGGTTCAACATATGAAAATCTATAAACATAATCTACCACATAAACAAGACCAAAGACAAAAACCACATGATTATCTCAATAGATGCAGAGAAGGCCTTTGACAAAATCCAACAGCCCTTTATGCTAAAAACTCTCAATAAACTAGGTATCAATGGAATGTATCTCAAAATAATAAAAGCTATTTATGACAAACCAACAGCCAATATCATACTGAATGGGCAAAAATTAGAAGCATTCCCTTTAAAAACTGGCACTAGGCAAGGATGCCCTCTCTCACCATTCCTATTCAATATAGTATTGGAAGTTCTAGCCAGAGCAATTAGTCAAGAAAAAGAAATAAAGGGCATTCAATTAAGAAAAGAAGAAGTCAAATTGTCCCTATTTGCAGATGACATGATTGTATATTTAGAAGACTCCATCATCTCAGTCCCAAAATCTCCTTAAACTGATAAGCAACTTGAGCAAAGTGTCAGGATACAAAATAAATTTGCAGAAATCACAAGCATTCCTATACACCAATAACAAACAAACAGGGAGCCAAATAAAACTCCCATTTACAATTGCTACAAAGAGAATAAAATAGCTAGGAATACAACTAACAAAGAAGGTAAAAGATCTCTTCAAGGAGGACTACAAAACACTGATCAAGGAAGTAAGGAGGACACAAACAGATTCCATGCTCATAGTTAGGAAGAATCAATATTGTGAAAATGGCCATACTGCCCAAAGTAATTTATAGATTCAATGCTATCCCCATCAAGCTACCATTGACCTTCTTCAGAGAACTGGAAAAAACCACTTTAAACTTCATATGGAACCGAAAGAGAGCCTGCATAGCCAAGACAATCCTAAGCAAAAAGAACAAAGCTGGAGGCATCACGCTACATGAATTCAAACTATACTACAGGGCTACAGTAATCAAAACAGCATGGTACTGGTACCAAAACAGAGACATAGACCAATGGAACAGAATAGAGGCCTCAGAAGAAACACTACACATGTACAACCATCTGATCTTTGACAAACCAGACAAAAACAAGCAATGGAGAAAGGATTCCCTGTTTAATAAATGGTGTTGCAAAAACTGGCTAGCCACATGCAGGAAGCTGAAACTGGACCCTTCCTTATCCCTTACACAAAAATTAACTCCAGATAGATTACAGATTTAAATATAAGAACTAACACCATAAAAACCCTAGAAGAAAACCTAGGCAAAACCATTCAGGACATAGGCACAGGCAAGGACTTCATGACTAAAACACCAAAAGCAATGGCAACAAAAGCCAAAATAGACAAATTGTCCCTAATTAAACTTAAGAGCTTCTGCACAGCAAAAGAAACAATCATTAGAGTAAACTGGCAACCAATAGAATGGGAAAAAATTTTCACAATCTACCCATCAGACAAAGGACTAATATCCAGAATCTACAAAGAACTAAAGCAGATTTACAGGAAAAAACCAAGCCCATTCAAAAGTGGGCAAAGGATATGATCAGACACTTTTCAAAAGAAGACAAATATGCAGCCAACAAACATATGAAAAAATGCTCATCATCACTGGTCATTAGAGAAATACAAATCAAAACCACATTGAGATACCATCTCACGCCAGTTAGAATGGCAATCATTTAAAAATCTGGAGACAACAGATGCTGGAGAGGATGTGGAGAAAAAGGAACACTTTTACACGTTGGTGGGAGTGTAAATTAGTTTAACCATTGTGGAAGACAGTATGGCGATTCCTCAAGGATCTAGAAATAGAAATTCCATGTGATCCAGCAATCTCACTACGGGGTATATATCCAAAGGATCATAAATCATTCTATCATAAAGACACATGGGCACGTATGTTCATTGCGGCATTGTTTACCATAGCAAAGACCTGGAACCAAATGCCCATCCATGATAGACTGAACAAAAATGTGGCACATATACACCATGGAATACTACACAGCCATAAAAAATGATAAGTGCATGTGCTTTGTAGAGACATGGATGAACCTAGAAACCATCATTCTCAGCAAACTGACACAAGAACAGAAAACCAAACACCGCATGTTTTCACTCATAGGCAAGTGATGAACAATGAGAACAGCTGGGCACAGGGAAGGGAACAACACTCACAGGGCTAGTTGCGGGGGTGGAGCGGGGGACAGCAGGGTTTTGCAGGGAGGGGGAGGGATAACACTGGAAGGAATGCCTGATATAGGCAACGGGGGGCAGGGATGGAGACAGAAACCACCATGGCATATATGTACTTATGCAACAATCCTGCAGGAGGTAGGACAACGCACATATACTCCAGACCCTAAATACAATAAAAAAAATTTTTTTTAAATAAGAAAAAACTACTGTTAGAACTCAAGGTGGTCCATGTATTTAAGGGGCATTTTATCTGTATAAGGATTTTGAAAGGTACAAAGTACTGCAGGAATGTGAAGTGTTGATAATGGCAGCAAAGGCCCTGGCTTCTCACCAGTGAGGGAATCGTCCCTTAAGCAGGTGCTGTGTCATAACCCAGGACAAGGTTGGGAAGGCCTGGCCAGCACGGGCTCTCATCTCAGAAGCCAAGACACTTAAACACTGGTCTCTGCCAAGCCTACCATTCATAGCCTCACAACTGCAGAGCCTGGGAACAATTACTGTGAGTTTAAAGAACTCAGCCTTGAAATAGGCTGGTGAGGCTGAATGCAACCAACCTGGTTTAATGACTCTAATATGTGACTTCCTGCTTTTACATCTATCCCTGCCCCATGCAGGGAGGCGGCCTGCTAGCCATTGCATCTTCATGCCTGGCACAGCATCAGAGCTAAAAATCATTGATGAGTAAATAGACACAGAGGATCAGATGCTGAATGTGTGGTAGCATCAGTCTTTAGGTCTGGGTATCTGTAATTGACTAGTGGCCCCCATATATCAGCATGCAAAAGGGGTTGGAGGTTTTTATTTGTTCCAAATGAATTGTCTCTACTTCCTTTGCTGTACAAAATTCTGAAAAATGACAAAAAAAGCTCTTTTTTTAAAAAAAAATCTATTGCCAGGGACAGATGGCCTAAGGGTCTGTGTCCTGGCGCATAAGGGTTAATGGGACTTCCAAAGGCATTTCAAGTATGTTGTGTTTTCCCAAAAGCCTGGACTGAGGCACTGAGCAGGAAGGTAATGAACTGAGCAGCTCTCTCCAAGTGCCCGTCTGCCAGTCAGCTGGGACTAGCCTGTTGTCAGGATATTTGCCATGTCCTAGAAAAATGCACTCCCTGCAAAGTCCTGCCAGTGATTAGAGCATGGAGGAAGTATACACACCACTTCATAAACCCTTGCACCTGCCTCTGAGGTGTCTCTATGGAATGCAGTTTTGACACATCATGTGTAGTGGACTTGGAAAGGAGGCACAAGGGAGCATCACACAGCACTTGAGATCTGGGATGATGCCCTGGACATCCGCAGCCAGAGGAGCTAATGTGGTATAGAGAACCATTCCTCAAATCCATTGTGCAGATGCATCACGTGGGCATCCTCTCAGAATCCAGGCCCTGAAGCTGGGCTAAGAGTCTGCATTTCTAACAAGCACCAGGTGCTGCTACTCTGTGGATTGCTCTGTGAGTAGCCCAGGCATAGACTTGTCATTACAGTATCTGGGCTAGTTCTCTTCCTCAGACTTCCCCCAAAGCACAGGGTGCAGCAGGTGTATCTTCCAAAGATCCCTGTCTTCACAATGTGACTTTGACTCTCCTCCCATTGCAAGGTAGGGCCTACGTGCCCTCTTTTTAAATTAGGCTGGGCTTGCAATATCAAGAAGTGACTTCTAAGGGTAAGTCACAAAATATGATGCCGTTTCATCATGGTTTTCTTGGGACCCAGCCACCATATTGGGAGGAAGCCCAAACATCATCCATGGAGAGAACCAGGTGAAGAGGCCATTGGGGCCATTTGCACCTTGGCCCAGCAGAGCTCCCAGCTGACAGCCAACATCAACCTATCAGCCACACACATGAGCTGTACGTCTGAAAACTCCCCAGATACATCTTGGAAGTAGATTCTCTCCCATTGGGTTGCACCATCTGAAAGTATATGGAGTAGCAATGTCCCCACTGATCCCTTCCCAAATGGCAGACTAATGAGCTAAAGAAGTGATCCTTGTTCCTATTAACCTCAAAGTTTGGGAGTATTTTTAAATGTAACCATTGTGTTTGGAATATGGCTTTAACTACTCCCAGGGTCTTGTTTCACCTGTATTTTCTCTTTGCACAATCTGACCACTCCCATTATTTAAATTATTATCTGCTTGGACCCCTCGCCCCCTGAGCCACAGAGCTGTATATCTAATTGCCCACCAGATATTCCCAATATACACAAATTTTTCTCACCTCCTCCCTCTCCTTCCTTCCTCCACTCCCAAATACCTTCCTCCAAGTTTATTTGGTGCTGCCAACAATTTGATTAATTAAGCCAACATTCCCTGACCCCAACTCTATCAGATTGGTTTTGCTGTCAGATTGATACTCTGATTTCTGTCCATCTCACTGCCTTCTCACAGATATTCACTACCAAGGCTTATATACTCACTGTCTCCATCCTGAGGTGTTCCAATTATTCCTGGGTGCATCTATCATTTCATAGACACACAGTCACTATCCTCCAGTTTATTACCTCAGTGACCTTAGCACTCCCATTCACTGACTCCCTGTTGTTTTGAGAATGAAGTCTAAGAATTGCATGGAATGCCTCTCCCTCCTGGCGTGGTTCTAGCCTCTTCATCATATCTAGTGCCCAGCAGTAACTGCCTTCCTCTGAGTTGATACCTTCATAATCTCAAGCTTTATAGTCCCCAAATGTACCCTGCCCTTTCATCTCTGTGTATCTTTGTACATGTTCTCTCTGGCTAAAACTGTGCTTCTCATGAGTCGTTCCCATTCAGCTTGTTTTTCTAAACCCAACTCAGACACCACCTTGACCATGAAGCCCTTTCTGACCTGGTTCCTCTTTTGCTATGTCTGTACACAGTTCTGTCGTCTGCCCACATTTTACTGCAGCTCACCTACTTACTTGCCTCTCTGCTTCTTGACTAGTGCTTCTCAAACAAATAGCATCAGCATCATCTGGGAAATTTTTAGAAATGCAAACTCCCAGGCTGTACCTCAGACCTACTGAATCAGACATTCTGGCATTGAGGCCAGTAATACGTGTTTTGACAAGCTCTCCAGGAAAGTCTGATGCACACTGAGATATGAGAACCACTATCCTGGATCAGTTTGATGGAAATTACCATCAGCGAGTTTTCAAAAATCCCACTCCAGTTAAGTCAGAGTTGCTGGGTATGGGACCCAGGTCTCCATATTTTTAAAGCTTCCAGAGGATTCCAATGTATAATCAAGGCTGAGAACCTTGCTGTTAGAGCCTTTCTTCTGAAAGTATAATCTCCAGACCCGCAGCTTAAATAAGCATCACCTGAGAAGTTGTTAGACTCACAGACTTGCAGATTCTATTCCAGACATACTGAATCAGAACCTGTGCTTTAACAAGATTCCCAGGTTATATGACTGCCTGTTGATTGAGAAGCATAGCCTTGCACGACTCTGTCTACCAGCCCCTAGCAAAGAGCTTGGAACGTAACAGCCACTTGATAAATGTTAATAAAAATGCCTATTCTGTCTCTCAAGGTCTTGAAAAGTAAGACGAAAATTTGTAGTAACGTGCTTTGTAAACAGTTTTATAAATAAGAGGCATGAATATTAACATATATATGAATAAACTGGCTCATTACGTCACTCATTCCAAATAGTCAATAGTCAATGAATGCCATACAGTTTGAAACACAAAAGATATTGTAGTAAACAAGCAAGGTCAAGACTTCAAAGTCTAGTGGGAAAGACAGATATTAAACACTTAATTATATAACTAGTTAAAAATATAATTTTGATGAATGCCACAAAAGGAAAGTAAGCCATGTGATAAGCACGCATTGCAACCATCTCCCGCTGTCTCAGTTGAGTGGGTTTTACTTCTCTGAGCTCCCTACAAGGTGCGGTAGGAATATACCAGGGAAAATTAATGATTCAGGTCAAGAGGCTTAGAAGGAGTTGGATATAAGACTGACTTATTTGGGTTTGTTTCAAAGCAGAGTCTGAGACAAGGATTTGGGTAATGATAGCTTATGTGTGAAAGGAAAAAAGGAAACTCAATAAAGGGAACATCAGTGAGTGGCTGGAGGTCAATATTATTGGGAACCCCTGGGGAAACTGGGTAAGACATATTTCAACCTTCAGAGTCATCCCATGTGATGTCCAGGAAGTAGAAGCATTTATCCAATGACTCCACTTCTCCATTGATTGAGGGTTCCCAGAACTCTCCTAAACTTCCAAATTATATTTTTGAGCAGCTGAGCTACTTCACTGAAACGTGGTTCTTTTCAAAAAAATAAATAATTTCAACTTTTATTTTAGGTAAGAGATACACGTGCATGTTTGTTACCTGGGTATATTGTGTGATGCTGAGGTTTGGGATATGATTGATCCCTTCACCCAGGTACTGAAAATAGTACACCATATTTAGTTTTCTAACCCTTGTCCTCCCCTACTCTTCCTGCTCTAGTAGACCCCAGTGTCTATTGTTGCCATTTTTATGACCATGAGTCCCCAGTGTTTAGCTCCCACTTATAAGTGAGAACATATGATATTTTGTTTTCTGTTCCTACATTAATTCGCTTAGGATAATGGCATCCAGCTGCATCCATGTTGCTGCAAAGGACATGATTTCATTCTTTTTTTAACGGCTACATAGTATTCCATGGTATATATGAACCACATTTTCATTTTCGAATCCACTGTTGATGGGTACCTAGGTTGATCCCATCTTTGCTCTTGCATCTTTTATCTTGTGTTATCATAAACATGCAAGTGCATGTGTCTTTTTGGGAGAATGATTTATTTTCTTTGGATATATATACAGTAATGGGATTGCTCGGTAGAATACTAATTCTGTCTTAAACTCTTTGAGAAACCTCCAAACTGCTTTCCACAGAGACTGAACTAATTTGCCTTTTGCCAATGTATAAGCATTCCCCTTTCTCTGTAGCTTCACCAGCATCTGTTGTTTTCTGACTTTTTAATAGCCATTCTGACCAGTGTGAGATGGTATCTCACTGTGGTTTTGATTTGCATTTCTCTAATGGTTAGTGATGTGATGTTTTTAATGGGGTTGTTTTTCACCTGTTCAATTATTTAAGTTCCTTATGGATTCTGTATATTAGCCTTTTGTGAGATGCACAGTTGGTGAATATTTTTTCCCATTCGGTAGGTTGTTTACTCTGTTGGTAGTTTCTTCTGCTGTGCAGAAGCTCTTAGCTTAATTAGGTCCCACTTGTCAGTTTTTGTTTTTGTTGCAATTGGTTTTGAGGACTTAGTCATAATTTCTTTCCCAAGGCTGATATCCAGAATGGTGTTTCCCAGGTTTTCTTCTAGTATTCTTATAGTTTAAGGTCTTAAATTTAAATTTTTATTCACCATATACGAAAATTAAGATTTTAAATTTAATTTAACATTTTAATTAAAATGGTATTTAGACCTCGGTGGAGTCGATGCGGTGGATGAACGTGTCCATGCCAGAAAAAAGAAAAAATAAATAAATAAATAAAATGGTATTTAAATTAAATTTATTTAGATTAAATTTAAATTAAATTTAAAAACTTAATTTTTGTATATGGTGAAAGGTAGGGGTCCAGTGTTATTCCTTTGCATATGGCTAGGCAGATATCTCAACACCATTTATTGAATATCTCAACTGGTTATTATTTTCATACACTTTGTTGATTAGACGGCTGTAAGTGTGCAGCTTTATTTTTGGGCTCTTTATTCTGTTCCATTGGTCTGTCTGTTTTTGTACCATGCTGTTTTGGTTACTGTAGCCATATCCTATGGTTTAAAGTCAGATAATGTGATGTCTCTAGCTTTGTTCTTTTTGCTTAGGATTGTTTTGGCTATTCAGGCTCTTTCTTGGTTCCACACGAATGTGAGAAAGTTCTTTACAGTTCTGTTGAAAATGACATTGGTAGTCTGATGGGAATATCATTAAATCTGTAGATTGCTTTAGGCAGTGTGCTCATTTTAATTATATTGATTCTTCCAAACCATGAGCATGGGATATTTTTCCTCTGATTTCTTTCAGCAGGGTTTTGTGGTTCTTCTTGTAGAGATCGTTCACCTCGTCGGTTAGATGTATTCCTAGGTGTGCGTATGTGTGCCTATATGTGTGTGTGTATACATATATATATATGCAGACAATGTAAATACAATTGTGTTCTTGATTTGGCTCTCAGCTTGAAGGTTATTGGTGTACAGACATACTACTGAATTTGGTTATTGATTTTGAATCCTGAAATTTTACTGAAGTCATTTATCAGTTCCAGGAGTCTTTTGGTGGAGTCTTTAGGGTTTTCTAGGTATAGAATCATAAAGAAGACAATCATTTGGCTTCTTTTTCTCTTATTTGGGTGCCTCTTTTTCTCTTAATTGATTGCTCTGGCTAAGACTTTCAAAACAGTGGTTCTCAAACTGGGATTCCCAGACCACCAGCAGCAGTCACAGCCTCCCCTGGAAACCTATTAGAAATGCAAAATCTCGGGTTTCATCTAAGACCTACTGATTCAGAAAACCTGAGGGTGGAGCCCAGCAATCTGTGTTTTTAAAAGTTTTCCATTGGATTCTGATGTCCACTGAAGTTTGAGAACCATCTCAACTTAGGTTCTCAAACTCTTAGGTCTTAGGCAGAAAAGGAGAGTTACCAGGACTTGAAGTGAGAAGCTGAGACTGTTCCAAGACGGGCAACTTCAGGTGAACTCATGTGGGTCATAGCCTACTCATGTGGGCTGTGGGCTGGAATAGCAACCACATCCATCACAGTCTGCCCGATTTAACCTCACGTAAACTAGGTTTGTCCTTTCGCCCACACAAATATTTATTCAGCCTTTACACTTTGTCAGGTACCATACTCGGGGTTCACAGCATATTAAGAATGAGATGGAGACACCCCTGTCCTCATGAATTTGTAGTCTAATGGAGAAGACAGTTGTATGTGATCTGGTCTGAGAGGTCAGGACAGGCTCCCTGGAGGTATCCAAACCTTATTGTTTATCTGAATCACCTGTGAATTGTGTTAAACAGAGAGTCAGTTAAATAGGATTGGAGTGATAGTACAGGAATAATATTTTGAGTAGCAAGGCCCTAGAGGACACTTAAGCTGAAGACTAAGCAATAGATGGCCAGGTTAAAGATAGGAAGACCAGCTATTCCAGTTTGCCTGGCACTGAGGAGTTTCCTGATACACAATGCGTTAAGTACTCAAACGGGACTGGATGACCATCTGGAAAAAGGGTGAAAGAATGAGGAGTAAGCCTAGTGTTTATGAGTCCTTGAGGTGTGCTATGATCTGAATGTTTGTATCCCCCAAAATTTATATGTAAAAATCCTAACCTCCAAGATCCTGTTGTTTATAAGCCACCCAGTTTATGATATTTTGTTACAGCAAGTTTAGCTGACCAAGAAAAGGTGAGAAAAGCATGGTGTGTTGTAGAAATGGAAAAAGCAAATGAGACTGGGAAGATGCAAGAAAGTGTTTTCACATCTGGACATCAACAGCCGGCTTTAGCCAAGCTTACCAGTCACTTCTGAGCAATCCACCTGCAGCTGGCAGTTTCTATGCTTTATTTCCAGCTGGATGTTTCACAAGGGCCTCCATATGAAATATGGCCAGTGCAACTGAGGAACTGAACTTCTAACTTTATTTGATCTTACGTATAAATTTAAATTCAAATTGCCACATGTGGCTAGCAGCTGCTATGTTAGACAATGTGGGTACAAAGAATAGACTGATTAAAGATAAACAAAAGTGGATGCTAGCATGCCAGTGGGATAACTATTTTAGGACAGAAATGATGTTGGTTTAAATAAGGTATTGGCAGCAGGAAACAGAGCAAAATAATATACCTGGCTTAGAGAGGAAGACAGTATGAGAGATGAGAGAGAAGAAGGAGTTAAAGATAACTTGTAGGTGCCTGGTTTGAGCAACTGGACATGTGACAGAACCAAACACTGTGGAGTATCAGGTATGGAAATAGTATGAGAAAAAGAGATTGACTTTGAAGTACTCATGGGACATTCAAGGGAGATGTAGAATGGAAAGTCCCGTGTGCTGGTGAAGAGCTCAGAAGAGAGGTAAGGTGGACATCTCATGTTTGTTCTACTCAAGACAGTCACCCCATGGCCCCAACCTGCTGGTTTAAATAGGGATGCTAAGATCTTCACTTTTCCTTAGTCGAGGAATGAGGGGAAGACATGCTATGCACTGGACTGCAGGTCCCTAACTACCGTGATGGCCCAGGGATGAGAAGCCGACCCAAATAAAAGTTCTCAGAGCTCTTCCCAAAGCTTCGCAGCTTGGAGTCTGAAAGGCGGACACTCAGACTCTTAATTATTAATCAACTAAATGTATGGGCATTTCCTTCTTATGAGGCACCATACTGGGCTCTGAGGGAGTAATAGAAATACATAGACCTTTGCCTTAAAAAGCGCACTGTCTATTTTGTTAACAAAAGTTTAATAACAGTAAAACTGGAGGCTGCTGCAAAAGAGAGCAGACCTGAAAGTATAGTGTGGTCTTTCTGTTACTTTCTACTATATTCTTCAAACCCAGTAAGCTGATAAAACTTGTCAACTCTGTGACAAAATACCTGCTAAATTCATTCCTCTTTTATAACCTGTAAAAGTCTGTATATAATTATAAATGAACACCATCACATGAAAAAATAAAGCCAAACATTTAAAAATGCCCAAATTATCAAATAAGATTAATAGAAAATGTCATTAAGTAAGTAAATAAATAAGCAAGCCTAGGAGAAGGATCGCTAGTAAATCAGGTCTTTCCTACTTAGATTATTCTCTTTCAACTCAAGGTCTTTAATATACATGGTAATTCATCAAAACCTTTGCTTGTGTTAACATTTTTCTAGAAATAAGTCTCCAGGTTAAAACCCTCCAGTGGCTCATATCACATTTGAGAATAAAATCCAAATTCCTTCTAATGGCTTCTAACATCATCTATTCTTGCCATCTTTCTACCTCATTTCCCACCACTCTTCCTCTCATCTTTACTCTCTACAGTCCATCTACACTGGCTTTACTCTCTGCAGTCCATCTACACTGGTTTTTGTTTCTAGAATGACCTCTTATTTGATAAAGGATTCTTTCCCCAGATATTTTCTGATCTCAGCTTAAAAAGATACACTCCCTCACTCTCTGTGAAATAACTCTGATTTATTCCCCTCACAGTACATGACCTAGTTAAGCATGTGTCCATTGTTTATTTTCTGTCTTCGTTAACAGAATAGGATCCCTCTGGTAGCTGAGACATTGACTGTCTTTTGCTACCGTGTTCTCAAGGTTTCAAAGTATGCCTAAAACATGGTAGACCCTCTAAGCAATAGGGAAAGGTCAGGAGGCAAAGGGTTTTATCTTGAGATGTCTCTTACCTTTTATATGAGGAGTAAACTCCCTAAAAGACTTCCCTCATGCCTCATTGGTTCACATTGGATCATGTGTTGATTTCTGGACCAATCCATGGGAAAGAGAAATAGGGTTGTTGTGATTGGCTTTGCACTATCATAACTCATTCCTGTGGAGAGGCTAGGCTTCCTAGAAATCAATAGATTACCACTCACTACCTAAAAACAAAGTTATAATTCTATTAGCAAGAAAGGAGAGATGACTGTTGGGTAGGCAAAGAGTAGAGATGGCCATTGTGCAGGATGTTTCATTTCCATGTTGGAGTCAAATCTCTTTGAGTGTATGAAGAATATCTTTGGATGGCAACACCTGTGCAAGGTTGAGTTTTTGCAAAGCCTTTGTCATAGTTCTTGTCATCAGGTGTATGTGCATGAGAACCCTCCCTTCATGGCCTTCTCTGGCTCCAATTTTCAGGGTTTTAATACAGGTGACTTCATTCTGATTCTGACAACTTTTACGTTTCTCTCTTGATCAAGATCTTAATTCTGAAACTATTGCTGATTAATCATTCTGCAGTTAAGTTTTGATTGTTCCTCATTGCCAGGATGGACCTGTCCCATTGTGTTGGTCTGCTCCCCCATCGGAGGGAGTGATTAGTGGCTAGGTATCAGTGTCAAAACTCTTTTGGCCACATTTGAGCTACCAGGGAGGCTTTGAGGGAGTGGCTTTCAGGCTAAATCTACCTGGATCCCCTTGTTAAGTTCAACTGTGTCTGTTTCATAGGTGTTTATAGGTTTATAGTTTCATAGGTTATTATGTCAAAGTGCTGGGCCAGTATTATTCTATTAGAAGTTGTATTTCTGCAGAACTTGAATCAAGTAGCAGGTATAAATTTTTTAAAAAGAAAAATATAAAGTAAAATTAATAGTAATAAAATTTTATCGGTTTGCATAATAGTTTTGAACCATTAACCTAAGCTTAAAGAAAACCAGTTGAATAAATTAAATGTTCATGGAAAATTAAGTAAAACCTGTTGTAACCATGTAGGCTGTTCTCTTATTTTGTGTATATGGGCTTCAAATTCCCCAGAGAAATGTATCAGGTGCAGTAGGTAGTATTAGAAATAGAACAGACATGCCCTTATTTAGCCAATAAATAATATAGGTCAATTTATCATCTAGCATCTCATGACTGGGTCGAATTAAAGCATAGTGAGCCACAGTAACATTAGGGATATTGCCAAAGTTATCCACTAGTTAGACTAAAGGATCTCTTAGGTCAGGTTCTGTCACATTACCAGCAGAAGCTAGCGATGGTGTAATTTCAATTACACCATTATCCTGCCAAGTGAAAAAGGTAGGCATTAAGAGACATAAGTCTTGTTACAATATGGAGTCTTGTTCTGACGACAGTCTTGGGAAAAGCCGTCTACGGCATGAAGCCATCAATTTCTCAACCTGGTTTGCAGTTTAAATGTATTGGTAGTTTGGTGAACTCTCAGTGTGGTCCACATGTCAGGTACAAAATTTTTTCCTTAAAATTCATTTAGTTTCAGCTTATGAGCTTCAGAGGCAGAGCAGTTTCCATTCTTAGTAATTCCATGGAAGAAGTTTGGATTGGACCTAGAAAACTTCAAAATCTAGTACAGTCCAAATAGAAAATAAAATCTTGAAAATAATATATAGGGCTACAATTTCATAACAGCTATAGTACAGCTTAAAAATATATAATTTTTCTCTATAGTCTTCCATTGTTTACCAAAGATAATCAGAGTAAGACAAATTTTTTTCTAAAGTAAGTTTAGTTTTCTTTCGTTTTCTCAATTATTTACGTAAGTGCAACTAGGATAGCAATTGATTGTGTAGCAGTCTCAGATTTTTAAAGTCTCTTGAGCCAAAAAAGCCAAATCAAGGACAGACTTCAGATTTTGCCTGCAATACCTACAAACAACTTAAATATGACATTTCAAAGCCTTGGTAATATGCCAATATTTTTTATTGTATCCCATTATAAAGAGAGCAGATTCTTATTGTCATAAAATATGAATTCTTGCATATAGTTTAAGAATTTTGAAAGGGTTAAGTAAGAATAAAAAGTAAATTTTTAATCTTTTAAATAATAGTTTATTCACCATGCTGTTGTAAACTATAGATAAGAGAGAAATTTGCTTTCATTTGGAAAACATTTAAGAACTATGTTTCAAATAAAAGTTATAAAAAATTATCTTTATTATTTAATTTTATGTAATCAATTTTTGCTTGACTTGATCTATATTAGCAGTTTCATGAATGTATAAGTTTTATTTAGAGTATTAAAACATTTTTATTTTGCCCATTGATCTTATAAACCAAAAACAAAATTTGAAGGCCCTTCTAGCACCCCACTGTACTCTAGCCTGGGCAAAAGAGAGATACCCCATCTCTTAAAAAATAAAAATTAAAAAAGAATTAGCATCCCTTATAATTTGCCAATTTTTTTTTTTTTTGAGATGGAGTTTCCCTTTTGTTACCCAGGCTGGGGTGCAATGGTGCAATCTCGGCTCACCGCAACCTCCGCCTCATGGGTTCAGGCAATTCTCCTGCCTCAGCCCCCCGAGTAGCTGGAATTACAGGCACGCACCACCATGCCAAGCTAATTTTTTTGTATTTTTAGTAGAGATGGGGTTTCACCATGTTGACCAGGATGGTCTCGATCTCTTGACCTCGTGATCCATCCGCCTCGGCCTCCCAAAGTGCTGAGATTACAGGCTCGGCCGCCAATGTTTTTATATAATCTAGTATTTTAAATAAGCATGAGTTAGTTTAATATCTCTCGTTTATAAATCTTTGAGAGGTGCTGGGACCCTCTGGAATATCCCAAAATTAGTTCAAGATTAAAGTAGACAATTTAGAATTTGACCCTGGGGAAGCCTGCCAATGATGTTAAAATGTTCAAAACACTTGATTAAAACCGGATCACAGGTCACTGTGAAATAAGTCATTTATTTCACCAGAGTAATAATTAAAGATTTCAAAAGCAACGTAGAAAGTTACGTGGATGTAAAAAAAAGAACTGTAACCCTTTCAAAGCTACATTTTCCTAAGCAATCAAAAAAATCCTCATAAAGACAATGTAAAACCCAGGAAATTGTTTGGAAAAGCATAAAATCTTTGTTTTGTTGACCACTTATCAAAAGGTAAAGAAAAGCCTCCTGCAGTATGATTTTTTTTTCTTCTCCTTTTGGGAAGCCCTTTTAGATAATGGGAAGTCAAACCTGAGGAAAAGGTACTTAGATTTCTTCAAACATAAAAAAGCGTCTGTTCAACGCTTTTGTGAGTATACAACACCGTATAGAGGAATATAAACAAGAAAACTAGTACTTCAAACAGGAGCGTACGTAGTTTTCCATAAAATAATGGAAAATTTTCTTGTTACATAAAACCATTCAGAAGCCAGGATTACAGAATCAAGTTATATCAGAGAAAAACACAGCTTTTCTAGGCCTTCAGTATAAACATTTCAGCGTCAGGCCATCATAGCAGAGTTAGAACCAGAGAAAAATGTTTCAGGAGGTGAGAAAAAAAGTTGAAAGAGAATGTTATCACTTCAGCCAGGCAAAAAGATGTACCCTCTCAAAGAGAGGAGAGGAGCAGAAGGCAATGATGTGTGACCAGCAATCACGTGGAATGAGATATAGCAGAATTCTTACCAAAAATACATCCTCATCCTTATAACTTTTTCCATATCTTTCTCCTATTTGTTCCTTTATATCTTGCTTGTATTTCCTTCCTAAATTTACTTTTGGATATGACGTTAAATACCCTCTGAATTTAGATAAAAGTATGCTTTTTTTCAATTAAGAACACATTTTTAATGCCTTTGTAATTTTTTAAATCAAAAACATGTCTTTTGGCACACTTTGTATGTATAATTATACACACTAATTAGACTTTTCAGCTCTTAGTATCCTTAATTTCTGGTGAAAGCCTACTTAGAAGGTAATTTTGAACTGTCTGTCACATAGCAGTATTTGATAGATAAGATCCATTTTGGGATTTTTAAAAACCTGTTTCCCCCATAACATCATTTGTATGTGTATTAATAGACCCAAATGTACTTAGTCTTTCTATAAAATTAAGAAGACAAGAATAAACTTACATTTCTGTTCCGCAATAAATGTTTCAATATTTGACCTATTTACAAATATTTATCCCATTTATATTTACCCAATTTATTTATTTTGATAATTATACCTAGATTACTTATAAAAACTGAGATATTAAGCAAAACTGGTTACTATTTCAAATTATTTCCCTGTTAATCATCTTTATAGCCAGTGAATATCAGGTGCTCACCTAAGAAAGAAACTTAAATATATGAATATTTTACAGACAAATCAGAAGATAACAGCCATTTCAATTAAACCAACAATATTAGCGTCATATATCCAAGAGTTACACAGAAGTCATTCTGCTTGTAGGCAGAGTTTAGAGTTTTATAACTTTAAAACATCTAGCAGAGACAAATATAAAATTGACTCAGCAGGAGTAAACCCATGCAAAAACATATGCTGACATGTGAAGACATTTTCCATTTCATTTTTACCAACAATTTTAAAACCAGTTTATTTACCAAAGATATACTTAAGTCATGCGAACTAAAAGGTGTTTGGGTTAATACATTTTAACAATTTATATGAGCACATACTTATTTAAGCCAATCTGGATAGAATTCATTAAGGGATCTTTGGCCAATAACATCAGATTATGCCATGTAGGTATACCATACAACATAATACATGTACATGTGCATAAGCACATATAAACACACAGATTTTATAGCTTTAATTTAAAAATTTGAGTCATGAGGTAGTAAAACATAGTAATATAAATTTAACAGTTTATTTTTGACAAATTGGGATCTGTTCACATGGCTGAGTTCTATCTGTCCCTGATAGGTAATCTAATAAAGGCTGTGAATCAAAATTTGGGGTAAAGCAGTTTGCTTTAAAAAAGAAAAGCTATTACTCTTTTCCCCTGCTTTGCTAAAGTTTCAAATGAATTGTTTTAGTTAACTCTTGGATGTTAATATTGCAGTTAGGACTGGCTGGAAAATTAAACCTCCAAGTGGCCTTGAATTTAGTAACAGTTTTATTTTAATACAGCTGAAGAAGTTAGATTAAAGTAAGCAGAAAAGGAAAATATGTTTTAGATGATGGCACTGCCTTAGAAACTTTTAACTGGCCATCTCACACCCCTCATTTAGAATGTTTATCTTTGCTCTTAGAATATTTTTAGAAACAAGCAAGAAGAAAAACAATAAAAGATCTGCATTACTTACAGATGGGCATAACCAAACCAAAATGAAATGAAAATAAGAGTTATCACAAAAATTTTAACCCAGGTATGCAGACCAAACAAAACCAGGCATTCAGAAAGAATCAGAGTCAGCAAGACAGCTGATTGGAGGCACCTGGCACTGGTTTCCCTCACAGGAAAGGACCAAGGAAACAAAGAGCTAAGATGTGACTGAAGTATTGGACAAAAGAGTGCTGGAGTGCAATGGGGTAATAGAGAGGTACCTGTGGTGATTGCCCAGCATGGAGGCACCCTGCCTTTGCTGCCCCATCTCTCTCGTCCAGATTGTCCCAGAGGCAGGAGGGATTTCCCCTTGTAGGAAAAAGGTAAGCAGAAGATTCCTACCAGCCCCCATTGTCACTGCAACACCTGCAGTCCTTGCTACAGAAGAATCCCACAGTCTTCACCAGCCCTTAGCCCAATTTAGGGAGCTACCAGGAATTCACACAGCTATAACGCTCTAAATTAGAAGCATAAGATGAGCACTCCCCACCTCCCATCTACTCCTTTTGAGATAAACTGCAACAAGACAGCACCATTGTAATACCAGAGCCACCTGTGGGGTACATCCTCCTCTGGAAGCCAATAGCCACTGCACCTCTCCAGCCCAGAAGCTCTGTCTTCATTCCACCAAGCCCACCTGGGTAGCTGAATGTCACAACCCCAAATTGGCTATGACTCTGATCCCATACAGCAAGGAAACCTACCCTTATTGCACACACTTCTAGCTGGAGAAACACTCTGGCAGTTCTACCCAGGGTGGACCTGCCCTTGAGCTAGCCCATAAGCCACTCCTATCAGACATACCCCTAGGCTGAAGGAGCAATGACACACCACACCCAGTGCCTGAGAAACAGCCTTGGGGGCCCATTTCTGAAAGACATGCCCCCAGACCTGCCCAGTGGCCCTATGCCCACTCCTAGGGCCTAAAAAACAGCCAACGGACATGCCCACAGCCAGGTAGTCATATATTCACCTCCATAGCTTGAGAAACAGCCCTGTGGGCCCACTCCTGACAGACATACCCCCAGGCTGGTGGAACAGCTGTGTGCTACACCCTGAAGCAGGGAAACAGTCTAGCAGTCCCATCCCAGACAGACACACCTCCAAGCCAGTGAGGCAGCCCTCTCACACAGTAATAATCCCAAGGCTCCAACCTCAGCAAGCCAGATCCCAAGCTGTCCAATGCACTGTATGCATGCACATATCCCTGACTTGAGAAAACACTCAGCAAGCCCATCACCAGCAAGCCACGCCACTACCACCAATAAATTTTAACAGCCTAGGTCACCAAGAGACTTGCTAAGATTACTAGCATGGATTACAGCTGAAGAAACTACATGAAGACAATACTACTGTATCTAACTGGAACCAAAACCATGCAGCCACTCACCTGATACCACCTATCCATATGAATAAATCTCTCCCTACAAAAGCGATTCCATCTAATTGGAAGAGGTGACTGTGCTACTGGACACATAGAAATCCGTATAGAAACACATCAAACATGTAAAAGCAAGGAAATGTGACACGTCCAAGGGAATACATTAACTCTTCAATAACAGATCCCAACATCAGGAAATATACAAATTGCCAGAATAGTTATTCAAAATAATAATCTTAAGAAAGTTTAATGAGATACAAGAGAATAATATAATCAGAAAGACAGTTCATGATTTGAATGAGAAATTCAATAGAGATACTATTAACAAAAGAACATTATAGTCAAATTGTTCAAGGTCAAAAACAAATACTAAAAACAGTAAGAAAAAAAATGCCAAGTCACATATAAGCGAATCCCTATTAAACTAAGAGCAAAATTTTCAGTAGAAATTTTACATACCAGAAGAGAATGGAATGGTATAGTAAGTACTGAAAGGAAAAAAAAAAGTCAGCCAATAATATTATATCCAGCAAATCTATCCATCAGAAATGAAGGAGAAATATAATCTTTCACAGACAGAGAAGCAAAAACTCAGGAAATGCATCACCACTAGACCAGTTTTACTAGAAGTTCTTTTCCCTTTATAAATGCTCAAGGGAGTCTTATATTCAGAGGTAAAAAGACAAGAACACTATCATGAAAACATGTAAAATTATAAAAGTCACTGGTAGAGTCACAAAGAAAAAGGAGAAAAACTTATCACTACAGAAAACCACCAAACTATAAAAATAAATAATGAAGTAAGGAACAAAGGATACACAAAAAAACAAGAAACAGTCAATACAATTACAGGAGTAAGTCCTCATCTATCAATAATAACTTTGAGTGGAAATTGATTGAATTCCCCAATTAGAAAATATAGATTGACTGAATAGATGAAAAAAAGGGCCCAACTATGTACTGTCTACAAGAAAATCACTTCATCTAGAAAGGCATACATCAACTGACAGTGTAGAGATGGGGGGAAAAACTATTCCACACAAACAGAAACCAAAAGTGAGCAGAAGTCGCAACATTTATATCAGACAAACGAGAATTTAGGTCAAAAGCTGTTAAAAAAAAAAAGATAAAGAAAATATGTAATAATTGAAGAATCAATTGAGCAAGAACATACAGTTGTAAATATATATGCATCCAAAGCCAGAGCACTCAGATATATCAAATATAAAGAAAATATTATTAGGTTCAAAGGAAGAGATAAACACCAACAAGTAAAAGCTGGAAATTTCAACATTCCACTCTTAGCATTAAACAGATCATCTAGACAGAAATCTGTAAAGAAATATTAGATTTAATTACATCATAGACCAAATAGAACTAATAGACATGTACAGAATGTTTCACTCAACAGCTGCAGAATGCACATTTCTTCATCAACACATGGAATATTCTCCAGGACTGATCATATGTTAGGACACAAAGCAAGTCTCAAAAAATTTTTAAAGTTAAAATTGTATCAAGTAGCTTATCTGATCACAATAGAATAAAACTAGAAATCAATAACAAAAGAAACATTCAGAACTCTAGAAATATATGGAAATCAAACAGCTTGCTTCAGAATGTCCACTGGATAAACTGAAAAATTAGAAGAAAATTTAAAAGTTTTTTGGAATCAAATGAAACTAGAAATACAGCATACCAAAATTTATGCTACCCAGCAAAAAAAAAAGAAAAAAAAAATAGTGTTAAGGGGTGAGTTTATGGCAAAAAAGAGAGAAAACTTACATCCTAAAAAGAAATGATTTCAAATAACCTAACGATACATCTCAATGAACTAGAAAAGCAAGAGCAAATCAAACAAAATAAGTAAAAGGTAAGAAATCATCGAGATCAGAGGAGAAATAAACAAAACTCAGATTTAAAAAAATCAATGAAACAATCTTGGTTTTCTGAAAAGATTAGCAGAATCAACCAATCATTAATTAGACTAAGAAAAGAGAAGAGACCCAAATAAGCAAAATCAAGAATAAAAAAGGGACATCACAACATGTACTACAGAAATACAAAGGATCGTTAAAAACCATTAGGAACAACTATATTCCAAAAAAAAAAAATTAAAAAATACAGAGGGAATGGATAAATTCCTGGATACATACAACCTACAAAGAATAAACCAAAAAGAAATAGAAAACCTAAATAGACCAATAACAATTCTGAGATTAAATCAGTAATGAAAAATTTCCCAACAAATAAGTCTGGGACTAAATAGCTTCACAGTTGAATTCTACTAAACTTTTAAAGAAGAATTAACATCAATTATTTTCAAACTATTCCAAAAAATTAATGAGAAGATAATTATTCTTAATTCATCCATGAGACCAGCATAGCCTTGATACCAAAACCAGACACAGAACCAATAAAAAAAGAAAACTACAAAAAAAGTCATTAATAAATAGAAATGCAAACATCCTCATCAAAATACCAGCAAACCAAATCCAAAGAAACACTAGAAAAAAAAAATATACCATGATCAAATGAGATTTATTCCAGTGATGCATGGATATCTCAAATATGAAAATCAATAAATGTGATATATCACATAAACAAAAAGAAAGACAAAAACCATACAATCATCTCAATAGGTCAGAAAAGGCATTTGAAAATTCAACATTACTTTGTGATTAAAAACTCTCAATAAACTAAGTATAAAAGGAAAGTATCTCCATAAATTAAAACCCATATCTGATTAAACCCACAGCTACCATCAAGCCAAAGAGAGAGAAACTGAAAGCTTTTCTTCTAAGAACTGAAACAAGAATGGCTATTTTCACCACTCTTATTTAACACAGTACTAGAAGTCCCAGACAGAGCAATTAGGCAAGAGAAAAAAATAAAGGGCATTCAAATTGAAAAGGAGAAAGCCAAATTGTCTTTGTTTGCAGATGACATAGTCCTACATCTAGAAAAACCTAAAAATTCTATGAAAAAACCTCTTAGAACTGTTAAACAAATTTATGAAAGTAGCAAGATACAAAATCAAATGCAAAAATTAGTAGTGTTTCTATACATGTACAGCTATTTACTGAAAAATAAAAAATGTAATCCCATTTATAATAGCAAAAATAAAATAAAATTCAAGGAATAAATTTAACCAAGGGGGTGAAAGACCTCTACAAGAAAAACTATAAAACACTGATAAAAGAAATTGAAGAAGATACAAATGCTTATAGATCAGAAATATTAATATTGTTAAAATGACCATACTGTCCAAAGCCATCCACAGATTCAATTCAATCCCTATTGAAATATAATTGATTTTTTTTTCAGAAATTGAAAAAAAAACTAAAATTCAATACCCATTAAAATATCATTGACATTCTTCACACAGATTGAAAATAAAAATACTAAAACTTATATGGAACCACAGAAGACCCTGAATAGCCGAAGTAATCCTGGGCAAAAAGGACAAAGCTAGAGGCATGCTACTATCAGCCTTCCAAATATGCTACAAAACTATAGTAACCAAAATAGCATGGTTCTGGCATAAAGACAGATGCATAGACCAATAGAACAGAATAGAGAACACCAAAATTAATCCAAATATCTACAGCCAACTAGTTTTGCCAAAAGCACCAAGAACATTCATTAGAGAAGGACACTCTCTTCAATAAATGGTGCTGGGAAAACTGTATATCCATATGTGGAAGAATAAAACTAGACTTCTACCTCTCACCCAATGTGAAAATCAACTTGATTGCCTGAAGACCTTAATTTATGACCTGAAACTATAAAAATACTAGAAGAAAAGATTGGAGAAATGCTTCAGGACATTGGTCTGGGAAGAGTTTTTATGAATAAGACTGCAAATGCACAGTCAAAAAAAGCAAAAACGAATGGGATTATATTAAACTACAAAACTTCGTGCGGCAGAAGAAACAATCAATAAAGTAAAAAGACAACCTATTGAATGGGAGAAAATATTTCCAAAGTATTAATCTAACAGGAGATTAATATTCAGAATATAAAAGGAATCCAAATATCTCCATAGCAAAAACCAAATAAACAATACAATTTAAAAATGGGCAAATGATCTGGACAGGCATTGCCAAAAGAAGACATGCAATTGGCCAACAAACATATGAAATAATTCTCAACATCGCTGTTATAACAAATGATAAAAGGAAACTTTTATACACTGTTGGTAGGAGTGCAAACTAGCACTATCAACAGTTACTAGCACTGTAAATGATATGGAGATTCCTCAAAAAACTACAATTAGAACTCCTATATGAGCCAGCAATCTCACTATAGGGCATTTATCTAAAAGAAAGGGAATTAGTATATCAAAGAGACATCTGCACCCTCATGTTTATTGTAGCACTATTAACAATAACCAAGATATAAACACAGCCTAGTTTCCAAAAACAGATGAATGAACACATAAAATGTGGTATATTTACAAAATGGAATACTATCCACTCATAAAGAATGAAATCCTGTTATGCGTGGCAACACGGAGATAGACTAGAGAATATTATGCTAAGTGAAGTAAGGCAGGAACAGAAAGTCAAACACTGCATGTTCTCATTCATATGTAGAAGCTGAAAAAAGTTGATTTCATAAAAGTAAAAAGGAGAGCAGATGATACCAGAGGCTGGGAAGGACAGGAAGATATTTGTTAAAAGATACAACATTACAGCTAGATAGGAGGAATAAGTTAGCATGTGCTACAGCACTGGAGAATAACTACAGTTAACAATCATATACGGTTTCAAGGAGCTAGAAAGAGGCTAGTGCACGTTTCGAAAACAAACAAAGAAAAGGTAAATGTTTGAGATGATAAATATGCTAATTACCCATATTTGATAATTATTCATTGGATGTATCAACATATCACTATGTACCCCATAAATATGTACAATTGTGTCAATTTAAAAATATTTTTAAAAAATGAATTCACCAGAAAAGATATAAAGTCCTCACAGATAGAAGAATGTAATTTCTATAGAGACTAGAATTCTCAAACCAGAATGACACTTTGTCTTTATATCAGAAAGAGCTTTCCAGAAAAGACAGAAAGTCTTTTATCATCCCAGGAGAATGAAAAGCCCTTCATTAAGGTGGCCTTCTCCAAATCAGATCCAAATAAAGTCAAAGAGCTTTTACCAGTAAGAGCAAGCCTTGGCCTGAGAGAAGACTCGCCAGGGCAGAGAAGATGGGCTGTGGAAGGAGAGTGTGTAAAGGCCTCAAGTGCAGACTGGTTCCAAGAATTGTCAATTCCTTCCAAAACAGGTCTTGCTTTAGATCGTGCTTCTGACTCCAGATATGTCAACCTAAATAACAGGCAGAGAGGAGACTCACTAAAAGAAAAAGATATTTATTAGAGTATTGCCATGGAAATACACATGACATAGTAAATTATGTATGCATTCAAGGAGGTTGGGGTAAAGGAAAGATTTAAAAGGCAAAATGAAGAAGATTACATAAATTATTTTGAATCAATTATCCTTGGCTACAAGCATCAATAACAATGGTATAATTACTCCAAGATTAGACAGGCAGTTGCCAGACAGATGTCCTTACGAAGTATTTTCTGTGCAAGGTTATGGTGGTATTTGTGCAAGGTTGTCATTTCTGTAGAGTCTTTTGTGATAGTCTTTAGGCACATGTGCATGAGAGCCCTCTCTTCATGACTTTTCCTGGCTCCATTTCTTAGAGTTTTAACACAAGTCACACTACTTTGATTCTGACAACTTTCACAGAGAGTTAAAAGGGAGAGTTTGATGGGAGAGCTAAAGCATTGCTTGAGTAAATTAAACTCAAACTTTTGTACCTCAGGTAACCTAATAGAAAAGAGTCCTTTTAGAAAAGGACCTGTGTGTGCAGTGTGTGTATATTTTCCTTTTAAAGCAAAATTTTAAACTTTAAACGGATGTAACAATATCTTCCCAAAAACAATTTTCTAGGAGATGGTATTTATCCTAGCTAATTATGCAACTTCTAGAAAAAACGCCATTGATATTCCAGCATTGAGTTCTTTCCTCCATACTTCTCACATTTATCAGTGTAGAAAAAGGCAGATCAGAAAATTAATTCATATAATATACCACATTAATAGAATGGGTAAATATTATATAATAATCTCAATAGATGCTTAAAACTATTTCAAACTTCAATACCCCTTTATAATAAAAAATTTCAAACAAACTGGAAATAGTAAAGCACTTTCTCAACTTGATAAAAGACATCTACAAAAATCACAAAGCTACATTTTATTCAATAGCATTACATTTCAAAATGGTGTCACATCAGAAAGACTGTCTCCCTAAGATCAAGAACAAGATAAAGATGTCTGCTCTCACCACTTCTATTCAACATTGTACTGCAGTTTCTAGTCAGGGCAATTGGGCAAGAAAAGTAAACAACAGACATCCAGTTTGGAAAAGAAGAAGTAAAATTATCTCTACTTGCAGATGACATGATCTTGTATACAGAAAATTTTAAGAGATCCACGAAAAAATAAATGAGAACTAATAAATGAGTTCAGCAATGTTGCAGGATACAAGATCAACATTAAAAAAACTGTATGTAGTGGCAATAAACAAACTAAAAATGATATTAAGAAAACAATGCTACCTACATTAGCATCAAAAGAAATAAATACTTATAAATAAATGTAGCAAAAGACATGCAACACTTATACTCTGAAAACTACAAAACATTGTAAAAAAATTAATAACCCAAATAAGTAGAACATTCCATCTTCATGAATTGGAAATAATATTGTTAAGGTAACACTATACCCCAAATTGATCTTCAAATTCAACTCAATCACTATGAAAATCATAATGGGCTCTTTTGAAGAATCGACAAGCTGTTCCTAAAATTTATGTGGAAATTTAATATTTCCATATAAAAAATTGTTTTTGTAGCCAAAACAATCTTGGAAAAAAATAACGAAGTTGAATATTCACATTTCCTGATTTTAAAGAGTTATTACAAAGCTATAGTAATCAAAACAGTATGGTACTGGCATTGGATGGACATATAGATAAACAGAATAGAATTGAAAGTTGAGAAGTAAACCTGCACATCTATAATCAATTGATTTTTTAAGAGTGTCTTGATCATTCAGTGGGGAAAGAATAGTCTCAACAAACTGTGCTGGAGCAACTAAATATTCACATGTAAAAGAATGAAATTAGACTCCTACCTCATAGTACATATAAAAATTAACTCAAAATATTCAAGTAAATGTCTTCAAAGAAAACATATGCATAAATCTTCACGACCTTGGGTTAGGCAATGTGTTTTTGGATACAAACTCAAAAGTAAAAACAATAAAAGAAAAAAATAAATACATTGGGGTTCATCAAAATTAAAAATGTTTGTCTATCAGGGGGACACTATGAAAAAATGAAAAGATACCTTATAAAATGGGAGAAATATTTACAAATCACATATCTGATAGGGAGACCGTATCTAGAATATATTTAAAAACTTATAACTCAATGGTAACCCAGCTGCCTATCAGCTGATAAATGCATAAACAAAATTGTACATCCATACAATAAAATGTTATTTGTAATAAAAAGAAATGAAGTAGTGATATGTATTAGGACATAAATAAGAAGTGACAATTTTCTGCTAAAGGAGCCAATCACAAAAGGCCACTATTGTGTGATTGCATTTATATGAAATGTCCAGAATAGACAAATCCATAGCAAAAGAAAATAAATTAATGGCTGCCTAGGGTTGAAGTGAGGGTGTTAGAGAGAAATGGGGACTAATGTCTAATGAATATGAGCTCTCTTTTTGGAGAGAGAAAATGCTCTGGAATTAGTGTTTGTAGAATTTTGTGAGTGTACTAAAATCACTGAATTGTACACTTTAAATGGGTGAATTATATGTAAATTATTTCTCAATATTGCTGTTTTTTATTAAAAGACAAGCCTTTCTACTTTTAGAATCTTTTTCCATAGAGATTTTGTTCACTAAAACAAGTTTAAAAGCCATAGATGAAATCAGTGGTATGAGGCAGTCGCCACGGTTGGGACCTTAGGGACTTTTTGTTTCACAGCCTAAAGCCACCATTTGAGAAAATCCAAACCAGCAATGCTTATTGCAGTTTTCAGACACAAGGACTGATTTGGAGCTGTGTGTGTAAACTCGAGGCCTGACAGACGAAGTCCTGTCTCTTTCAATTCTTATACCCAATTTCCTGATTTTCATTCAGCCTGAAACACTGCTCACTTTGCAGGGCAGCCCTGTGGAATTGCCTCCTCAGGCCTACCTCCCCACCAACCCACACGGAGTCCCACAGCATCCACTGATCTTGACCTCCTCATCCCTGATCTGCCATGTTCCCTGCCCAGGCAGGCCGTGTGCCCCCAGCAAGCTACCTGCCTGACCATGGGACTTTCTGGAAAAAGCCTCACGTTATGTTCTTTTGATTTTTCTTTCTAGCATCAATAGTCACCTGTTTAGCTTCCTTCCTGCACAGTAATTATGCTGTACTCATAGAATCATTTGACATTTCCAAAGAGAAGTGCAATTACAGCATCCTGAAAGGTGGAAATAACCTGATGATGATATTTGAAGAGAAAAAAAAATCATTTTCGAGATTTTTTTCGACTAAATCTCATAGAAACTGTGCTACTAAATGTTACTCAAAGCAGAGGCTTGGTCATTTCCTTCACTTAAATATTAAACCTTGCCCAACTTCAAGCATTAAGTTTCCAAGTTAAGAGAGTTCACGCTAAACAACTTAGAACTTTAGGAAGAGAAACTGTATTTCATAGGGGATAGAAGATGAGAACAAACTGTTGAAAACACTTGTAAATTCATCTCATTCATGGAAAAAAGCCACTAAGTGCCAATTGCAAGAATATTATTTACATTTTCCACAATTTTAATGAATAACAGTAGTATTAGTAGGTACTATAGCATTCATGAATTTCAATGATGATTTTTTGTTACGCCTCCTACTGATAGATACTTTTATCAAGCATTAAAAAAACTTTAATACATATTTCAGCGATGTGCTAGGTGCCTCATGCACAAGATCAAGGCATATAGCCCTGGGTTCAAATTGGGATGTCACCACCTGTTAGTTACAATCCTGACCTCCAAGTCCAGAATCTCCATTTCTTAACCACAAAGTGCTGTATACATTTGATTTATTATATTTTCATGTTGCTATGCCGTGAGGCTCCCACATCTGCTTTGGTGAGAGGCATGGAAGCTGTCCTGTGTGTACAGGTGATCTTTAGACATCCGGGTATTATAACTGAAGGTCCTATGTGAGGTTGAGGACTCTGAATTTTGGAGAACCGCGTGGGGCCCCAACTGACCAGATGCATGGATGGTATTAGCTCCTAGACGCCCTTTAAAGCATCCTTGCCTGCAAGGCCTTTTTTTGTTTTTCCTCAGCAAATTATCATTTTGGATGCAGCTCAGTCCAAGGGCAGCTTTAATTAATGAGTCAGGTTTCTGGCATTGATAAGAATTGCCAGGTTAAGGTTGTGTGTGGAGGGCAGTTTTTATTAAATATGCTAAATGTGGTTGCAATTTGAAATGCTATTGTCTGTCTCTTCCCGAGCTGCTGTCTTATGCTAGCAGAAGCCATGGTCTTCCAAATCCCAAAGGCAGTAGTGAAAGGGCACTATGGGGAAAGATGAAAGACATTTACTCTTATCCTGACTATTAAAATAAAACAGTGCTACTACCTATGTATCTGGGCAGGATGGGTGACATCCCTACAGATGGTCTGCTGAAAGGTCCCTCCAGACCTCAGTGTCCCCATGCTTATTCTGGGACTCCTAGCCTACTCTGATGACAACCAGACACCAGACGTTTTGCTTCCAATCCTAAAACCTAAAACAGAATCACAATCCTAAAACAGAATCACAATAGCATTTCAAATGTTTTAATTTTTTTTACATATGTTACTTTTTATTTATGACATCTTTTGAAACATTACGTGGAGGTTTTTTTCTTTAAGGAAGCTTAATTTTATAGAGATTTTACACTTATTTTTTTCTCCCTATCAACATCTTGAACCAGACTGGTGCATCTGTTACAAATGATGAATCCACATAGACACATTATCTTCCATAGTCTGTAGTTTATATTAGATTCATGCTTAGTGTTGTATATTCTTTGGGTTTGGGGCAAATGTATAATGGCACATATCTACCAGTGTAATATCTTACAGAGTATTTTCATTGTCCTAAAAATCTGCAGTGCTCCACCTCTGTATCCTTGTTTTCTGTTGCTATAGTTTTGCCTTTTCCAGAATAGTTTCTTTCACTTAGTAAAATGCATTTACAATTTCTCCATGTCTTTTTGTGGCTTGCTAGCTCATTTCTTTTTAGTGCTGGATAATATTCCATTGTCTGAATGTACCACAGTTAATTTACCCATTCACATACTGAGGGACCTCTTGCTTACTTTCAAGATTTGGCAATTATGAATAATGCTGCTATGAACACCGTGTATAGATTTTTGCATGGATATCTTCTCAAGTCATTTAGGTAAATACCAAGAAGTGTGATTACCAGATCATATGTTAAGAATACATTTAGTTTTATTGGCTGGGCACGGTAGCTCACCCCTGTAATCCCAGCACTTTGGGAGGCTGAGGTGGGAAGATCACAAGGTCAGGAGATTGAGACCATCCTGGCCAACATGGTGAAACCCTGATTCTACTAAAAATACAAATATTAGCTGGGCATGGTGGCACATGCCTATAATCCCAGCTACTCAGGAGGCCAAGGCAGGAGAATCGCTTGAACCAAGGAGTCCGAGGTTGCAGTGAGCTGAGATCGTGACACTGCACCCTAGCATGGTGACAGAGCAAGACTCTGTCTCAAAACAAAAATATATAGAAATGTAAAAAGTACATTTAGTTTTGTAAAAAACTGCCAACTGTTTTCCAAAGTGGCTATATTAGTTTACATTCCCATGAGCAATGAATGAAAGTTCCTGTTTCTCCATACCTTCATCAGTATTTGATGTTGTTTATGTTATGGATTTGGCCATTCTAATAGGTGTGTAGTGAGTCCTCGTTGTTTTTGAAATTTGCATTTATTTAATGACATATGATGTGAAGCATCTTTTCATATGCTTATGTGCCAGGTATCTTCTTTGGTGAGAAGGCACATTTTTATTTATAGTTATTTATAATATTTTATCAATAATTTATTTAGACATATTTAAATATTTACATTTTAAAAGCCTAATGAGTGAAACCATAGGCACCAAAAGTGTGAAATGCAGGAAAAATGATCATATGTTTCAATGGAAATACCATTAATCCATAAACATGGACTAAAAACATTAGCATCAAATACTGGCACTTGTAGTTCAGGGAGTAAATCACTATAAGACCGTGATTTTTAAAAGCAATAAATAAAAGCAAGCAGAATTGTGGCAAACACCCTTTGTTGCTACAAAAGTATTTAGAATTTACCCTAGACTTGCCATAATGTACAACCAAAGAAACTCAGCATGCCCACATTAAACCACAACATCCCCCTGGCACATAGGCCATTGGCCAGATGGTTCCAGAGGTCAAGGCACTATCCCAATCTAGTCCTAAGCCAAAAGATGGCTTAGTGAGAGCAGGTCTCATGTCTAAGAGGATGAAGGTCTGATTTGAATGTTCCCCTTTTGTGCTGCCACAGATGTCTGGCATTCTTATTACTGTCTGTCTGTTAAAGGCAGAAGTTTTCAGCATGATTGTAGTCAACATGTGTTCACTAACTACAGGTTAGATGGGTCCTAATCTCCCTGACCCTTCATCTTTGAATAATTTGCTCAAAGCTCAAAGTCCCATTGGGAGCATCCAGCTGGCTGCAGGCCCTAAGATACATGCTCAATTCTGGCTGCTAAGCTGGGGAGAGAGCAAGCATGAGACCATGTCTCCTTTCTTAGTGAAAAGTGGGCTCTACCTCTTGTCAATGGAACATTCTCCCAAACTAGTAGATGGGCTCAGTGCAGGGCAGCCAACCAATGACCTGTATCTGCCATTATCATCTTTCTTCTCCCTGCAAATGCCAGTTTTGTCTCTGTTTTGGGACCTTTGCACTTGCAGTTCCCACTGCTAGCTTCTGTCTCCCATGTTAATGTAGCCGGCTCTGTCCCACCCTTCAGCTCTCAGCTCCTCTGACCACATGGAATACCCGTTCTCCCTGAAGTCTCTCTGAACCACCTCTCCCTTTCTCCCTTTCTTTCCTAACTCATTAATCCCTGACAATGACCTTGAACATCGCTCTTTCCTCATGCATTGTGGATCCTGATCATTCCACCAGGATGGAAACTCCATGCGGACAGAGTCTGGCAGTCCTGTTGCTCAGCTCTTTCCCCAGTGTGGTGTCCGCCATGATCAGAGCTCAGTAAATATTTGCGAAGCACAAAGGAACTTAATGGCCTCAAGACTCTGCCCCAACATTCATTTGCCCCATTTATTGCAGATACATCTGCTTCCACTTCTCAGGCCCCTGGATTCTGGTTTAATGCCCTGACTTAACATCTGCCTTTAGCCGCCAGCTGGATATTCCAGCTCTTTACTCGGTCTTCTCCATCCCTCATTCTTTTCAGTGAGTAAAGCTCCACTCCAGCCACCAGCCCTGAGATACTAGCCTCAATCTTTTGAGCCCCTATTTTATCCAGTCCCATCTCAGTGTTGAGGGATTGGGAGGGGTGTGGGGTAAGTGACGAAGAAGGTAAGAGGGGTCATCTGGATGTAAAGTGCGACAAGTTTCAAAAAGGGACAGATTTGTGAGTGGTATTAGGGTTAGGGTAGAGATATGGAAAAGCAATGGGCAGTGTGCAGGGACTGGGGCAGGGCCTAGGAGAAGAGAAATAGCAGGGAGGCCATGAATGGGGATAAAGAAAGCCTGAAAATAACTCTCGCCTCGGCTGACTAGATGGGGTTTAGAACTCACGATACAATTTGATAAATAATTTTAAGCTTCTGCTTAGAACCAGCACTGTGCTGGCTACCACAGGAGTTAGAACAGAAAGAAAAAGGCTAATGCCCTCTGGAATCCCCCTGGGGTTCATGATCCAGGCATTGCCCGTGGGCCCCAGGGCAAGAAACTCTCTGTGTTTCTCTCTTCCACTCTGTGAGCCAAAGTGCTGTATACATTTGAGCTGAAATTAATGTAACCGGAAAAAGTCACATGACATATCCTTTCTTGCCTATGGCTAAAATAGTAATAGCTCATATTCAGTGAGCCCTTAAAAAGCATTGAACTAAATACTTTCCATGCATCATTTCACTGAACTCTCATAACCACCAGTTGAAGTTATTATTAATATCACTGGCATTTACAGGTGAGGAAACTAAACCTTGGATATGTTCCAAGGTCACACAGCTGGCTGGGATGTGTACGACAAGGCATCTCTCTACAGAGGCCTTTTGCTGCCATAGCTCATGCTGCCTGAACAGCCTTTCCCCATCCCTTTTTCTTTTTATCAAAATGATGCTTATTTTTCAAGGCCATTCTCTTTTAAGACTTCCTTCATGAAGTCAGAATCGACTTCTCTTTCCTCTATACTTCCATATCAATTCACTTGAATGGCTATTTAGCCTAATATCTAACGTTACCCTTTACTATAGTCATGTGTTACTTAATAATGGGGATACGTCCCAAGAATGCATCATTAAGCAATTGCGTCCTTGAGCAAATAGCATAGCGTGCACTCATACAAACCTAGTTGGTAGCGCCTACTGTACATATAGGCAATATGGTATAACCTTTTGCTTCTAAACTACAACCTGTACAGCATGGTACTGTACTGAATACTGTAGGTAATTGTAACACAATAGTATTTGCGTATCTAAACATAGAAAAGGTACAATAAAAATATGTATCATAAACTTATGAGACCACCATTGTATATGCAGTCCATCATTTACCAACACATCATTATGTGCACATGGCTATCATTGGTTCACTAAGTAGTTACATGTAGGAGCCATGGAGTCATGAGTTCAAATGTAGCTCCATCACATAGTAACTGTGTGGCCCCTACTTACAAGCCGCCGAAGCCTCGGTTTCTCCATCTGTTATACAGGACTGATAAAAGCTAGTCTGAAAGACTGTTATAGAGATTCAAGTTAGCCAAGGGCAGTGATGCATGCCTGTAGTTCCAGCTACCTGAAAGGCTGAGGCAAGAGGATTGCTTGAGCCCAGGGGTTCGAGGCTAGCCTGGGCAACATAGCGACACACCATCTCTACAAAGATTTGACTGATGCTCAAACTCTAACAATGTGGTCACTATTTTTCTGGCCCCTTCTCTGCCCCATTCATTTGTAAGCTCCATGATGGAAAGGTTTTGTTCCCCCAGTAACAAGCACAAGCCTTGGCACCTGCTAAGCCCTGATTATCCACAGGTCAAGCGAAACATTTAACCGGAGGTGAGGGTGTGGAGAAGGGAGAAGCATATCCACTCGCTCTTCCAATTATTGATTCCCCGTTGGCCAGTGAAGGGTCTCAGTGTTTGCCCTTCCATGTACCACCATTATAATTGATTTTTTTCACATCTACTCACTTTCCTCTAAAATTTTAAGATTAAAGTTTTATAATAAGAAAAAGGTTAAAGAATTTTATGTAAAACACCTATATACCTGCCACCTAGATTCTATCATTAACATTGTATTATATTTGCTTTATCACCTATCTGTCTTTCCTTCTATATTTCTATCAGATAATCTTATTTCTGGTTCATTTATAAGTGAGCTGCAGGTATCAGTATACTTCCCCCTTACTTCCAGCATGCATATAATTAACTAGAGTTAAAGACATTTTAAAATTTGTTTGTACATTTACATAAAATGAAATTCAAAACTCTCAAGTATATTACTCTGAGTTTGACCTAAACCATTATCAAGAATGTTACTGTCACCCCAGAGTCCCTTCATGTCTGTCCCCATGCCACGCTGAGACAACTATGTCTTGATGTTTTTCTACCATTGCCTATTCTAAAACTTCATATAAATGACATTATATGGTAATAACTTTTCAAAACTAAATAATGTTTTAAAGTAACATTTTATGACTAAGAGTAAATAAAAATCATATCAGTCACTATAAAGATTCCATCAACATTTATTATATTTGCTTTATCATAAATCCTTCTGTTTTTCCATCAGCTTCTCTTATCATGAAACAGATAACAAACAGAAAAAAAACACATAAACAGAAAAAAACAATCACAGCCAAAAATAAGCATCTGTATACTCACATAAAATTACCCTGGAAAGGCCTTTGTCCATGAACCACTGCGGTTCTCACATTGCGTTCCAGGGGTCCTAGGGCCTCCAAGATCCTTGTATATTCTTAGGATCAAACTATTTTCGGAATAATCCTAAGATGTTATTTACCTTTTCGCCCTCATTAGTCTCATGAGCACAGCGTGTCGTTTTCCAGGGGTTGCAAGAGGTTGAAGGCAAAAGCAGATAGGAGAAGCCAGCAAGCTGCCTTCTATTAGGCCAGACACGTAAAGTACTTGTAAATCTATACAACAATTCTGCTCTTTTCCAAAAATTGTTTTGTTCAGAAAATGTCATTTTAATAAAATATAGTTTATGGTAACTTGTGATCAGCTTTTTATTTTAAGGTACAGTATTTGCATTTTTTCTAAATGTTAAACCTTGTGAAAGAAAATGAAGTAATTAAGGATAAAGCTTTAAAGAGAAGTCGGGAGATTTCAAGAGGATTGCACTCACACCTGCTAAAGGTCAAACCACAGGAAGTTCCGATAGACTTGGAAAACAACTGAAGTCAGTTTACGTCTGCCTTCAACATTCTCAGCTGGGAATAACCTAAGTCATCAATCAGAATGGGTTTGCAATTTAGGATTTCCAGAAATAACTTTTGGTGGAAATCCCTTATTAAAAAACCTCTCCTGGGCTTGCCTTATGGGACACTATTCAGAGCTGATCTGACTCAGTTTACCCAAGTTGCACATCTTGGCTTCCTACATAAGTGGTATTTCGTTTGACCTCTGTGTCAATTTTCTTGACACTAATATGATAAATATCGGTAACATTTAGCCCATGTAAACAAAAGCTCTTTGCTATCTGCAATAATTTTTAAGACGGTAAAGAGTACAGTGAGCAAACTCTGGCAGCACTGGAAAAGCCAGCCTGCCCTGGTCTGCAGCCTTTGAAGTGACACAGGCTCCACTAGTAAATGTTAGAGCCAACCTCTTTACTGGCGAAAACACACTTCTCATCAACTGGCTGGAAACACATTTTTAAATCAAACTCTTTTTTGTACTTATTTGGATTAAAAGAAAGCTTTCATTATAAGACACAAAGCCTGTGTTTTTATGTAAATCAAGCCACAATTCTAACCAGCAGAGAATGAAAGAGGCAATAAGAAAGGCATCAGATCATTATGAATGGGATGCAACGCGAGTGCTTAGGAAAGATTGATTTGAGCAGTGCATGTAAACAGTCCTGGCTGTGGGGGAAAGGTTTCTTCACATTCATCTTCTCTCAAAACCAAGATAGAATTTGCTAGTTCATTTTTTTTCCTATTAGCTCTGAAGTCTTTTAAAAAAAATTGTACCCTACTCTTATGTTCTTTCCTATTTATCCCAACTAGAAGAAATAGGATCATGTTTCTGCATTTCGACACCGTATTTCAAAAACCAGACATTTCAAGAACTATACCATTCCAGTTCTTCAGCTTTATTTTATAAGCCTTGTTCTTTGTGTTTTTCTTTTTTGCATTAAAACAGGCCAAGCTGCATTTCTGCCTTCGGTCCTTTATAACTTTAGCACAAAATGCAAGGTCAAGAGGTAGCATTTAAAGACATCGTCCCACATGGTCTATTTTTTGGTCCTCTTCTTGATGATATATAGTTTTGGTCAATGCAACTTGAAGATGTTCACCTGCAGCCTTTGATAAAGGGACAAAAAACACAGAGCTGAGAAGCCGTCTCTTTCGCATGATCCCAAGATCTCCGGCTATGCTCTATCTCCAGTGAGACTGATGAGAACTACCTGCTTCAAATACAAATGAGAGCCTCCTTTTCTCAATCTGGCAAGATAAATTTGTGTAAAGGTGGGCATTCTCCCTCGCCAAGGACAAAACAAAGGGGAAAGAACTCCAACTGCAACTGCAGGGATATCGGCTGAATATTGAGCAAAACTTCCGTGAGTAAATGTTAGCTACCAGCTGAGGACTGAGCCAAAGCAAAGGTCAGCGGCCATCTCTTTCAGAGAGAGGGAATGGTGCCTACCAGATTCATCAGTGAGACAAAGTCAATACCAGTTGCCAAGAGCCTCTGCTTGGCAGTCAGAATCCAGAAGATCAGTGACAAGGACACCAAAGGAGAAAACATGGGGAGCCGTGGAGCAGCCAATCAGTGGCCTCCATAGCACCCCTTCCTTATCCCTACACCTCCCTCCACCTTAATCACTCCAGGGATAATGAATTAGAGACGAGAAAAATTTTGTAATTCTCAGGGTAATATCTTAGGGTGGATTTTCAACAACGCAACCCCATGATGATGTGACTATAAGAAAAACCTTGGAGAATGGAAATTTCCATGTGGATTTAGTCATTTGCTTTGGAGTATATTACAGAAACTTGCTTCTCTATTCTGATACAAGTTATTTAGCAAAATCCATTAGGCCACCGTTGATTTTATAAGAGCAGATCCTTTAGGGAAACTCAAAGGTGTCATGAACTCTGTACCCAGGCTGGTGTGCTGTGAATGCAGAAATAGCACTGTGGACAAAGAGAACACGTGAAGGGATAGGTGACCTCAAATGTGCATTGCTAAGGCAATTAAAAGAGGGACTGTTACTCTCATTAAAGGTAGTGCTCAATGTTAGAATAGAAGCCACCTGCTTGTTCGGCGTGCAGACAGCTTCTCTAAGACTTCAGTCCCCTCCCCCCTTTTCTCCTTTCTCCGTTCTCTCTCCTCCTCCCTCTTTCTCTCCTTCCTCCCTTCTCTCTCCTCCTCCCTCTTTCTCTCACCCTGTCTCTCCCACACCCTCACCTTCCCTCTCCAGCTCTCTTTCTCCCTCTCTCTCCCCTATCCTTTCTTCTTCTCCCAGGCTCATGATACCCAAGAGGCAATAGAATAGATTAGCAAAATCAATCACACAGGTGAATTGCCCATCAGGGCAACCATCCAAACAAGAGAGTTTGATTTTCTAACTTGATGTTAAATCATCTCACACATCTCTTAAGGCCAGAGTCACTACAGAGACAGAACACTGCTGAAGTTGAGCCTGACAGTGTCAGAAGGTCAGACTCCTGGCTTGGTCCTCAGAGCCCCAGAGAGAAGGCAGCTGGAGGAAACCAGCAATGTGATCTCACTGGGAGGTGTAATAACAGCGCAGGGGTGGGGTTGCTTTATAAGACTTTTGATTAAATTCAGTGGTGCCAAAAGGACTGAAGGACTTTAGTAGGCAAAGGCGTTTATGAGTAGGAACTGATTTTCTGAGCCAGGCACTGTGGCTCGTGCCTGTAATCCTAGCACTTTTGGAGGTTGAGGTGCGGGGATCACTTGAGCTCAGGAGTTTGAGACCAGCCTGGGCAACATGGTGAAACCTCGTCTCTACTAAAAATACAACAACAACAAAAACAATTTAGATGGGTGTGGTGAAATGTGCCTTTAGTCCCAGCTGCTCAGGAGGCTGAGGCAGGGAAATCACTTAAACCCAGGAGGCGGTCGTTGCGGTGAGCTGAGTTTGCGCCACTGCACTCCAGCCTGGGTGACAGAGTAAGATTCCATCTCAAAAAACAAAAACAAACAAAAAAATTGACTTTTCTGAATTTGACTTCTGGAAAAACAAAATACTACTTTGAACTAAGACCCTACATTAAAACAGATTCACATCTACCAAGGCATTTGATCCTTAGGAGAATCTGCCCCTTTTCATTCTCCTGTACTGGTAAGTGATTCTCCCACACCAAGAAATGGCAGGAAACTAAAAGGAAAAACAGCCTGAGTTATCAGTGGGACCATCAACAGTGAGGAAATTTGTGTTAATGCCAGATTCTCTGGCGTACCTTGCCTATGAGACTCAGTCGGTTTTTGAAATTTTTAGGTCTATTTGTTTGGCGTCAGTCTTTGCTGGCGACCATTAGTAACAGGTGCAATAGTTAAAGCCACTTGTTCAGTTGATTTAATTTGGTTATTTGCAGTGGTTTTAAAGACGTCTGTACGTGTTTGTGTGTTTTTACCCTGACTCACCCTGGAATTATCCAGAATTTAAAAAAATACTGATGCCAGGGTCTCACCCTAAGAAATTTTGATTCAGTCGGTCTAGGGTTTGTCTTGAACACAGAGAGCTTTTAAATTTCTCCAAGTGATTTTCATGTGCAGCCAGGCTTCAAATCTACTGGCTAAAAACAATGGTTATCAAATTTAGCATGCCGCAGAATCACCTAGCATGCCGCAGAATCACCTAGCATGCCGCAGAATCACCTAGCATGCCGCAGAATCACCTAGCATGCCGCAGAATCACCTAGCATGCTGGATAAAAAGACAGATTCCAGGACCCCACCACCAAGTCCTAGGTGTAGAGGAGCCCCAGTTCTAATAAGATCCCAGGCAATGCTGATGGCCCTGGCCCAGTACCACCCTTGGTGAACCACTGGCTTAAAGAATTAGTGCCAACACTTTTCTCTAAGATGATTTTTGTTCACACTGATCTGGCTCCAACAAGAGTGCCCTAAGAAGCAGACATCCATTAATGACCACAACCAATGGAAATAGAGCCTTCCTATCTCTTAGACCTCATGGAACTTCTTGGGTTCTGAGATTGTTTAGATGCATGCACGCAAGAGAAGGTAACAGACTTGGTAATGGTGCCTAGGCAAGGGGAGCTGGTATCACTTCTGCTGTGGTTTCTGGCCTTACTTTCCTCATTTATCTGTCCTGGCTACTCCCAGCAGGTACATGGGTGAGTGGACCTGTTCTTCAGGTTCATGAGGAAGGGCTGGCTCTGGCTCCACCAGGGCTAAGGCCGAAAGTCTCTCTGGATTCTGTGAACCTTCTAATTTGGGAACCTGTTGAGCATGAAGTAAGTGTGTGTGTGTGTGTGTGTGTGTGTGTGTGTGTATGAAAAACAGTACAATCTTTGACAAGAGGTCATGTCTAGGTCCTGTCAAGATTGGCAAGAGCATGATGAAGCAGTAAAGAGCATCCCGCAGTGACACAGATCCACCTGTACAGTGGAGGAAGCAACAGCCGTGTGTGCCCTGACCATGCTCCAGTGCCCTCTCTGAGCAAAATCTGAAAGCAGGTCTGATGGGTTCAAACTTGGGAAATCTTAAAAGATCCCAGATAACTGGGGGCTGGGGAGGTGTCAGTGAGGAACTCCCACATTCCTTTGCTACTCTGCCATGCAGGGACTCAAAACAATGAATTTCTAAAATCAAAAGGTTATGATTTATAGCTTTGCTTTTTCCCAAGTGGAGGAATGTCTTGCAAGTTGCACATACGCATGACAGGAACAAGGCTTTTACTAATATTCTTCATACCCAACAATGATCATAATATACTACAAAACCATATCTGCGAAATCTCACTTGACCTACTTAGAACTATAAGGGAGATGATTCAGCTGATGCAAATTGTGTCATACATTTGGGATGAGGAAACAAAGACACAGAGAGGTCACACAATTAACTTAGTGCCTCACATAGGGCTGAAATACCCAGTCCCACTCCATGTTGAGGGACAGAAAAGAGGGACTTCAGGGGCTACCTTGAAAGCCACAGCCAGGGAGGTGTGCACAGTCCCTCCTCCACTCCAGCCTAAGAATTCTTCTTTGGTCTGTATATATTTCATGTTTCTGTTTAATATTTTATTTCAGAGATTTTTTTGGAACACCTGGAACCCCAAACCCTGCAAACTGCATGTCACTTCTTGAGAGCCCATCTTCCAAAGAACCCCCCTCCATGCTGAAGTTTCTCTTATGCTATGAGAACATAAGATAGTTCTCATGGGGCCCATTCATTTTTAAAAGTTGGTTAATCCTACTTCAGTGCGTATCAGATTCAGAAAGCTTGTGAAAATACAGGTTTTGGGGCCTCCTTCCCTGAAGGACAAGGAAAGAGACCATTTATCAGGCTTTCTGAGTAGAGCTTGAGAATTTGCATGTTTAACAAATTCCCAGGTAGTGCTGCTGTGGGTCTGGTGACCTACTCTTTGAAAACCACTTCAATAAGACAGTGATTCTCAGATCACCCAGGAATGTTTTAGGTAGTATAAATACCAGCCTCCACTCAGACTAATTAAATCAGACTCTCTGCAGGGAAAGTCTGGGCATTGATGTTTTATAAATGGTCTCCAGGTACAGCCAAGGTTGAGATTTTCTGCAATAAGGGGAATCCTATGTAGAATTATGTGATATTCAAACCCCTAGGTCAGGAGTTCTCAAAATGTGGTTCCCCAGCCCAGCAGTGTCAGCATCACCATCAGTATCACTTGGGAGCTTGTTAGAGAAACAAATTCAGGCCCCATCCCAAACCTGCAGAATCAGAAACTCTGAGGGTGGGGCCCAGCAATCTGTTTTAACAAACACTAGGTGAATCTGAGGCTTGCTGAAGTTGGAGAACTATTATTCTAAGCTTTTTGGCTTCCTTGTAAATGAGTCCCTAAAAGTTGGATTCTTATCTAGGGGCAGTGACAGTGGCAGACCCATGGCGGACTGGATGCACCAACTGCTCCATCAGAGCAGGGGTGGCTGAAGGACAAGGAAGGAGACCATTTATCAGGCTGTCAGCGAAGTACCATGACATACAGCTAACATCCTTTCCAGGACATCTGGTTTCTCAGTTCTATGAGATAAGGCCTATAAATTACTTTGTAATGGGCTTCAGCTCTGAATACTCAGATGCAGGTTCAACTTCAGGCAAAATTGCTATGTGGGTAAACCAAGCTTGGGTCTTCTGCCTTTGCCTTTCCTATCCCCTTCTCTCTTGTTCTACCCACAACCAGCAATTCTCCAAGGAAGGCTTTGTTCATTGCTATTAAGCTATTCCCGCCCTGGAGGACAGCTCAACAAAGTGGCTGATTGAACTTGAATGTGTCACCACCTCCCAAGAGTATATTCATTCCAAAAGAAGACAAACTAGGCTAGACCATGCTTAACACAGAAGAATGTGTCTTCAGAGATAAAACAGACCATATCTTTTCGATAATTACCTGTTTCTTTGGCATCAAGCCCTCTTTAACCCACATTTTTATCTATGTCTGCCCCCTTTCGCCTTCTGTTTCCTAAATATATGCAATATGATAGATTGCAAAAATGGCCAAAAATTCTTCCCCTTCCATCAAGAGGTTTATTTTAGCACCTTTAAATCCAGGTTGGCCTGGTGACCTGCTTTGGCTTAATGGGACATTAGAAACCATGATGACAGCAGAGACTTGAACAATCCCTGGGCACTGGGGCTTCCTTTCATGCTGAGACTGCCAATGTAAATAAGCCCACACTAGCAGCTTGAAAATGAGAAGCTACATAGAGGGGAATCCATGTGATTTAGCTATGAATGAGACCATCCTAGCTCATCCAGCAGGACAATTTGCCAAAAAACCACAGATGAGCAAGCCCAGGAGATCAGTCAACCTGGCCCAGACGGAAGAACCACCCATCTGACCCCCAGAATTGTGAACTAAATAGTTCCACTCATGTTTGGCTTGTTTGTTACACAGCAAAAGCTAACTGATATACTTGATTCCATTGAAGGTTATACTGATTACAACTAAAGATTATGTTACCTCCTATAGGATGCCCTCCCTGAGTGTCTATCTCCCATGCAGCCTTAGCTCCCATGTAGGTTAGCTGGCAACTCTTCATATATTCTACAAAATCAGTGTTTATGTCTGCCCAACGCTTGCTACTATAATTTCCAGTTATGCTTATCTCCCCGCCCCTACTCTCTGACTGTGAAATTTTAAAAGACAGAAATCATGTCTTAATTGTCTCTGTACTTCCAGCCCCTAATTCATTTTGTCTGTGTTATATTGAGATGGACAAATGAAATCTTTGACTCAAATGAGCATGGAGAGGGAGTGTAGAGAAAGCAGCCAGCAATTCCATTACTCACAAGCTGGAGCCTAGAATCTCCCTCAGAGCAATCCACACCCACCAAACTCACAAAATCCAAATAAACTGATGCTTATCTGGCCTGGGACCCATCAGAACACAGAAGTCTTTGCCTTATGCAGCATCGACTATCTGCCAGTTTCATTTCATAACAGTTTGCAGGAAAAAATAAATGTTTTATTCAAAGACTTCAAAGATACTCATTTTACATTATTTTTCTTATTTTACCTCCCATGATAAGACAGGAAGGGACTCTGCCCCTATGACACATCACAAATCCAGGATTATCAATTTTACCCCTTTCCCCAAACAGCAGTTTTCCTTGGTCATAGGGAAGAGCTGGACATAATAATGATAAAAAATAGTTCACCCTTTCCAGTTGTCACTGGGGGGCCTGCGTTGTGCTCTGACTTGAATCTTCATCACCTTACCTGGTCATTACAATGCTCTGAGAATTTATTATGATACCCATTTTATAAACAAGGGCTCAGAGAGTCTAAGATGAAAAGATCCAAACATAGGTAGAAGAGCCAGATCCTGCTAATTCCAAAACTAATTGTCTCAAAGCACCATGATGCTGAAATGTATGATCTAAAGGCTGTAGAGCTATTACCTTGATATCTTGTTTCTCTCACCCACCCCATGGAGCTGACTCACTTTGCAAAGGAAAGAGAGAGGTGAAAGCTGCACCAAAGGTCACCCAGCAAGGGAAGAGATGGCCTCTGGCCAGGCAATGTCGCATCATTGTTTGGGCTATTACTAAGCTGCGTGGCCTGACACGGCCTCTGCAAAGCTGCCACCTAAGTACATTGTTAGCAGAAAGAGTCAATGGGCGGTGGCAGGCAGTCAGACAGGATAGCAAAGAAGAAGATTAAAATAATTACAGCTCTAATTGATCAGCTCTGCTCAAGAGGAGATTAAAAGGGAAAAGGCATATTGAAGAAGGCACTCGACATCCACCCTGGGCCAGATTCCATCTGCTACTGTAGCCAGCTCTCCTCCCCTCCCTCCTGGCCCTCTGTCCAGCAGCCCTCACTGCAGAGCTCCAGGACACAGGCTTGATGAAAGTCATTCTTTGTGAAGGCATCAGGCTGTGCTCCCGTGAAGAACTGCTTTCACAAACAGCAGGGGAGAAGCAGCTCCCAGCAGCAGACAGTGGCCTCCGTCGGCAATGCTCTAGCATGGAATTGCCAGCAGCATGTGAAAAGGGAAGAAGGAGATGACCAGAGCAAGGCCAACCAGGGGCAGGGGATGGAAGCAGCAGACCAGCCTGCACCTTGTCATCCGATAACCTCAGCCTGGCATAACAGCCTGGGCTCCAAGTAGCAGTGGCTCTGGTTTTGGCTTAGCACACTTTCAGACTTAGCTTTTGGCTTCTTGTCCTTTGGGAGCAGGCCCAGGAAATTTTGTCTTGTCCCTGGCATCCTTATGTAGGAATTGTAGATGAAGGGCAGAGGAAGGCAGATTAGGAGGGAGTAGCAGCAGCCCCAGCTTTGCCAAGGCCATCTGTTTACAACAGAGCCTGAGCAAGGTCAAGAGCAGGTGATGGGGGCAGGGAACAGGAAGAAACCTCCAGGTCACCTTTTTTTTTTTTTTTTTTTTTTGAGACGGAGTTTCGGTCTTGTTACCCAGGCTGGAGTGCAATGGTGCGATCTCGGCTCACCGCAACCTCCGCCTCCTGGGTTCGGGCAATTCTCCTGCCTCAGCCTCCGGAGTAGCTGGGATTACAGGCACACACCACCATGCCCAGCTAATTTTTTGTATCTTTAGTAGAGACGGGGTTTCACCATGTTGACCAGGATGGTCTCGATATCTTGACCTCGTGATCCACCCGCCTCGGCCTCCCAAAGCAGGTCACCTTTCTTACATATGGGACAGGTGATCATACCTAGTGGAAGGGGAACTGGGTCAAACACTCATCTCTTGTGTTTAGGCTCACTTCTGACAGCATGACATGCAGGAGGACCAGAATAATCAGAAACCAGAAACCTCAAGGTTCGCCTTTAGTTTATATTATGGGGGCTTCAGCAAGCATCTGTGCAGGTTTCCAAAGATGGTTGGGCCAAGTGGTCAGGGCAGTCAGACATCCATCCACAATTATGGGCTGTGGTAGCTGAGAAAAAAACAAATCATTCTTCCCTCTCACAGCCAAGTATAAGCCAGTGTGCCTCAAACTGCAGGGTCCATAACAATCACCTGGGAGTCCTTTTAAAATACAGATTATAGGCTGGGTACAGTGGGCGGCTCATGCCTGTAATCCCAGCACTTTGAGAGGCCAAGGTGGACAGATCATGAGGTCAAAGGATTGAGAACATCCTGGTCAACATGGTAAAGTCACAGGTCTACTAAAAATACAAAAATCAGCTGGCTGTGGTGGCAGACACCTGTAGTCCCAGCTACTCGGGAGGCTGAGGCAGGAGAATCACTTGAACCTGGGGGGCAGAGGTTGTATTAAGCCAAGGTAGCACCACTGCACTCCAGCCTGGGCAACAGAGTGAGACTCCGTCTCAAAAATAAAGTATAAAAGAAAAAAAGAAATGCAGATTATGTTTCAGAAAGCCCAACATGAACCCTGAAATTCTCTATTTCCAACGGGTCCTGGGAAATGCTGATGCTGCTGGCCCAGGGATCAGTTTGAATAGCAAAAGTCTAAAGCATGCTAGAAATAGACAAAAGAGCCTACATGGGGATCACTCTTAAACATGATAAGCATGTTCCAGTCCCAGCTACTTGAGAGGCTGAGGCCTCAACCCAGGAGGTGGAGGTTGCAGTGAGCCGAGATCACGCCACTGCCCTCCAGGCTGGGTGGCAGAGTGAGACTCCATCTCGGAAAAAAAAAAACAATAATGATAAACAGGTAGTAGAGATCATGTCCTGGAGATAGAATTAACATTATCTCTGTCCCTTTCCCTCCTCCCACCAATGGGAGAATGATAGCTATGCCTTCCCAGCAGGGCCATCCTGACTTATTTAAGGCATAGCAGGGAAAAAATGGAAGTATAGAGCTGAGACTCGGCTGGGTCAGCCAGATATAACCTAGGAGGACCACATACCAGCAAAGATTCTCCAGTTGCAAATGGTGAAAGCAACTTAAGTTCAGTGAGGCTGAAGGAGGATTTATTCCATGTAAACAAGTAACAGACAGGCTTGCCTCTGGGATGGTTGGCTGTACCCAGTGCCTGTGTTAGAAGGACTCTTGTTAGCTCCTCATCTCTTTCCTCTGTACTCACTCACTTCCACTACCCACAGACCAACATTCCTTCATTCAAATAGCAAGGAATAGGGAGGAGGTATTCTGGCACTTTGAATCCTTCCGTGTTAGAGCTCTGAATAAAAAGAAAAATGTCTTTTTTTTTTTTTAATTTTTTATTGGATTTTAGGTTTTGGGGTACATGAGCAGAGCATGCAAGACAGTTGCGTAGAAACACACATGGCAGTGTGCTTTTCTTTCCTTCTCCCCTTCACCCACATTTGGCATCTCTCCCCAGGCTATCCCTCCCCACCTCCCCCTCCCACTGGCCCTCCCCTTTTCCCCCCAATAGACCCCAGTGTTTAGTACTCCCCTTTCTGTGTCCATGTGTTCTCATTTTTCATCACCCACCTATGAGTGAGAATATGCGGTGTTTCATTTTCTGTTCTTGTGTCAGTTTGCTGAGGATGACGTTCTCCAGATTCATCCATGTACCTACAAACGACACGAACTCATCATTTCTGATTGCTGCATAATATTCCATGGTGTGTATGTGCCACATTTTTCCAATCCAGTCTATTATCAATGGGCATTTGGGTTGATTCCAGGTCTTTGCTGTTGTAAACAGTGCTGCAATGAACATTCGTGTACATGTGTCCTTATAGTAGAACGATTTATAGTCTTTTGGATATATACCCAGTAATGGGATTGCTGGGTCAAATGGAATTTCTATTTCTAAGGCCTTGAGGAATCGCCACACTGTCTTCCACAATGGTTGAACTAATTTACACTCCCACCAACAGTGTAAAAGTGTTCCTTTTTCTCCACATCCTCTCCAGCATCTGTTGTCTCCAGATTTTTTAATGATCGCCATTCTAACTGGCGTGAGATGGTATCTCAATGTGGTTTTGATTTGCATCTCTCTGATGACCAGTGACGATGAGCATTTTTTCATATGATTGTTGGCCTCATATATGTCTTCTTTCGTAAAGTGTCTGTTCATATCCTTTGCCCACTTTTGAATGGGCTTGTTTGTTTTTTTCCTGTAAATCCGTTTGAGTTCTTTGTAAATTCTGGATATCAGCCCTTTGTCAGATGGGTAAACTGCAAACATTTTTTCCCATTCTGTTGGTTGCCGATCCACTCTAGTGACTGTTTCTTTTGCCGTGCAGAAGCTGTGGAGTTTCATTAGGTCCCATTTGTCTATTTTGGCTTTTGTTGCCAATGCTTTTGGTGTTTTGTTCATAAAGTCCTTGCCTACTCCTATGTCCTGGATAGTTTTGCCTAGATTTCCTTCTAGGGTTTTTATGGTGCCAGGTCTTATGTTTAAGTCATTAATCCATCTGGAGTTAATTTTAGTGTAAGGTGTCAGGAAGGGGTCCAGTTTCTGCTTTCTGCACATGGCTAGCCAGTTTTCCCAACACCATTTGGTAAACAGGGAATCCTTTCCTCCTTGCTTGTTTTTGTCAGGTTTATCAAAGATTGTATAGTTGTAGATATGTTGTGTTGCCTCCGGTGCCTCTGTTTTGTTCCATTGGTCTATATCTCTGTTTTGGTACCAGTACCATGCTGTTTTGATTACTGTAGCCTTGTAGTATAGTTTGAAATCCGGTAGTGTGATGCCCCCCGCTGTGTTCTTTTTGCTTAGAATTGACTTGGCTATGCGGGCTCTCTTTTGGTTCCATATGAAGTTCATGGTGGTTTTTTCCAGTTCTGTGAAGAAAGTCAATGGTAGCTTGATGGGGATAGCATTGATTCTGTAAATTACTTTGGGCAGTATAGCCATTTTCACGATATTAATTCTTCCTAACCATGAACATGGAATGTTTCTCCATCTGTTTGTGTCCTCTCTGATTTCGTTGAGCAATGGTTTGTAGTTCTCCTTGAAGAGGTCCCTTACGTTCCTTGTGAGTTGTATTCCAAGGTATTTTATTCTTTTTGTAGCAATTGTGAATGGCAGTTCATTCTTGATTTGGCTTTCTTTAAGTCTGTTATTGGTGTAGACGAATGCTTGTGATTTTTGCACATTGATTTTATATCCTGAGACTTTGCTGAAGTTGCTTATAAGTTTCAGGAGTTTTTGGGCTGAGGCGATGGGGTCTTCTAGGTATACTATCATGTCGTCTGCAAATAGAGACAATTTGGCTTCCACCTTTCCTATTTGAATACCCTTTATTTCTTTTTCTTGCCTGATTGCTCTGGCTAGAACTTCCAGAACTATATTGAATAGGAGAGGTGAAAGAGGGCATCCTTGTCTAGTGCCAGATTTCAAAGGGAATGCTTCCAGTTTTTGCCCATTCAGTATGATATTGGCTGTTGGTTTGTCATAAATAGCTTTTATTACTTTGAGATACGTTCCATCGATACCGAGTTTATTGAGGGTTTTTAGCATAAAGGGCTGTTGAATTTTGTCAAATGCCTTCTCTGCGTCAATTGAGATAATCATGTGGTTTTTGTTTTTGGTTCTGTTTATGTGGTGAATTACGTTTATAGACTTGCGTATGTTGAACCAGCCTTGCATCCCCGGGATGAATCCTACTTGATCATGGTGAATAAGTTTTTTGATTTGCTGTTGCATTCGGCTTGCCAATATTTTATTGAAGATTTTTGCATCTATGTTCATCATGGATATTGGCCTGAAGTTTTCTTTTCTTGTTGGGTCTCTGCCGGGTTTTGGTATCAGGATGATGTTGGTCTCGTAAAATGATTTGGGAAGTATTCCCTCTTTTTGGATTGTTTGAAATAGTTTTAGAAGGAATGGTACCAGCTCCTCTTTGTGTGTCTGGTAGAATTCGGCTGTGAACCCGTCTGGACCTGGGCTTTTTTTGTGTGGTAGGCTCTTAATTGCTGCCTTGACTTCTGACCTTGTTATTGGTCTATTCATAGTTTCAGCTTCCTCCTGGTTTAGGCTTGGGAGGACACAGGAGTCCAGGAATTTATCCATTTCTTCCAGGTTTACTAGTTTATGTGCATAGAGTTGTTTGTAATATTCTCTGATGATGGTTTGAGTTTCTGTGGAATCTGTGGTGATTTCCCCTTTATCATTTTTTATTGCATCTATTTGGTTGTTCTCTCTTTTCTTTTTAATCAATCTGGCTAGTGGTCTATTTTGTTGATCTTTTCAAAAAACCAGCTCTTGGATTTATTGATTTTTTGAAGGGTTTTTCGTGTCTCAATCTCCTTCAGTTCAGCTCTGATCTTAGTTATTTCTTGTCTTCTGCTGGGTTTGAGTTTTTTTGATCTTGCTCCTCTAGCTCTTTCAATTTTGACGATAGGGTGTCAATTTTGGATCTCTCCATTCTCCTCATATGGGCACTTATTGCTATATACTTTCCTCTAGAGACTGCTTTAAATGTGTCCCAGAGGTTCTGGCATGTTGTGTCTTCGTTCTCATTGGTTTCGAAGAACTTCTTTATTTCTGACTTCATTTCATTGTTTACCCAGTCAACATTCAAGAGCCAGTTGTTCAGTTTCCATGAAGCTGTGCAGTTCTGGGTTGGTTTCTGTATTCTGAGTTCTAACTTGATTGCACTATGGTCTGAGAGGCTGTTTGTTATGATTTCAGTTGTTTTGCATTTGTTGAGCAGTGCTTTACTTCCAATTATGTGGTCAATTTTTGAGTAGGTGTGATGTGGTGCTGAGAAGAATGTATATTCTGTGGATTAGGGGTGGAGAGTTCTGTAAATGTCTATCAGGTTTGCTTGCTCCAGGTCTGAGTTCAAGCCCTGGATATCCTTGTTGATTTTCTGTCTGGTTGATCTGTCTAATATTGACAGTGGAGTGTTAAAGTCTCCCACTATTATTGTGTGGGAGTCTAAGTCTCTTTGCAAGTCATTAAGAACTTGCCTTATGTATCTGGGTGCTCCTGCATTGGGTCTATATATGTTTAGGATCGTTAGCTCTTCTTGTTTTATCGATCCTTTTACCATTATGTAATGGCCTTCTTTGTCTCTTTTGATCTTTGTTGCTTTAAAGTCTATTTTATCAGAGATGAGAATTGCAACTCCTGCTTTTTTTTTGCTCTCCATTTGTTTGGTAAATCTTCCTCCATCCCTTTATTTTGAGCCTTTGTGTATCCTTGCATGTGAGATGGGTTTCCTAGATACAGCACACTGATGGGTTTTGGATTTTTATCCAATTTGCCAGTCTGTGTCTTTTGATTGGTGCATTTAGTCCATTTACATTTTGGGTTAATATTGTTATGTGTGAATTTGATACTGCCATTTTGATGCTAAGTGGCTGTTTTGCCTGTTAGTTGTTGTAGATTCTTCATTATGTTGATGCTCTTCAACTTTTAGTGTGATTTTGGAATGGCTGGTACTGGTTGTTCCTTTCTATGTGTAGTGCCTCTTTTAGGAGCTCTTGTAAAGCAGGCCTGGTGGTGACAAAATCTCTGAGTACTTGCTTGTTCGCAAAGGATTTTATTTTTCCTTCACTTCTGAAGCTCAGTTTGGCTGGATATGAAATTCTGGGTTGAAAGTTCTTTTCTTTAAGAATGTTGAATATTGGCCCCCACTCTCTTCTGGCTTGTAGTGTTTCTGCCGAGAGATCTGCTGTGAGTCTGATGGGCTTCCCTTTGTGGGTAACTCGACCTTTCTCTCTGGCTGCCCTTAGTATTTTCTCCTTTATTTCAACCTTATTGAATCTAACAATTATGTGCCTTGGGGTTTCTCTTCTTGCAGAATATCTTTGTGGTGTTCTCTGTATTTCCTGCATTTGAGTGTTGGCCTGTCTTGCTAGGTGGGGGAAGTTTTCCTGGATGATGTCCTGAAGAGTATTTTCCAGCTTGGATTCATTCTCTTCGTCCCCTTCTGGTACACCTATCAAACGTAGGTTAGGTCTTTTCACATAGTCCCACATTTCTTGGAGACTTTGTTCATTCCTTTTTGTGCTTTTTTCTCTGATCTTGGTTTCTCGTTTTATTTCATTGAGTTGGTCTTCGACTTCAGATATTCTTTCTTCTGCTTGGTCAATTCGGCTATTGAAACTTGTGCATGCTTTGCGAAGTTCTCGTATTGTGTTTTTCAGCTCCTTTAATTCATTCATATTCCTCTCTAAGTTATCCATTCTTGTTATCATTTCCTCATATCTTTTTTTAAGTTCCTTAGTTTCTTTGCATTGATTTAATACATGTTCTTTTAGCTTACAAAAGTTTCTCATTATCCACCTTCTGAAGTCTAATTCCGTCATTTCGTCACAGTCATTCTCCGTCCAGCTTTGCTCCCTTGCTGGTGAGGAGTTTTGGTCCTTTCTAGGAGGCGAGGTGTTCTGGTTTCGGGTGTTTTCCTCCTTTTTTCACTGGTTTCTTCCCATCTTTGTGGGTTTATCCGCTTGTCGTCTGCGTAGTTGCTGACTTTTCGATTGGGTCTCTGAGTGGACACCCAGATTGTTGATGATGAAGTATTTCTGTTACTTGGTTTTCCTTCTACCAGCCTAGCCCCTTCGCTGTACGATGCTGAGGTCCACTCCAGGCCCTGCTTGTCTGGGGTACACCTCTAGCAGCTGTGGCACAGTGAGGGATGCTACCCGCTTCTTTTTCTGCTATCTTTGTCCCAGGATGATGCCTGCCAAATGTCAGTCTTTTGGATATAGAGGGGTCAGGGAGCTGCTTGAGGAGACAGTCTGCACTTTTTTGGAGCTCAATTGCTGAGCTGTGAGCTCTGTTGTTCATTCAGGGCTGTTAGGCTGCTATGTTTGATTCTGCTGCAACAGAGCTCATTAAAAAAACCCTTTTTTTCTCAAATGCTCTGTGTTGGGGGTTCGGGCTTTATTTTTCGATGTCCGATGAAGTGTCCTGCCCAGCTAGAAGGCAGACTAGCCACTGTTTGGCTGCCGAGGCTCCGCCCTGCTGTTGTGTGATTCGCCCTATTCCTGCAGGCTCTGCTGTGGTCTCCGCCATGCCCTGCGTCGGAGTCTCTTCGTTGTAGCGTGTTGCCTCATCAACGGCAGGCTGCGTCAGCAGTGGGCATGTATCTCAGTAGGGACGGGTTGCCTCAGCAACGGCTGGCTGCGTCAGCAGTGGGTGTGTATCTCAGTTGGGGTGGGTTGCCTCGGTAGTGGTGGACACCCCTCCCCCACAGAGCGTCTCGGACCGTCTGCTCAGGATAGTTTGAAATCGCGGTTTTGTTCGTCCCACTGGGTATCCCAAACAATCTGTCCCTGCAATCCCCTGGGCTGGCCTACTGTCCAAGTCTCATTCAGTCTCAAGTCCAGCCCTCTCAAGTCTCAGGTTGCCGGTTCAACAGGGCACCCGGACAAGCGCGCCCTGTGGGGATTGCTGGGTAGGGCCGGCCGCCGCCGCCCCGGCTGCCGGCTTTGCCAGGCAGACCTACTGCCTGGCGTCCCGTGTCTTTTTTATACTTGGGAGTTTCCCCGTTCTGTGGGCAACAAAGATCAGTCTGGAAATGCAGCTCCGACTCACCTGTTTGCGGATTCAATGAGAGCTCCAATCCTGGGTTGTTCTCACAGTGCCATCTTGAGTCCTCCCCCCGAAAAATGTCTTTTAAGTTCAGTTTGGAAAATCCCCAAGGATGGTCTTTGGTGGAGTATGATTGTAAATAAAACCTTTCTTCCTTGTTCAATATCTATTCTTCCCCCTAAACAGCTCATGGGATTAGTGAAGCTGACCCCATCCCTAACTCTCATAGTAGGTCTATTCTTTAAACCAACACAAGTAATCATTTTGCCCTTGAAAATGACTACTTCAAGAATCTCAACTGAAGCTTATTAATCAGGTCATTTAGTTGGCTATTAGGTCTCCAATTAGCACCTGAGTCAATCTTGGTAGATCAGGCTAATGGAATGGATATTTACTGAAATGGGGAAGACTTGCTCTCTCTTCCCTCCTCTTTCTTACTTCCCAAACATTCACAATGAAAAATAAGACCTCAGTTGCTGTGTAACCATCTTGTGACCATGAGAGAAGCCAGCCTAAAAACAATCATTACAGGAAGGCCACAGCTGAGAAAATGACAGAGATAGAACCAAAGACATTATTGTACAATGCTTGAGCCCTTCCTTCCCTGTGCACTTTCTATTATGTAATAAAATAAATCTCTTTATCGTTCACTGAGTCAGAATGAATCATCCCAACTGAAACCTCCATCCAGGTTCCTGTGCTCATTGTTGAGCCCAATCACAATGGCTGGAGCAAGGGGTACTATGATTGACCTAGCAGAAATGAATGACATGGCACCAGAACTGTTAAGAGAAGACACACTGGAGTGGGACAGTTTTCCATGAGAAGAGTGGGGTTGATGCAAGAAGTAAGGAATGAGGGGAAAATGCTAAGTAGAAAAAAAAATCAAAACAGTGGTCCACTGTTGTGATGCAGACATATACATTATGAAGTGTATCCAGTGTCAGACTGACCCATGGTCACTTTGCAAACTTCTCTAATAGCACCTCTGATACTGGATACACTTAAAAATATGTATGTCTCAAAGAAGGGAGTAGTGAAGACCACATGGGAGAATCAGACAAGGTTTCACAGAGGACATAATGCCTGCTTACCTATTACTGTATAACAACATATCATCTCATGCGGTTCCCATGGTATAGGAAAATTTAGGAGGAATGTCTCAATAGGTTGCAGTCAAGATGTTGCAGATCTGGTCAGACCAGAGCTGGTCATCTGAAGGCATGGCCAGGCTGGAGTATCCACTTTCAAATGACGCATTCACATGCCTGGTAAGTTGATGCCATCTGTTGGCAGGAGTACACTTACTTAGTTCCCTATCCCATGGACCTCTCCACAGAGTTGCTTGAGTGTCCTCACAACATGGCAGCTGCTTCACCCAATGTGAGTGATTCAAGAGAGAGTAAGGGTGAAGTTACAACGTTTGCTGTCATTGAAGTCATACTTCTTCATTTCTTCAATATCCTATTCCATATGGTAGGTGACTACAGAGGGGTCAATATCAGGCAATGAAAACCTCTGAGGGCCATCCTGGATGCTGGCTACCACATGAGTCTTGGGAAAGGAGTTCATATTATCCGTGATGAGGGCATGCAGACAGAGCAAAGAACAAGGATATTTGGAGAGGGGTGGTCTTCGAGTACAGTCACTTCTCATTAAGGATGAGAAGGGTGAATTGAGATATACTGGGAAAGAAGAAAAGATAAAACACTTATTAAATGTTTTAAATTAATTTTTAAAATGTCGTGTTCTGCTGGACATAAAAGTAGGGGAGAATCAATGAAATAGAAGACATGTTCCCTAAGGAATGTTTTTTTTCTAATGAAGGGAGGATAAGAAATAAAATTATTCTCTCCAAAAGGAGAAAGAATTTTCAGCTTTTGTGAAGATTATTGTTTGTACAAAGACAACTATCTTACCCACTGAGAGAAGACTCACTGGGCCAAAGAGTGGAGTTCATTATCCTCCAACAAAAACTTGAAAAGTAGGTCTTTGGATATCTTTGCTTGGAAAGGTTCACATAGGAATACCCAGCTTTGACAAGAGTCAAGGGAACAAGATGAAGAATCTGAATTCCCTAGAAGTCCCATAGTTAATCACTAGCTCTCCTATCTTGAAATTCAGTGTTTCTCAAAGACAGAGACTGGGGATTCCTTCTTTTTGTCCATCCATCACCCAGTACATAACTCCTGACATTTATTTGTATTGACTAACTGACTAAGCACCATCTCTCAGTCTCCAGGCTGCACCCAGGCTGAGACTCCTACAGAGGAACGGAGCAGGGTCAATCCAAAGAGCCCTTTGTACTTCCGCCAACCTCAGCATTGTTTGTGTGTATGGAGAGGCATTGTGCACAGGGACAGGAGTCCTGCAAGTGCAGGTCCTCGAGTTTCACTGCAGCATTCTGTGAGGAATCCGTATCTGGGATAATCAAACTGGCAGAACCACTCTTGTAAGCAGCAAGTTCCCTCTGCCTACAGTCTTCATAAACGGAGGTCACAGAGAGAAGTGTCTTGATATTGTTTTTGAGAATAGTAATGCTTCAAAAATTTGGAGCACCATTTCCCTAAAGCACTCAGACCGCTTTCCACTTGGGGCTTTCACGAGTGTTTATAGCACTTAGCTTTTCATGTTTGCCAGAAACCAAAGAAACCAACTTAGGGTGAAAATTATTGGTATTGTTAAATATACACAATGCATACTCCTGGAACACTTGTCAAACATTGTTCCACAAGCCACAAAAATGTACTTTCAAGCACTCAACAAAATGAGACCTCAACAGCGGACTTCAGTCTAATTGTGTCAGTGAGAAGCCAACCTAAATAGTGTTCTTTAAAGGAACGATGCCACGCTCCACTTCCACTGCCTATTTTAGGAGCCTCGTTGTTTCTCCCCTGGACTGCGGCAGTCATCTAATTTGCTCCTATCTCAGCACTGATAGAACTTTCTGTGATGTTCTATGTCGGCGCTGTCCAGTATGGAAGCTATGAACCACATACGAACAGTGAGCACCTGAAATGGGGCCCGTGCAACAAGAAACTGAGTTTTTACATTTTAATTTTTTTTCATGTAAATTTAAATGGCCACCTATGCTCATGGCTGCTGCACTGAACAGCACAGCAGTAGATTCTCCACAGCTCACCCAACTGATGTTCTCAGCTCCCAAGCTTACAGGCATGAGCCAATGACAAAATGCACAGAATCAGGGAGCAACAGTTTGTAAAAAACTTGGGAGGGACACAGAAACCTGGGTCTGCCACTCAGATCTCCCTTACTTTTTTATCTTAAAGAAAAAGCTTGATATCTTTAATTTTTTATGATGTTAAATCTCCATTGTGAAAAAATTCATTAAAAATGAAATATTGGCCAGGCACGGTGACTCATGCCTGTAATCCCAGCATTTTGGGACACCAAGGCAGGCGGGTCAGCTGAGGTCAGGAGTTCAAGACCAGCCTGGCCAACATGGAAAAACCCCGTCTCTACTAAAAATACAAAAAATTAGCTGGGCATTGTGGAAGTTGCCTGTAATCCCAGCTACTCAGGAGGCTGAGGCAAGAGAATTACTTAAACCCAGGAGGAGTCAGAGGTTGCAGTGAGCTGAAATTGTGCCACTGCATTCCGGCTTGGGAGACAGAGTGGGACTCCATCTCAAACAATAAATAAATAAATAAATAAAATAAAAAGAAATATCTTGGAGACAAACCATCCCCTCCAGCTGGCCTCATTCAGTCCACGGGCCACCAGTTTGCAAACTCTACTCTAGTTAACTTCCTAAGAGCAAATGTGACTTTATTATACCTCTGCTCCATCACCTCTCAATAAAACCCAAATGTCCAACCTGCTACTTATGGCTTTCCCAGCGTGCCCTCAAGCTCTCCGTCCCACCTCCCGGGCACTAGCTATCCACCTGTGCTGGATTGGTCTTGAGGTTAGTTCCACACTTCACTTTCCCCTACCCTTAAATAAAACTCACTTCTTCTGTGAAGCTCACTGTCTGCCTGGCCACAGAGCCATTGATCAACGTACCTGCTGCTTAGACTAGAATTTAGTCCCAGGAAGCCGAGCTCATCCAACCCTGCATGAGTGCTGAGCCTGGCCTATATCAGCTACTTACTTCATGAAGCTTTGTCAAAACTGGGCAGATTGAACAGAGATGCCTTCGTTTGCCCTTTCATAGCGTTTTTCGGAGCTCCCTATTTATTTATTTATTTATTTATTTTATTAGCAAGCTTTAGAGATACACAAAACCACCCCACTTCCTTAACTGTTCCTCAGGGATGCCATTTCTCCCTATCATGTATAGGGAGCTCCCTATACATGATACATGATGGAAACAAGAGCTCCTTATACAATGTAGACAACCCCAGCGTGGTTGTCTAGGGTAATACCTGAGTTTGTTGCCTTATGCCAAGAAAACTAAGGACATGGACACACATACGGAATGAGTATAAGAGCCCAGTTTTAATAGGTGAAAGAAAGAGGAAGGAGAACAACTCCAGAGAGAGGAAAGAGAGAGAGACAGAGACAGAGAGAGGCGCCCGAATGGGACTTCTGGTCCAAGGCAGAGTGTACCGGATTTTATAGACAGGCTTGTCAAGACGGTGTCTGATTTACATAGGGCCCAAAGATTGGTTGAACAAGGTGTGATTTTTACATAAGGCGTGGGGAAGGCTGCCCCACCCTAATGTTGTTATGTACATGGGGTCTTTGCCTGGCAGGAGCCATGTTGTCTTCTCCTTATTGTACAGGTGATTTGGTGAAGAGAAGAGAAGATGGAGCTGCCCATTTTGAACATGCCTAGTCCCAGGTAGCCTTTTCCTACTGGCGCAACTGCCAGCACTCACCTGTGCAAGCTTCTAGTGTACCTTTCTATGTCTACAGTTCAATTTTACAGGCTGCTCTTTGTTGGAAAAGAAATGATTTTTGGGCTGCTTTTCATAAAAGAAAAGAGAACCCCTATCAAGGACTTCCTTACCCTCACTATCTGCCTAAATAATTTCTTTCTGACTACTATCAGCGTGAACACTTGGTGTGTTTGGGATGACAACACAGCTAACTTTGGGAAGAGCATGCTGGTTGAGTTTGTGATCACATGGTAGCAAAATCCTTGCTTCTTCATAGCTCAAAGCAGCCAGGAACCCAAAAGGAAAGAAATTACATCCTAACCAACCCTGAAGAAAATAACAAAACAACTTAGTCAATGTGTAACAACCCCAGAGGAAGTACATAACAATGGTAGTTATTCTTTCAGAATAAAAGAATAATACCAGAGGCAGGTTTATTTTCCCTGTTTTGAAAATATTGTTGATAAAAAACTTATTTTCAATTCAAAAGTAAGCACGATTATTGAAGAGAAAAAAAGAGAATGGTAAAATTAAAAAACAGCTACTCAGAGTCCCATTATTCCCCAAATAGCAATAATGCACGCATTGGCCTTTTCTGTATTTCTGTATAGTATTTTCTTTTTGCTTTTTTGCTAGTATTTGATATTCGGTGTTAAATTATCATTACAGTAGGATCATTTATTTTGTTATTAGACATGTAAACATAATTTCACTTTTTATGCTATTCCCCCAAGTGGATATACTGTTAACCACTCTTTAGTCGGCCACTTAAATTACTTACAATTTGCATTCCTATAAATAACACTTGCAGAATGTCTTTATAAATGCAACTTTTTCATAGGTAGAATTATTTACTTAGAAAATATCTTAAAAAGTACAATTCCTGGGGCAAAGAATTTGAATATTTCACTGGCCCTAATATGCACATGTAACCTCACCACTTTTAGGTTGAGACCTCAGATCTGGAAAATAAATTTAGTGAAAGGAAGGAAAAGTGAGCTGTCAATTAGCAAAGACAGTCTTTCTCGTGTTCCTTCATAACATGCCTTATTTTATGCCAATATATATGCTGTGGTGCACAGCAAACATGGCCATAAATTCTTTCCATTTTTGTTTCCTTCTGCAATGTGTCTTGGAAGCTCCATCCATCAAGATATGGAAGCTTTATCCATGTGGCCTGACTTGGTTAATAGACATCATCACACATGATGGAAACAGAGGCTTGAAAAGTGCTTGCTCATGAAGCCTTGCCCTCTGGCTGCCTTTGGAACTGAGCTTCCATGTGAAGAAGTCTGGAATAGAAGACACGAAGTGGATGAGGCACCCTGTCGATTCCCCCAAGACCAATAAGACCAACCTGCCTGCCAATCACCAGACATGTAAATGAGGCCATCCTGGACCATCCAGCTCCTACCAGGCCATAAATACCTGAAAGACCCCGGCAGATCTCAGTGAAGCCGCTCAACCTACCCTAATATTGTGAACTATATTAAATCGTTGCTTTAGATTACTGAGTTTCGGGTTAGTTTGTTAGTTTGTTATGCAGTGAAAGCTAATTGATACAAACATAGATTCTAAAACAGAATGAAATCATCAACATACCTGTACCATCAAGGCAGCAGAAAGTGATTTCTGCATTTACACGTCTTCAAGATCTCAAACTAGTAGCCAGTAGCTCCTTGCCAGCTGACAGTATGTCCTTGCCATGTTACATATACCAACAAATTCATTTTAAAGTAGTATTTAAACAAATTTGCTAACTACTTCTTCCCTGCAAACAGATTTCTTCCTTCAAAAGCAGGACCTTTTGTAAATTGTAGTTTTGGATATAACAAAGGTCCTCATTTTCCTCTCATTCTACTCTTGGAGTCTGGCTACCTGAGGGAAGAAAGGGACAAAGAATTGTGTGAACTCATATTCTGAACCCATTCAATGAAACTCTGGTTCACAATGTCAAATACAGGTAATACTTCATCTCCCTACTTCCGTACCTCCCACCAGCTGCCAGGTCCTGTGAGCTGAAGGAATTTGTTATGCTATAATGAGGAAGGGAGAATAGGTATGATCTGAGCATGGGCTCTATCATGCCATATGGGTAAACTCAACTTGCTGAATTTATTCATTTTCCAAAATATTACAGGGACTTTTACCCTTGCTATTTCCCCACGAGATCCCAGAAAGCAGCCCCTTTCCACCTGAGTGGAGAGCTCCTTTAAATGGGTCCCTCTGTGCTGGAAAGGAGTCACAGTGCCCCTTGCCTGACCACACCACCTCTGAAGGAGAACAGCTCCTTGTCACTCTGACCATGTCTTTCATAGGCTGACAGCAGGAGGTCTGGGGATTTGGCTGGGTTACTACTCCTATGGCCCAAAGAAGAGGCAGCATCCTTCTCCCTAGAACCTGGCAATGCTCCTGGAGAATAATTAGAGTCCAAGTACCAGTTGTCCTTCAAAGGCTTTGTAACCTGGGGCAAGTCACTTAAGACCACTGAGTCTCAACCCCCTTAACCATTTCGCTGATTTCCCAAGGGACGGAGATAGCACAAAGATAGTTTTCAAAAGCAGAGTGTTAAGTGAGATTTGCACTAAACAATTGGCAAAGGGTAGTACTGAACAGATTCTATTTTTAAAAGCACAGTCTAGTCTTCCATCAGACTTTAAAAGGCTGTCCAAATTCTTTGCTGTAAAATCCTGTTGTACAGGAAATTGCAACATACAATTGGTCAATTTCAGTTGTTGGAAGTTAAGGTTCTGCTTTAACGGGCTTTTGTTCCGCAACAGTTAGTTGGATCACAAAATGTGGATTGCAGCTTCTGAAAAGCTCTTAAGACATATGTATTTGAGAATCCATGCTAATCAATTGTCCAAAATTGTAACAGAAGTCACTAAAACCAAATTAAACCTGTTTCTAGCCTTCTTTCTAAACATTTTTTGTGGCAATCGTGAATGGGAATTCATGCCTGATTTGGCTCTTGGCTTGACTATTGGCATAGACGAATGCTAGTGATTCTTGCACGTTGATTTTGTATCCTGAGTTTTTGCTGAAGATGTTTATCAGCTTAAGAAGCTTTTAGGCTGAGACTATGGGGTTTTCTAGATATAGGATAATATCATTGGCAAACAGGGATACTATGACTTTCTCTTTCCCTATTTGAAATGCCTTTTATTTCTTTCTCTTTCCTGATTGCCCTGGCCAGGACAATACTATGTTGAATAGGGATGGTGAGAGAAGGAATATGCTTCCAGCTTTTGCCCATTCAGTATGATGTTGGCTATGGGTTTGTCACATAAGGTTCTTACTATTTTGAGGTATCTTCCTTCAATACCTAGTTTATTCTAATTTTTTAAACATGAATGATATTGAATTTTAATGAAAGCCTTTCTGCATCTATTGAAATAATCATGTGGTTTTTGTCTCTAGTTCTGTTTATGTGATGGATCACATTTATTGATTTACATATGTTAAACCAACCTTGCATCCCAGGGATAAAGCCTTCTGGATCATGGCGGATAAGCTTTTTGATGTGCTGTGGATTCAGTTTGCCAGTATTTCGTTGAGGATTTTTGCATTGATATTCATCAAGAATATTGGCCTAAAGTTTTCTTTTTCTTTCTTTCTTTCTTTTTTTTTTGTTGCATCTCTGCCTGATTTTGGGATCTGGATGCTGTTCTCATAGACTGAGTTTGCGAGGAGTCCCTCCTCCTCAGTGTTTTTTGGAATAGTTTCATTAGGAATGGTACCAGTTCTTCTTTGTACATCTAGTAGAATTCAGCTGTGACTCCATCTGGTCATGGGCTTTTTTTGGTTGGTAGGCTATTTATGACAGCCTCAATTTCAGAGCTCATAATTGGACTGTTCAGGGATTCCGTTTCTTCCTGGTTCAGTCTTGGGAGGGTATATGTGTCCAAGAATTTATCCATTTCTTCTAGATTTTCTAGTTTACATGCAGAGAGGTGTTCATAATATCCTCTGATTTTTTTTTTCTTGCATTTCTAGAGGGGATCAGTGGTAATATCCTCTTGTTTTTGATTGTGTTTATTTGAATTTCTCTCTTTTCTTCTTTATTAATCTAGCTAGTAATCTATCTATTTTATTAATTTTTTCAAAAACCAACTCCTGCATTCATTGATCTTTTAAATGGTTTTTCACATCCCAATTTCCTTCAGTTCAGGTATGATTTTGGTTGTTCTGGATATTTTTTGTCCTCTGCCATCCCTGGGATTTGTTTGTGCTTGGTTTTCTAGTTCTTTTAGTTGCAATGTTAGGTTGTTGATTTCAGATCTTTCTAGCTTTTCGATGTGGGTCTTTGGAATGCCCATTCAAAATTGCCTCAAAAAAAAAAAATAGCTAAGAATATAGCTAACTAGGGAAGTAAATGATCTGTACAAGGAGAACTATAAACCACTGCTCAAAGTAATCAGGTATGACACAAATAGAAAAACATTCCATCTTCATGGATAGGAAGAACCAATATCATTAAAATGGTCATATTGCCCAAAGCAATTTATAGGTTCAATGCTATTTCTATTAAACTACCATTGAGATTCTACACAGAACTAGACAATTATTTTAAAATTCATAAATAACTCCCATCCCCCGCAAAAAAACCCTGTATAGCCAAGGCAGAAAGAACAAAACTAGAGGCATCCCACTACCCAACTTCAAACTATACAACAGGGCTACAGTAACCAAAACAGCATGATACTAATACAAAAACAGACACATACACCAATGGAACAGAATAGAGAACCCAGAAATAAGATCAAAACCCTACAACTATCTGATCTTTGACAAATCTGACAAGAACAAGCAATGGGGAAAGGATTCCTTATTCAATAAATGGTGCTGGGATAACTGGTTAGCTAAATGCAGAAGATTGAAACTGGATCCCTTCCTTATACCATATACAAAAATTAACTGAAGATAGATTAAAGACTTATAAGTGAAACCCAAAACTATAAAATCCCTGGAAGACAAACTAGGTAATATCATTCAGACATAGACATGGGCAAAGATTTCATAAAAACACCAAAAACAGTTGCAACAAAGTAAAAAATGACAAATGGGGCCAGGCGCAGTGGCTCAAGCCTGTAATCCCAGCACTTTGGGAGGCCGAGGCGGGTGGATCATGAGGTCATGAGATCAAGACCATCCTGGTCAAAATGGTGAAACCCTGTCTCTACTAAAGATACAAAAAAATTAGCTGGGCATGGTGGTGTGTGCCTGTAATCCCAGCTACTCAGGAGGCTGAGGCAGGAGAATTGCCTGAACCCAGGAGGCGGAGGTTGCGGTGAGCCGAGATCATGCCATTGCACTCCAGCCTGGGTAACAAGAGTGAAACTCCGTCTCAAAAAAAAAAAAAAAAAGACAAATGTAATCGAATTACAATAAAAGATCTTCTGCACAGCAAAAGAAACTATCAACAGAGTGAACAGACAAGAATGAGAGAACATTTTTTTTATCTATGCATCCAACAAAGGTCTAATATCCAGCATCTATAAGAAACTTAAACAAATTTACAAGAAAAAACAACTCCATTAAAGTGGCAAATTGTTTGCATTTTCTACTGCTGCCACAGCAAATTACCATGGACTTAGTGACTTCAAACAACATAAATTTAGTGTCTTATTGTTCTGTAGGTCAGAAGTCCAACGTGGGTCTCACTGCACTGAAGTCAATAGGTGGACAGGATGTGTCCTTTCTGAAAGATCTAAGGGAGAATTTATATATTTGCTTTTTCTGGCTTCTAAAGCCACCATGTTCCTCAGCTAGTGGTCCCCTTTCTCCATCTTCAAAGCCAGCAATGTAGCATCTCTGAGTCTTCCTGCATCATCACATTTCTCTCTGACCAAAGTCAAGAGAAACTCTGCTTTTAAGAAATCTTGTGATAAGCTTGGGTTCATCCAAGTGATCTAGGAAAGTCCCCACCTCAAGACCCTTAATCACATCTACAAAGTCCCTTTTGCCATGTAAGGTAACATAGTCATAGGTTCCTAGGATTCAGACATGGTATAGAGTAAATGCCTCTGAGAGCAATAACTCAAGCATACTCTGGGAATGACCCTGCGTGGCAGACTCACCTGAATGTGTGTTCTGAGTTAGAGAATCCGGCCATGGACAACCCAGAGATTCATTCCTTATCTGTGAGGGAACATCTGAGCCCCCTTGGTCAGTCCTGTGGACCTTGGGCCATACAGGGGATCGAGGCCCTGCCTGTCGGGATAAATGGAGGTTGTCTGGTGAAGGTCATTAAGGGGAGGGGGTAAACTACATGCTATTTGCAAACGGTTGTGGTTTTCCTGTCCAGTCCACTGCCACTGGACTCTCTCCCCTATATGTGAGCTGCTAATGAAACCCCACGTCCCATTTGCTGGCTCTGGGTCTCTTCTTCAGCCTCTTGAACCTGATGCCTTCCCTATTAAGCTTAATAGGAGTTTGGCACAACACATGGACATCTTTGTGGGGCCATGATTCTGCCTACAACACCCTTTCACTCGCATCTTCTGCCTCCTGAACGCCTTGACAATTATTCTTCATCTATTGAACTTCAAACTACCCTTTCATGCCTCATGTGCCATCTCCTTCAGGAAGTTTTCCCTGCTCAGTCTGAATGGAAGCGATCTCTCCTCTGAATTCCTTTAATGTCTATCTGCCCTGATCCCTTGGCAATTTAGCTTTCTAAGCTCTACATCCTTCAGTTCCTCCACTCATCTTTTAGAATCCTCTTAAAGAAAGGAGGACATCCATGTGAACATTGCAAAGATCCAAGACTTTGAATTACACATTTTTAAAGGCTCATCATATTTAGAATCCTAACTACTTAATTGACTGATCAAAACTACCTTGAGCTAAATATACTTTAATTTGCAAAGCAACCTAAAAAAACTAAAAAGACATATATACTTTGCAGTAACCTGGAAAGTATCTTGAAGTCTGAAGATGTCATGGGAGAAAGCAGTCCATTCTCTTAAGCTCATAAAGCAATGGAGTGTCGAGGCAGGTTTATACAAATCACAGAAAACCCTTCTCAGTAACCTGTGGAGAGCCTCTGGTATCCTCCCCAAAGCCTCACCTTCTTCACAATCCTTCTGTCAAATGGCACCTCCAAATGCCTTCTCTCCATCCTGGACTTTCTGGTAGCAAAGATATTATCCCATTTTCAGGATCTTAAGTTGTCTTAGGTTTTATATACCACAGAAAAATTGCTGTCAATCAACATTTATAAAATATTTGACACAAGCCGGCAGTGAAAAGGAGAGATTAGGAGGGGCCTAGAACAATTCGCTGAACCAAGGGAGAAATACAGAACACGCCTCGACATGAGTATCAATACATCAGGTGATCTGCTCTATAGAAAACTAAGTTCCTCGGGAGAGTACGTCAGGGTGGCGGGGGCTGTGGAATTCTAAAGCACTCCTCTTCCCCAGGTCACTTCTTTTACTTGGTTTTAATATTAAGGCTTTATATGCTTAGTACAGGTTACCACCTAAAATGCAGTTTCCTGTGCCTAAGAGCAGAATGGGTGTGTTCTGTGAGTGCAGGACCGTGGCAGGGAAGACTGTATGAAGCTGGTTCGACTGTAAAACTTCTATACAACTTCAAAGGCTAGAACTAGACTCCACAAGTAGAAAAAAACAGGAAATTTCGTTCAATAATAGGAAGGCATTTTTAAAAGTCGGACCCGTCCTCAAGTGAAGTAGGTCCCCTCAGAGAGGTCGCTGTGTGTATGACTGTGGTGCAGGGATAGTGGCTAGCCCAATGACATCTTCTAGACTTTGATCAAAGAGACCATTGCTTTTGAGGGAAAAGGACACAATTCTGACCCTAGGGAGGCTGGAAAACACAGGCCTGTGGTGAGCTGCAGATGCCTTATCCGAGTTCAGAGACAGTGACATGGACCCTCCTGCCTCTGTTTCCTAAGAGAAGCAGGGTGTGACTAAATGGCTGCAAATGTTCTGATTCTGGTGTCCTGAGCTTTACGTCTGGGATTTCCACACACTCACATACAATGAGGCTATCAGCAGAGCCTCAGAGGGAAGATGAGCATCCTATGGTAAGGAGGAAAGCAACTTGCTAGTATGATTCCCAAACCCTCTTAGGAGGTGCCAGCGAATAGCTTTTGCAGATAAGGAGATGGATTTGGAAGTGAAGGACATCACATTAGTGGACTCGGCAGACAGCAGTGCTGTTTAAGATACCACCAAAGTTGCTTTAATGAGAGAAAACTCAATGACAAAAGCCAAGAGAACACAACAGGGCCATATAGGATACTCTAGGAGAAAATCCCGAAGTGAGCTTGCTCTCCCCAGCACCTTCATGCAATCATTTTTCTTAATTGAAGAACAGTTTTTCTCAGGCAAAGATGCTGTATCTTTGAGTGAAATTTAGGCCAATGCCTACATATCATATATATATATATGCAAAGCAGTGCCTGGAACATTGATATAAATGTCACATAACATCTTTATTACATTCATTCTGAGGGAAAATGGGCAAAACTGCAAATATCTTGATTAAAACACTTGTATTGAAGGGTCCTACTTACTCTTTGTGATATGTATAGTTTCATAGAGAAGGAATGCCTGGCTTTTTCATCTTAAACGAAGCAAACGTGAGTTATAACTATATTTCACTGTGGGTCTGGGCCTGTGATTTCCACCCCAGGGAAAGAGGGAGAGAGAGAGAGAGAGAGAGAGACTAAGAGAGAGAGGCAGAGAGAGAGACAGACAGAGTACAGGGAGACATGAATAGGAGGAACAGCAAAGAAAAAGGGAGGGAAATATTTTTATCCCTCTACAGACTTGGCTACAGGATGTGAATAAAGCCCCTCTCTTTTCAACTCAAAACTTTGAGTGACCAACAGTTTGTCTAGGGTTCTGTTTCTCTAGAGCTCAGCACAATTCAGATAAAAGATGGGCTGGAGGCAGTATGAGTGTTACCTATGTGTTCTTTGCCTTTATAGTTGACGGCACTTGTGTATAACTTTTAACCAATAACTTTCTCTCGGAGTCTTGAATGTGCCTTTCACTGTGATAAAGAAACTAAAAACAATGCCCTTGCATCGAGAAGGCTAAAGGGTTTCCCCAACTGAGGCTTGACAAATACTTGAGCAAAACCTTTGTTTCAGCACTTCTCAAGGAGCTTGGAGCACAGGGAAATTCTTAATGAGGACTGTTATCTGGACTGTTCCCACTGCTGTGCTGGTAAATAACAGTCAGCTTTCTAGGGTGGGGCTGGGGAGTCCTAATTCGAAGCAATTGCCGATTTCTGTGGTTTAAATAGTCCCACCATGACTAATTTCAAGCTACCAATGGCTCACAAAATTCCTCAAAATTCAACAGTCAGCTCTCGTGAATCAGAATGAACTAGCTCACACCACTGAGTCTATTCTCATCTGCCTGTTGCAGAAGAAAATGTAACTGTTGGCCGCCTGAGTATTCCCCCTCCCTCTTTTTTTTTAATAAAATGTCCTTTTTCTATCACAGTCATTGCATATGAAAGGGTCAGCCCATGACGTTATCCAGTAGAAGCTTTTATGCAGGCCTCAAACAAGTAGTATGGAGACCCACTGAAAAGCCACCCAGGCCTTCCTCTTGCCAATTCCCTTTGATTTATTAAATGAAATGTACCCATCTGACCATGGCACAAGTTGGCCAGTAGCTATTGTTTCAAATAAATTCTCAAAATTCAGAGCACAAAATTCATGTATTTGAGGCTTGTTCTGTCTTCTTTGGTCAGAGCCACCAGGAAGCAATGTGAGGTTTTATTTTATCTTTGGGATGGAAGAGGGGCACACATGGGAACACAGCGGGAGGACCCCGGGCCATGGCTGCCTCCACCTTTGAGCTTGTTCATCTCATCCTCTTTTCAAACTAGTGTAGAGAGGACAAGGGACAGAAGAGAATCTGGAGAACCTGCTATCATATATAAACAACTTTTTTTCATAATTCTAGCAAAAGAGGAAACTCCACTTTTAAAACTGCGAACCCAGTATTCCTTGGGATCAATGCTTATACTCATCTTTGTGTTAAAAAATAGGAGAGCAGGTTTTCAGGCCTCAGTTTTTGTCCAGGTGACTGAATATTTTCTCTTTTTCTTTTTCAGCTTTTTAAAGCTATGACCAACTTGTTCTTCACCAACTGATAGGGAAGTTTGTGGAAGGCAGGGCAGTGACCTCATTTGCTCATAGCTATTGATTGACTTTCATTGTCCTCTTGTGTGTCCTATGTCCTTTGAGTATTCAGGGCTGGCAATGTGGCCTTTCGTCCTGGAGACTCATAGCCATGATCACTGTTAATCTGATACCTCAAATGCCCCTTCTGCTGCCAATTACTTTTTATATGTGTATTGGTGGACATCAGAGCTGAAAGGAAGTATAAAAGGAATTATTAAGCAAGAGAATTTGCCTAACACATTCGTACACTGACACCAGAGTGTCACATACCACACTGAAGCCAAAGTGCTCGGGTTATTTCTACCGGGGATCTGTGTTTCAGAAGTGTTGAATCTGATGTGTCAGGACCAATTCTTCTCCCCTGGCATGTTTTTGAGGAGGCAGAACAAAGGCCCATCCAACACGAACAAAGAGAATGAAGTTACAGAAGCCCACCCAAAAGAATGCAGGCACAAGAACCTGAAAGAAAAGAAAGCACTTTGCTACTGACATTTCTTTGGAAAATCTTCAGGGAGTGTAGACTTGGGGAAAGTACCTTAAAAATTTAATAAATCTAGAAAAGGAGTTATCAGAAATGAAAATCAGGAATCTCAGCTTGTCTCTTGCAGACCAAAGTCTGTCTTTGAGGATGGCTCTGAGTTCCCATGGACATTGCCTCCCGCAATGCACGCAGTGGGCAACGTGCTTTTGGCCAGCTTTGCTGTTTTCTGACTAATCCCCTAAGAAAGGAAAACATTTCTCCCTGAAACAACTTCGTCATCGCCTTCCCTTTTGAAGGTTTTATCAAAGCAAACAAAGCAAAGCTACTTCTGGTACCTCACATGGAAGGTGGTCTGAACAAAAGAAGAGGGAAAATACAGTTCGCGGGCTCTGAAGGCCTCCCTCCTAACGCGACCCAGCTCTTCCTGTGCGTCTTTCTCACTGCTGCTGCTAGCTGGGAAGCTTTGCCCTGGCTGTACTGGTCCTCTCAGATATCCCTGAACACACCAGGGATTCCAGCCGGAGGTCACTGTTCCCTCTCCATGTTTTGTTGAAACTGCACTTCTCTGAGCATTTGTATCTAACGCCTGCCTCATCTTTGAGGCTCAGCTGATGTCCCACAATTCATGAAGCTCTCTCCTCTGTTTTTTTCTGATCTGAACATCTCCCCATCCCATAAGTTTTTGCCTCCTGGGACTTCCCCTCTGACTATTCCCCTTCAGTTTCCCAGCCATGTTATAAGCATGCCTAGGTTAGGCTGAGCATAGTGGCCTGTCATCCCGGTGCTTGAAGAAGCCAAGGTGGGAGGGTCACTTGAGGCCAGGAATTTGAAACTAGCCTGGGAAACATAGCAAGACACTTTCTCTACAAAAAATTTAGCTGGGCGTGGTGGCATGTGCCTATTGTACCAGCTACTCAGGAGCATGGGTTGAGCCAGGAGTGTAAGGTTATAGTGAACCATGATCACACCACTGCACTTAAGCTGGTGTGACAGAGTGAGACCTTGTCTCTTAAAATTTAAAAAAAAAAAAAGATAATCCTTAGGTCCTAGGTCAAAATCTAATCCTAATTTATATTTTTGTATTCTCAACAACCTAGAAAAATGTTGAATTCATAAGAAATGCTCAGCAAATATTTCTGCACTGGGGAGATAAAAACACTGAGAGTCAGGGAGTTTAAAAACATTCCCCAAAGGTGGAAAGCTAATAAATGACAGAGCTGGCATTCAAATCCACATTCTTCAAATCATAAGTCACTGGGGTCTTTCTCTTTCCTATAGAAAGCATCAAATTTAATTTTTAAAATTCTCAAAACTTGATGAATCGATTCTGAGTTGGTTTCAGTAGTCTGACTATGTAACAATATACTGACGGTTGTCCTTCACTGAACACTTGCTGTCTACACCGACACTGTACAGAATCCTCGCAGCTATTGTCTCCATCTCTTTTAAGAACCACAAATCTCACCTACTCCAGGTATGACTGGCTTGGCCCTCAGTTACATGTGGGAGTTCCCGAGTTTTTAATTATTTTTGGGCTCAGCTGGAGTCCCTTTTATTATACACGTTTTACAGACTATAAAATGAGTTGAGCCTTTTAGATAACAAGCAGGTGAAGACTAGAAACAACATTAGATACAAACATGTTAGATAATAGATGCTTGTAGAATGAATGAATGAATGAATGATGAGAGGATGCTTTAAAGAAGGAGAGCCAACTGGGCGCAGCCGGGCATGGCAGCTCACACCTATAATTCCAGCACTTTGGGAGGCTGAGGTAGGCAGATCACCTGAGATCAGGAGTTCAAGACCAGTCTGGTGCCTGTAGTCCCAGCTACTCAGGAGGCTAAGTCATGAAAATTGCTTGAAGACAGGAGGTGAAGGCTGCAGTGAGCCGAGATCACACCACTGTACTCCAGCCCAGGCGACAGAGCGAGACTCCATCTCAAAAACAAGAAGGAGAACCACTGCTCAGCTTCCAGGTTCTACTGCCTAAGTTGCCATCTTCTCAGTTTCCCACTGCAGCCAAGGTAAATGGGGTTTTCATCCCCAGTGAAAGCAGAATTGGAGAAAATGGACTTAGACACTTAGGCTAATAGAACAGAAGAAAACCTCCAGCTTTAGAAAATGGAGGGCCTGTAATATTCTCTATGAACATATGGATTTTCTCTGCTTATCATATTCACAGAAGTATGGATTATCTTTATAATCTTGATCTAGCCTTCTCCAGGGGCAGGAGCTGGACCTCAGGACTTTTGGAGACATTGCTAGTCCTGCTTGGGTTTTCTGAAGACACAATGAGGTGCAGTGGAAGGGGCATGGTCTTCCTGGGTTTGAATCTCAACTGGTTTTGTAACCTGGAATGAGTTGTTTAACATTTCTGGGCACAGGTCTTCCTTTGAAATGGGGAATGATAACACCTACTGTTTTGTAACAATTAGAGATAATACTCATAAAATGTCTAATTCACGGAACCTCTTTAGCAGCTGATGATGGTTGTTACTGGTGCTGCTTGTTAACCCTACAAAGATAAAGATCGTTGCTCCTAGTCTCTTGCCAGCCTGGGCAAGAAAGAGCATTGACTGGGCTTGGTGCATGCACAGGTTTTCCTCCTCTTTTATAGCAATGGTATTGGTCACAATGCTCAGAAAATGGTCCAGGGCAGATGAGGACTTCAGCTGCCAGGTAAGGAGTCCTGGCTGCCAACCCCTGAGTACCACCAGAGGTGACCCAGTTCCATCTCATTCTCCAGTTCCTCTTGGCCTCACTGCTCTTTCAGTTTCCCCAAGATCACCTTTAAATGGATAAATTCAGGCCGGGCGCGGTGACTCACTCCTGTAATCCCAGCACTTTGGGAGGCCGAGGTGGGTGGATCACGAGGTCAAGAGATCGAGACCATCCTGGTCAACATGGTGAAACCCCGTCTCTACTAAAAATACAAAAAATTAGCTGGGCATGGTGGCGCGTGCCTGTAATTCCAGTTACTCAGGAGCCCGAGGCAGGAGAATTGCCTGAACCCAGGAGGCGAAGGTTACGATGAGCCGAGATCGCACCATTGCACTCCAGCCTGGGTAACAAGAGTAAAACTCTGTCTCAAAAAAACAAAAATAAAAATAAAAAATAAATGGATAAATTCAGTCTCGTGTAATTAATCTTAAAAATCTCTTTCTTAACTCTGGGAATAAAAAAGGACCAAGTCCAACTTTCTAGGCTGGAAATAAAAAAAGCAAATTGAATTCATTTACTGCCTCTAAATAGCCTCTGTGTAACAACCAAGCCACCTCTAATGAAGGCTGAAATGATGATCTCCTATGAGTGGTGCTTTATTGATTACACCCAGCTCAGTGCTAATCAATTATTGCAACAAGGATTTCTGCTGCAAGCTGGAGCTGATGAGCCAACCTACATAATACTTCATAAGACATGTATGATTACTCAGACTGTAAACTGGGAAGTTTACTAAGCACAGACAAAGATTTCTACTAAAGGTCTTTGACAAATTCTTCCATGTCCCATTAAAGTTCAGGTTGCTGGGCCAATAAAATTCTCCTCTGGACACAAGGGCTTGTTGGGCTCCTAGACCAAGGGAAGACCAACCTAGTCCTTTCTCAGATGCTGGAGAATTGGAGCATTAATTATCTATGGCTGCATAATAAGCCACCAAAAACTTGCTGAATACAACAACCATTTATTTAGCTTGGGATTCTGCGAGTTGGCAGTTTGGGCTGGGCTCTGCTGGTATAACCCTTGCTGAGCTGGCCCAGCTCTTCTCCCTATGTGTCTTATCCTCCAGCAGTCTAGCCCTGGCATGTGGTTCACATAGCTTCTCAATAGGGGTCCAGGGGCCACCAGAGAGAACATGTGCTAATACACTTGGACTTTTCAAGTCTTGGTTTGCATCATGTTTGCTCTCGTCCCATTGGCCAGAGCAAGTCACATGGCCAAACCCAGCATCTGTGTGGGAGGGAACGATCCAAGGGCATGGATACAAGAAGGTGTGAACCTATCAGGTACACGACAAGCTACCATAATTGATGACCATAATTTTCTAGCATAATTTAAGTCTACCCACACTCTCACTTTAGCTAACTTTTGTGGGACATGAACGTGAGCACGTTTATTTTTCATTATCAAAATACTATCTCTTGATAGTGTGCCATGCACCAAGAAAGACTGGAAGCAATTTTTTTTTGAGACAGAGTCTCGCACTGTCTCCCAGGCCAGAGTGCAGTGGCATGATCTCAGCTCACTGCAATCTGTGCCTCCTGGGTTCAAGTGATTCTCGTGCCTCAGCCTCCCCAAGTAGCTGGGATTACAGGTGCCCACCACTACACCCAGCTGATTTTTTGTATTTTTAGTAGAGACGGGGTTTCACCATGTTGGTCAGGCTGGTCTTGAACTCCTGACGTGAGGTGATCCACCCACCTCGGTCTCCCAAAGTGCTGGGATTACAGGCGTTAAGCCTCTACGCACAGTGACTGGAAGCATTTTATATGTGTTATGTGAGCCATACAATAATCTTACATGCTGAGTATTACTGGCTCCACTTCATAGATTAGGGAAATGAGGCTTGGAACTTGCAGTGATTGGTCCAAGTTTGCTTCTGTTCCATAATTAACAGAACTGAGATTTGAACTCAGTGTCATCTGAGATCAAATTTCAGCTTCTGAACAATTTATTACACAATTGCCTCTTCCCATAAACCACTATTTTTTGTAATGTTTTGGTAGATTTCTTTTTAATTATGAGGCATCAGGTGATTTATTTAAAAGTATGATAATTACTATGCACACATTGCCACAGGCAGCTTTGTCTTCTTCCAAGAGCAGGTTCTTCCTCAATGGCTAGGGAAGCCCAACAGAGAAGACAATGAAAAAGCTCTGCTCTGCCCCAGGGCCTCTTCCAAAATGGAGCCAGCGAGCCACTGAGGCCAGGACAGCTGTGCGGGTGTCTTTTGGCATTTAGGGCTGCTATGAGCCTGCCTGAGGGGTAGCAGGCTGTCAAAAAAAAGAAGAAAAGAAAAAAGAGAATCATTGTTCCATTTTCAAAATGTCGAAGCCAGCCTCCTAAAGTTTCCTTGCCTCACAGAGAGCTTGGGAGAAGTAGCAATGATTGGCAAAGAGCTTGAAAGGTGAAAGTGCTCTAGGACCACTTGGGGCTCTTCGATGAGAACTTCAGATTCTCCACTGCAATGTCCTGTCTGCAGAAAAAAATGCTACCATCCCATCTAGGTCCATCTAACAGTGCCTCCCTCTAAAGTGAGCCCTTGAGATCCCCCCTCTTTGCTCTGTCTTTCTCAGCCTCATCCTAGCAGTATCCTGAAGAATTACAAGCCACAGATTTTTAACAAGAGTCTGAAAAGTTGGCATGGCTGGATCTGTGGAAAATGAGCAGGGATGAGAAACGGAACAAGTTTGCCGCCCTAATTCATTGTACTGACAAAGAGACTTTGATTAGTGCATCGCAGCGTGCAAGGTGTTTGACTTACAGCATCTTATTATACTTTTATTACAGCCCTGGAAGGAAGGTCGGGAAGGGACAATCACCTTCATTTTGCAGATGAAGGCGGTGAGCTCAGTGGGTAACTTGCCCAGAATAACTGAATGATTGAGCAGCTTGGATAAGAACACATCCAGGTCTTCTGGCATAATGGTTTATGTTTCACTTTGCTTTGAATGTTCTCTATGGTTGGCCTTCCCTGGACACCCTTGATTCCTGAATAACTTGGAGAAAATGTCTGTTTCTGTAATTCTGAGGATAGCATCACGCGTCTCTCCACTTCAGTTCCTGCAATCACAAATAAGACCCCAAATACGGTTGCTTGTGTGGCTTGTGATGGAACAGATGAGAATCAACACAGCAGCAACTACTTGCTTCTAATTTTATAAATACTGTTGGATGCCTCTCACAGAATACGCTACTGAGCAATTGGCCTGTAGGAGAGATTCAATTAGAAGTTTTTAGGGTTTCATGGATTGATTCTTAAGGCTGTAAAGTTGTGTTATTACAAGACTTTCCATTGTCTTCATGTGCACACTGGACGAACGTCACGTTCTCCGGCCGGACGCCGTTTATCACACAGTTTGTTTTATTTCACTACATCTTCAGCTTTAGCCCGTCAGTCCTCCCAGAAGTCCCCCCAGCTCCCCTTTATTTAACCAGTCAGTCCTCCCAGAAGTCCCCCCAGCTCCCCTTTATTTAACCAGTCGGTCCTCCCAGAAGTCCCCCCAGCTCCCCTTTATTTAACCAGTCGGTCCTCCCAGAAGTCCCCCCAGCTCCCCTTTATTTGAGATGCACTTCCCATTTGTAATTTCCCAGCTCCTCCTCATAGGAAAATCCTGTCCATTCTCCCAGTAAAATGCAAAACTTGCTTCTTTCTTTCTTTCCAAGCCCAATCAATGGCAACTCTATCAGTTTTATGACTCTGGCAGAAAACTCCTGGAATTATCTCTGATTCCTTTGCCTCACATCCATCAGCAAGCCATGAGGCTCTATCTGGCAGCTAAGGCATTTTCAGCACCCCGTTGCTCTGGGTCTGGTCCAAGCATGAAGCCCTGTCAGTATCTGTCAGACAACATGATCACACACTATGCTTTGTGGTCGTTATTTACTATACCGGATACTCCTTGAAGACAGGGAGCACTATTTGTATATTTTTATGTAATGATAATACCACTTTATGTGTGAATGGCAATTTGCAGTTCACAAACATTTTTATTCTCACATATACTGTCCTCCACATTTGAAAAAAAGAGGCTGAGAGGCTACTTCTCACAGCCAAAGGCTCAGATCTCCCGTGTGAGAGAGCCAGGCCTTTGGATTCCAGGTTCACTGCCTTGTATCCAGAAGGCACTCATTAAATAGTCCCTGAAAAATGTGTCCTTACCCTTTTCAAACCAGAGTTTGAGAAAGTAGAAGCACCCCTTAACTTAAGCTGCCTTGAACCCTGAATATATTCAAGTGTATATTCTCAAAGGATGTAGCAGAGCAATTAATTAATTAATTAGCATGGGGACCAATCAAGATATTATTCACAATTTTTCTATCTTTGTACAAGTTCCTCAAAAGGCTCTGAGTAATTTTTTTCACCCCCTGGAGTGTATATGATACCCCAAAGAGTTTGAAATAGAGTACAAACTTCTATCAACAGGAGAACAGAAAAATAAACTGTAGTATAGTCATACAACAAAATCATGCAAAGCAACAATAAATATAATTGATAATTATATTTATATTTTTACCGCTATATGCAACAACGTATTTTTCTACTAATATATGCAGCAATAACACACATGAATATCATACACGTGTTACTGAGTGAAAAAAATGCAAAGGAATATGTGTCATATGATTTTATTTACATGAAGTCCAAGAACTGGAAAAACAAACACTGCATATTGTGCTAAATGTCACGGTAGTGGTTATTTCTGGATAGGTGAGGTGGGTTAGTACTGGGTATGACATTCTGAGGTGTTGGAAATAGTCCTTATCAAGGCACAGCAACATCTATGGTCATGAGCCAAACCTGATACCACCTGATTTTGTAAATAAAGTTTTATTAGACCGTAGCCACGCACATTCATTTACATATGCTCTGTGGACGCTGGATTGCACTGCCATGACAGAGTTGAGTGTTACAACAGAGGCCATATGGTCTGCAAAACCTACATTACTTATCATCTGTCCCTTGACAGAAAAAGTTTGCTGATCTCTGTTTAATACTATGATCTGAGTAGTGATTACATGTATGTTTATGTATGAAAAATTTCATCAAGCTATATACTTTCAGTTGCTACACTAAACATAGGAAGGAAGGAAGGGAGGGAGGGAGGAGGGGAGGGAGGGATGGAGGGATGGAGGGAGGGGGGAGGGAGGGAGGGAGGGACAGAGGGAAAAAAGGAGGGTGAGGAAAAAAGAAGGAAGAAAGGAAGGGAAAGAGGAAAAGAAACTAAACATGCAGAAATGGGTCCTAGAGCAAGTCATTTGAAAGGATCACATCGTGTACCACACTAGCGAGTGAAAATAGACACAATCACCTTATGAATAACCTTGTCTTGCGCTACAAGGAAGAGGGAGGTAATGTTATTTTCCAAATGGGTTCATTCAAACAAGATGTTGCAGCCATTTTTGGGTTGCAGACTCTTGTGTGGTGCAATCTGAGTTTGAGATCTTGCTCTCCCACTTTCTCAATGTGTGACCTTAAACAAGTTACTTACTGTTTCCAGCTCTCAGTTTTCTCCTGGTAAGATGGATGTAGTAATGATACACACCTCAAAGGGGTTATCATAAGGATTGAAAGGCATAAATGTATGGAAAGTGCTTAGAACAGTATCTGGAAAAAAAAAACTCAGTAACTGTTAGAAACTATAATGAAAGCTATAGATGCTCTCACTAGAAAAATGAAATCATGCAGATTCATAGACTTTGAAACAGAATAATAAGAAAGTTGAGGCTGTCCCTTAAGTCCAGGGTGGGCTTGATGCTTGCAGTTAAGGCATAATAAAAGCATGATAGGACCTGTGCTGGCTCCAAAGCTCTGAGAATGCTCAAGGCTGACACACAGTATCCCCTTCGTTCACCGCAATCAACAGCCCTGAGGGGGCCTCTCCAGATGGTGGCAAACTGACATACAGTTGTTCCAGCTTCCACACTAATTTGCCTGCTAATGGGATCCAGGGAGTGCAGGGAAGGCATTGAATGGCACCTGCTGTGGGATGAGGCCAGTCCTCCACCTGAAGCTGTGTCATTGTGTGGCAGCTGCCTCCGAGTGTGGAAATGCAGGCAGGATAGCCCATGGCAGCCAAGCTGAGATGGGGACAGCTGGGAAAGTGGCTCCTCAAATTCGTTACTCTCTCCCACCTTCAGGGAGTGTTTGTCATTTGCTGGAGTACAGCTGGCCTTCCCAGAGGTACATGGTTTTGAGAACCAGAGGCAGTCACGCACCAGACAGGGAAGGAATCGGCCCCATCTCCACTGGACAGGTGTAGTGATGCAGCCCTTGTTGCGGGGGGAGGGGGGGTGGCGGTGCACCAACCTTCTCCACATCCAGCTTGGACCACATGTTCCCTGGCACTGGGGGAAATAAATGATGGGGAAACAGGGCCTCTTGGTACTTCCGACAGCCAGGCCTTGCAGGAATCTAGCTACAGGCCTTGCATCAGGAACTCTCCAGGGGCTAGGTTTCAGAGGACCTGCTGTCCAATTGCAGGAGGGGCTGGGGGAGCTTTGTGTTTGCCTGTGAGGGGCAAAATAGTCTCTTCTTACTCTTTCACCAGCAAGAAGACAACCCAGATTCCTTAGTTCCCTGATGCTTTCTTCACATTGGAGAAGCAGGGATCAGACAAACCTTACCATCATGAAACCATTTTTTCTAAATGGGGATATTTATTCTTGTTCTGTCTGGCCTCAGAGGTTCCTATAAAAGTCATTGACTTCCAAATTCACTCAAGTTGTTGGCAGAATTCATTTCCTTGCAGCCATAAAACAGGACTGTTGGCCCAAGGCCACCCTCAGCTCCCAGAGGAGTTCCTTGCCTTGTGTCCCTCTCCACAGGCCCTGTTGAATTGCACAGAAGCTTCCTTCCCCAAAACCAGCAAAGGAGGAAAAAGACAAGACTAATTGTTGCAGGAAAGGGGTCTGGATCCAGACCTCAAGAGAGGGTTCTTGGATCTGACGCACAAAAGAATTCAGGGAGAGTCCACAGTAAAAAGCAAAAGCAAATTTATTAAGAAAGTAAAGGAATAAAAGAACAACTACCCCATACACAGAGCAGCCCTGAGGGCTGCTGGTTGCCCATTTTTATGGTTATTTTTGGATGATATGCTACACAAGGGGTGGATTATTTATGCCTCCACTTTTTAGGCCATATAGGGTAGCTTCCTGACATTGCCAAGACATTTGTAAACTGTCATGGCACTGGTGGGAGTGTAGCAGTGAGGACGACCAGAGGTGACTTTTGTGGCCATCTTGGCTTTGGTGGGTCTTGGCCAGCTTTTTTCTTACAACCTGTTTTATCAGCAAGGTCTTTATGACCTGTATCTTATGCCGACCTCCTATCCTATCTCATTCTGTGAATTAGAATGCCTTAACCAGCTGGGAATGCAGCCCCGTAGGTCTCAGCCTCATTTTTCTTAGCTCCTATTCAACGTGGAGTTACTTTGGTTTTCAAACACCTCTGACGTATTTTGTGAATTATACCTCAGTAAAGCTAAATAAAATAAAATTTTAAATTTCAAAAACATAAAAAAGCCTACAAGCAAGATGGAGTTTTAGACAATGTAACATCACGGGAGTGAAGTGTCATCACTTTTTCATATGGTATTGATGAGAAGCAAGTCATAGGCCCCACCTACATTCAATAATTGAGACTTAAACAAAGGCATAATATTAGGAGGCAGGAACCATGAGGCCACCTTAAAGTCTATTCATAAAAGAGGACAAAAAGAGAAGGGCTAATTGGGGTCTATGGGTGTCAAAAGGAAGAAATCAGATACTCCTGGTCTTGAGGTGCAGAAAAAGAAAAGATCAATGCACCCTGAAGTGCAGATTACAGAAAAAAATATATCTTGTATGTGCAAACCTCTTAGAGTTTATGTTGCAATGCTGTGTGTCATTTAATATGCTCACACATCCTACAGTGGAACTTCATTTGACAGGAGAAAAATTCTGAGAGGTTGAGAAACTTTTTTAAGGTCACCAGCTAATAAATAACTAAGTTAGAATTCTTTTTCAGGACTTCCAATACCAAAGCCCATGTACTTCTGTGATTAGGTTTAAAAGGTAGATGAATGAAGAGTGACATCACAGAAACGATGCTGTAAGGACCTCTCAAAATCCTCTCCTCCAGAAAAACAGAGAATACTGACAAAAAAACATCCCAAATAAACTTTTTCAGAACTGTAAAAATTTTTTTCAAATCTTACAACAATTTAGAGAGTGTTTATTCTAGATAAAGTTCTCAAGCTCAGTAAGAACAGGGTGGTGTGGCGTTCTAATTTGTTCTACACTCATTTGCCTCCCCCTAGATCCATGGCAGCCTTGAAAACCAACCGCCCCACAGTCATGGTGAAAACCAGCATCTGAAAAGCCCCTGGAGAGGGCATAATGGGGTTAAAGTTCCTCTAAATTCCCCATTCTCATGTCCCTGGAAAATCAAAGTTTATCTTTATTTGACCAGACTCAGAGCTAACTCAGTGCAAACAGCCTTTCATATTGGAGTATATGCTGGAAACAGTTAGTGGCAATTGCTTAATATTACAGCTGCCTGAAGTGGTGATTGATAGTAGTTGGGTAAAAGGAAAAGCTAGAGAATCAGATTCCCGTGGGGCTTTGTAAAGGTCCAACATGTTCTTAGAAATCTAGACAGCTATGTATGCATAGTGATGTGTTTATGACCAGGAAAATCTGAGGAGGTCTTAAACTCCCGCCTCTAAGTAATCTTGAATCTCCACACATGTAAGAAGCAAAGGATAAGAAGGCAAAGTTGTGCACTATCTGCTGAAGCATTAAAAATGTGCCCCAATGTGCACAAAGAGCTTCTTGGTATAACCTGTAGGCTTACTTGTTTCAGACATTTAAGAAAATCTGTCTAACCATTAGCTGACCACTAAAGAAATAGAGCAGAGATTTCAGCGGCCATGCACAACAAAGACAGATTTTATAGAATTAGTTCATGAAAAGTCAATAAAAAAGCAGCAATAGTAACGATAAACAACAATTACAGCCTTGAAAGAAAGAAAACTGATCTATAGTTACCACATTATCATATTTAAAATGTCCAGTTATTAGCAAAAAATTACAAAGCATGCAAAGAAACAAGAAAGTATTGTCTATTTACAAGATAAAATAAAACAGTCCCTGACAAAGCACAGACCTTTAACTTTAGATATTAACTGTCTTAAATATGCTTTAAAAACTAAAAGAAATCATAGACAAAGAAAACCAATAGAACAGTGTTGTTTTCTTTACCTCTTTTTAATTTGTTAACAAATAAAAAATATCTATACAGACAGAAATTATAATTAGCCAGGGATGGCGGTGCATGCCTGTAGTACCAGTTACTCAGAAGGCTGAGGCAGGAGAATTGCTTGAACCTGGGAGGCAGAGGTTGCAGCAAGCTGAGATTGTGCCACTGCACTCCATCCTGGATGACAGAGTGAGAGTCCATCTCAAAAAAAAGAAAAAAGAAATTACAAAACAAAGCCAAACAGGAAATCTGGAGCTTGAAGTTTACAATAACTAAAATTTCAAATTCCTTAGAAACTTTTCACAGAAAAATCTGATCACACATAGAAAAAAATCAGTGGATCTGAAGATAAGCCAATTAAAACTATCTATTCTGAGGAGCCAAAAGGAAAAGGAATTTTTTTAAAAAACAGAACCTAAGAGACCTGTGGGACACATTCTAGTAAAGTATTATATAAACAATAGAAACTTTAGATAGAGAGAAAAGAGAAAAAGGAACAGAAAAAATATTTTAAAAACTGATGAATTTTTCAAATTTAATTAAAAATATTAATGCACACATCCAAGAATTTCAGTGAACTCAAAGTAGGATAAACTCAAAGAAATCCACACCTAACACATCATCCTCAAACTATCAAAAACAAAACCTTATAAAATGATCTCAAAACCAACAAGAGAAAATGGTTAATCCCAACAAGATATCCTCAGTAAGATTAATAGTTGATTCCTCATTAGAAACCACAGAATCCAGGAAGCAGTATGATGGTGTATTCAAAATGTTTCAAGGTGGCAAGCCAAAAATTCTATACTCAGCAAAGCTATTCTTCAAATATAAAGGAGAAATTAAGACATTTCTAGATAAACAAAACTGAAAGAATTGGTGACCAGAAGTAGATCTGTCCTGCAAAATATACTAATATAAATCTTTACAGGTAAAATGAAAGAACACTAGACAACAACTTAAATCCATATGAAGAAATAAAAGACACCAGTAAAATTAATTACAAAGGTAAATATAAAAGCCATCACATGTATATTTTTTTAATGTAAACCTTTTTCTTTCCCCATCTTATTAATATTTTAAAGATAAATGCATAGAACAATAATGGTAAAACCATGTTAATGGGGACATAAACTTTATAAAAATATAATTTGTACAAGAATAATAGCAAAAAGGTGAGAGAAAGAAATGCAGTTATATAGGAACAAAGTTTTTGTAAATGATTAAAATTAATTTTATATTAATCTAAACTAGATTGCTATTTGTTGCTTATTGTAATTCCGTGCATGCCTATACCTTCACACAAATTTAGTGAAAGAAATGACTTAGGAATAAAAATGTTATGCTAAAAAAAGTTCAATACAAAAAAAGTGCTTAGTTAAAAAGCAGATATAAAAAGACAAAATAGAAAACAAATGACTAAAGGACTCACATCAATACTACCTTCTCAATCAGTACATTAGCTGTAGGTTGATTAAATATTCTAATCAAAAGGCACAGACTGGGAGAATGGATTTTGTTCATGTGATCCAACTATATGCTTTTTATAAGATAGACACTTTAGATTCAAAAACACAAACAGGTGGAAAGAAAATAAGGGAAAATGGTATAATATTCAAACAGTAACTAAAAAAGGGCTAAACTGGCTATACAGGAAAAAACAGATTTTATGACAAAAATTATTACTAGAGACAGAAGAAAACATTTTCTTATGGTAAAAGAATTAAGCCACTAAAGGTAAATAACAATTTGGTCAGGTGCAGTGGCTCATGCCTGTAATCCCAACACTTTCGGAGGCTGAGGTAGGTTGATCACTTGAGGTCAGGAGTTTGAAACCAGCTTGGTCAACATGGCCCATCTCTACTAAAACTACAAAAATTAGCCAGGTGTGCTGGTACATGTCTGTAATCCTAGCTACTAGAGAGACTGAGACATGAGAATCGCTCGAACCTGGAAGATGGAGGTTACAGTGAACCAAAATGATGCCATTGTACTCCAGCCTGGGTGATACAGCGAGAGTCTGTCATATATATATGTATATATGTGTGTGTATAAATATGTATGTGTATATATATAACAATTATATATGCAACTAACAACAGAGTCCCAAAAAACATGAAGCAAAAACTGACACAATGGAAGGAAGAAACAGATGATTCAATAATAATAACTGAAGACTTCAATATCTCCTTTTCAACAATGCATAGAACAGCTAGACAGATCAGCAAGAAAATGGAAGGTTTGAACAGCACTAGATAGCAACTAGACCTAACAGAATACAAAAGAGCAAAATACACATTCTTTTCAAACGCACATATAATTCAGAATAGACTATATGCTAGGCCCAAAAAGTCTCAATAAATTAAGAAGAATTGAAACTTTACAAGTATGTTCTTAACCACAATGGAATAGAATTAGAAATCAGTAACTGAAGGAAATGTTGAAAATGTATAAATACATGGAAACTGAAGAACAAACTACCTAATGACCAATCATTCAAAGGACCGATACAAAAGAAATTAGAAAGCACTTCAAGGTGAATGAAAATGAAACTACAACATATCAAAACTTAAAATGCTGTTAAAATAGTGCTTTTGGGAAAACTATCTAGAAATGCCTATATTCAAAAAAAAAGAAATAAATCAATAATCTAATCTTCCACCATCAGAAACTAGAAAAAAGTAAACTAAACCCAAAGCAAGAAGAAGGAAGACAATGATTAAATTCGAAATAAATGAAATGGAACATTAAAAAAAAATCATAGGAAATCAACAAAACCAAAAGTTGGTTCTTTGAGAAGTTCAACAAAATTGACAAATTTTTATTTAGAATAACCAAGAAAGAAGTAAGGTTCATGTTACTAAAATCAAGAATGCAAGAGAGGACATTAATACACCTTACAGAAGTGGAAAGAATTATATGCCGATAAATGAGAAAATCTAAATGAAATGAACAAATTCCTAGAAAGAACCACACTACCAAAACCAACTTAAAAATACATAGAAAATTTGAATACACCTAAAACAAAGAGATTGAACTCCCTCCAAAGAAAAGCAGTAGCAGCCGGGCGCGGTGGCTCAAGCCTGTAATCCCAGCACTTTGGGAGGCCGAGGCGGGTGGATCACGAGGTCAAGAGATCGAGACCATCCTGGTCAACATGGTGAAACCCCGTCTCTACTAAAAATACAAAAAAAAATTAGCTGGGCGTTGTGGCACGCGCCTGTAATCCCAGCTACTCAGGAGGCTGAGGCAGGAGAATTGCCTGAACCCAGGAGGCAGAGGTAGCGGTGAGCCGAGATTGCGCCATTGCACTCCAGCCTGGGTAACAAGAGCGAAACTCCCGTCTCAAAAAAAAAAAAAGAAAGAAAAGAAAAGCAGTAGTTTCACTGGTGAATTCTATTCAAAACTTGAAGAAGAATTAACATCAATCTTCCAAAAACAAAAGAGCAGATAATACTTCTCAACTCATTCTATGAGGCTGTGTTACCCTGATACTAAACTAGACAAACCCTCATGACAAAACAAACTGCAGATTAGTATTTATTATGATTATATATGCAAACATTTTCAATGAAATCCTAGCAAACAGGATTTTTTGACATGGAAAAAGGATTATACATCATGAACAAGTAGAAATGATCCCATGAATGCAACGCTGTGTGATAAACGATCAATATAGTAATGCAACTGTCTTTCTAAATAGTAGCAATGAACAATCCAAAAACAATTCAATCAATGATAGCAACAAAAATAATAACATAATTAGGAATGAATTTAATAAAAGAAGTGCATGACTTGTACACTGAAAACGACAAAGCATCATTGATAGAAAATAAAAAAGACATAAATAAATGAAAAGTATCTGTGTTCATGGATTGAAAGACTTATGTTTCCCTCGATGACAATACTCTCTAAATTAGTCTACAAATTCAATGCCATCTCTATCAAAAACAGAGCTGGCTTTTTTTTAACAAAATATTAACAAACCAATTGTAAAACTCTTATGAAAATGCAAAGGACCCAGAATAATGAAATCAATTAATAATTAAACAATCTTGAAAAAAAAACAAAGTTGAAGGATTCACATTTCTCAATTTCAAAACTTACTATAAAGCTACAGTAATCGAGACTATGCAGTACTAGAACAATAATAGACATATATATATAATATACATATATAAATAGAGTAGAACTTAGAAATAAAAAACAACTATATGTATAGTCAATAATTTTTCACAAGAATACTAAGACAATTAATGGGGAAAGAATCATCTTTTCAACAAAGGGTACTGAGACAACTGAATATCCATGTGGAAAAGAATGAAACTGGATCCCTACCTCACTTCATATTCAAAAATAAACTCAAAATGGATGAAAAACCTAAATATATAAGCTGAAACTCATAGAAGAAACCTTAAACATAAATCTTATGACTGCAGATTAGATTTAGATGTAGATTTCTTTTTAAGATATGACAACAAATGTACAAACAACAAAAGATAAAAATAGATAAACATGGCTTCACCAAACTGTTTGTGCTTCAAAGGATACCATCAAAAAGTGAAAAAGGAATCCACAGATTGGGAGAAAATATTTGCAAAATATATATTGGGAAGGGACTTTTATCCAGAATATACAGAGAATTCTTACAGATCAATCATAAAAAGACAACCCCTTTTTAAAACAGGGCAAAGAATTTGTATAGTTATATATACAAATGGCCAATAAGCACATGAAAAGATGCTCAGCATCATTAGTCATTAGAGGAATGCAAATTAAAACCACAATGAGATACCACTTTGCACTCACTAGGATGGCTGTACTGAGAAAGACAGATGATAAGTGTTGACAATGATGTGGAGAAATTGGAACCCTCACATACTTCTGGTGGGAATGCAAAATGGCACAGCTGCTATGGAGGAATGTCTGGAAATGCCTCAAAAGATTAATAATAGCCAAAAAGCAGAAACAACCTTAATGTCTATCAATCGACGAATGGATAAACAATATTGAGGTATTCATACAATGAAATGTTATTCAGTCATACAGAAGAATGAAGTACTGATACATCCTACAACATGGATAAAACTTGAAACCATTATGCTAAGTGAAAAAAGCTGGACACCAAAGGCCACATATTATATGATTATATTTATAAGAAATGTCCGAGATTGGCAAATCCACAAAGACATAAAATAGATTAGTAGCTGCCACGGACTTGGGGAAAAGGAGAATGCAAAGTGATTCTCAATGAGCACAAGGTTTCCTTTCGGGATGATGGAAACATCTTGAATTAGATTCTGTTCTATGGCAATATGCTGAAAACCACTGTATTTAACACTTGAAGGGTGAATTTTATAGTATGTGAATTATATCTCAATAAAAAAGGTTGGAATGTGAGAAATACACAGTCATACAAATACAATTGCTTATTATTAGCATCAGGAACTTCGTTGAAATGACCAGTTAAATATTTGCCCGCATAGACCATTTGTGGATAGAATTTTGTGTATTTATAGTCTATGCAAGTGAATATTTAATTGGTAATTTCAAAAAAGACCATAGTGCTAATAATAGTCTGTGTGTCTAAGTAGCATATGAGGGTGGATATCTTTAATTTTTAAAAATTACTCAAGAAACACATGTCTAGTTGGAGTATAAAATGGTATAATTTTTTGTCAATTTCTTATAAAATTAAACAATTTATGTCTGCCTCAAGATCCAGCAATTTCCACAAATATTTACCCAAAAGAAATGAGGGATTATGTCTACAAAAAGACTTGTACGAGAATATTCACAAAAAACATAGGAAAAATAGGTTCCAATGGAAATAATCCACATATCCAACAACGAGAAAATAGGCAAAGAAATTGATGGTGTATTCATGCAGGAGAATACTATTCGGCAATAAAAAATAAAATATTCATGACAATAAAATTTTATTTCATCAACATTATGTTGAATAAAAGAAGCCATATCTAATATAGTACACACTATATGGGAACAAGCTATAATAACTTATGGTGATGGAAGTCAGAAAGTTGTGGTCTCTGGGAGAGAAGGTAATTGAATGGAAAGAAGCATATTCTAACCTTCTGGAGTGAAAAAAATGTATTTTTATTTTATTTTGGGGTAGTGGTAATGTGATTGTATAGAATAATCCAAACTTGCCAGCTAAATGCCATGATCTAAAACTTTTTTATTGTATGAAATTTATATCTCAAAGCCAAAGCGTTAGAAGATTATAATCTTTTTTTAAATCTCAGATAATTCTGATGTGCAACCACTTTAGGAAATACTCATTTAAACTAAAAAATCCTTTTCCTTGTGGTCAGGAATAACTTGTATAGGAATTTCCATTCATCAACAATTTTTTGTACATCAAGGCTATAGTAGCAGGCTCTCGATAGAATCAGCCTCAACAGCCTAAGGAAACACTGTTTTAAAGAATTAAGTGGTATATTTAATTTATTTTATGATTACAAATCTGGCTCTCGCTCTCTTCCAAACATTTAATTTCAATCATCTGTCTCCTCAGGCAAAATTCTGACTAAATTTTGCACCTATGTGATTTCTCTAAAATTTCTAGTACAGAGAATTCAGTTCTGAGATATGATTGATATTTTAGGGAGCACATGTCACAGTCTCGTGTTATGACTACTGCAGGTGCATATAGAATAGAACATGAGGTCTATGTTTACAAGCTTGGGAGGAAAGAATATCAAAGTATCTCAGATAAAGCTGAAGGTCACATTTACTTTACAGAGAAGTTAGTGGTATCATGTGTGTACAGAGAATCCCACTCTGCATTAGAAAGCATCCAGTTCAAGAGATACCTTGTTAGCAGAGGCTCACAGACGACCTCACACACCTCAGAGTTACCCTTAGAAGGGGAGAGGTTGCAAAGCTGCTGATAAAAACACATCCCAGACAGATGAGCACTACACACCAAGAGAATGCAAAGTCAGCTCCAGAGAGATGAGCACTACACACCAAGAGAATGCAAAGTCAGCTCCAGAGCTCAGAGTAACTACCTGAACCAAGAACACTGACAAACTGAAGTGCAGGACCTCCAAGTTTAAGGAAGAAGATGCAATACTCCAGTAAACTGTGAGGCGTTGACTCTTGCTAATCCCAGAAGTAATTACCTAGACACTTGCACTCTTGGTTTGATACCACTTAAAAAAAGAAACAAAAATTAGATTCATGCATAAGTCCTTGGTACTACAATCACTGAGTCATATAAGTTAATAAAGTTTGCAAAGATGGTGGTCAACTCATTTTTTAAAATAAAACTGTTAATACCTTTAATTGAGTGCATACCATGTGATAGGCACAGAGAAAGCCCTCGACATATGCTAGATATTATAATTGAAAGATGTATGGTAGGTGCATAGGTGGTAATCAGTAAGTACTTTCCTTCTCCACTCTTCTTTTGTCCCTTCCTCTCCTGTGGTGGGATAAAATGGTCACAAATTCCTTGCAGCTATTCCCATTAAATGGTAGAATATATTCTGTTAGAACTTAACCCTGATCTGGGCTTTTACCTTGCTTTGATATCATGCAGCGTCTGTGTTTAGATCTCAAGTGGTCTTTCAGTGGCTGCTCTTGGCCCTTTGAAATACTACTACTATGGGAAGAAGCCCAAGATGGTCCATTGGAGACATATGGCCCAGCTGTAAGCCAGCACTAATCAGCCAAAAATGGGACAGAGATCATCTTAGACATTCCAGCCCCAGTTGAGTCTCAAGATGTCTGTAGCCAACAGAGTAACCTCAGGCAAGACCGGCAGAAGAACCACTTGAATGAAAACAGCCCAGATGGCTAGCCCACAGAATAATTGTTATCTTAGGCCACTAAGTTTTTGGGTGGCTTACTACGCAGCAGTAGAAAAGTAATAACATTTCGCCTTTCTTGTTCAGTACCAAGTAAGTCACCAGATCATTCAAATTTATTAGAAAGAGTTGCGTTCTAAGAGTGAGAAGACAATGAAAGATGCCAGAATTTTCTGAAAGGAGAGCTTCAATTGTCTCTGGACAGTTCTGGTAGGGCTGCTTTCACTGGAGAAATGAATGGATGTGCTAGGTTGTCTTAACAACCAAGTTAAATCCCCAGCTCGGTAACTTCCATCAATAGTTCTGCAATTGTGTGTTATCCCAAATGAAAAAAAAAATGCAAAATTGAATAGACACCAATCAATTACATCTCACTGTATAGACATAACATATAGATAACAGCAGCTTAAAGAGCAAAATGTCAAAGTGCTTCTTAGCATCATAGAAAATTTGTACTGTGCAGTTTTTATGTTAACCAATTAAAAATTCAAGCCCAATTAAGCCTAAATCAGTCAGCTGCCTGATCAATAATAATAATAGTCTCATTTATCAAGATTTACTATGTATCAGGCACCACCTAGATGGTTTATATGTGATTAGTCTTCCCAACTAACTATAAGATGAAGGTTCTTTTTTGTTGATTTTAAAGATAGACAGGGAAACCAAGATGTCCATTTAGCTCTTACTTCTCAAGCTCTTACAACGAATCACTGGCTTAAGTTAAATACAAACTGTTAGATTCTTTAACTAGAGCTCTTGGCTTCCTCTAAACGCTTTGACCTATGGGTCCAAAACTGAGGCTTTCAGGTTATTGGGCAATAACAGTACAGCTCAGACTATAACCTCTATAGATGTGCTTGGAAAGCTACTCAAAGGCAATCCTTCTACCTCTGTCTGTTAAATGCTCAAGCCTGAAGACAATCATTTTGCTTCACTATACAAATGGGTTGTTGATGAGTCTCTGCCTCTAATACTACTGACCTGGCTAGAGAGACAGAGGTTAAAAACATGAAGGAGGAGGCCCTCAAATAACCAGTCTGCAAGCTCACAGGAATCCCACTCCCCAAAATGAGACCCAAATCTACCCAATGGATGCACCTGGAGGCTCTGAGTAGGTGATGATTTCCCCCTGGTCCTGGTTCTTTAAGAACTTGAGGGACACCCCTTCCTGAGAAGTGGTTCTTAATCTTGGATGAACATTAAAATTACCTAGACTCAGTCTTTTTAATAATTCCTCATTAACATGTTCAACTTTCCATCCCTGGTGACGTGTATTGGTCTCCCATTCATTGAGAACCCACTTTTGGTGTTAGAAGCTCTGTCTTTGGATGTAAAGAAAAAATGTAGCAGAAAACATGGCTCTTTACTTATGATATGTCCCAGAAGAGATGCACATTTCCATAGCAGTAGCTGTGGGGTTTATCAAGCAATATATACCACAAGACCAGATAAGATTTATCTTCTTACATCTCAACCTGCAGCCACATATAAAGTGTGCTTGGTTTAAAGAACTAGAAAGTCTATATTCTGTTAAGAAACCTGGAATTCATTACTCCTACTGAGAACTGACGGCCATTCTGCAGACCATATTTCAAAAATATTATCTGCGTCTAGCTCTAAGTATATCTCCTGGTGTGTATTCATAATCCCCGGGAACACTTTGCTCCAGACTAAACAAATACAAGTTCTTCATTTCACCCTCCCCAGAACTAGAAACAAAACCTCACAACTGTACAAGCACCTAATACATAATTGGGTTAGCAACCATGTACCTCATATATTTTTATTCATCGTGGTTGACACCTAAGCTTCAGTTAGGGGCCCTAAAGCTCCAGTCAAGATCCATTCCCCTACAGTCTTTGCTCTTGTCAAGACCCTCCATCTAGTACTCTAACATGCCTAATGTCTGAGATTTAGGATGGAACATGGCATTTATGGCCACATGTGAAATCAGAAACCAGCTTTTTCTCCATCTGCCATCCTAGCACACAGTGCCCAGAACATAGTAGACACTCCGCCAATATTTCTTGAATTAAATAGTAATAGGTTCACTACTGTTTAATTCAATAAGTACTGGCGAGTGTCTACTACGACCACACCACTGACCTCTTCACAAGCCAAAATTATGCTGCAGTCTCCAAGTTTCTGAACTCTGGAATGATTCCAGACACTTTCTAGAATTAACTGTCCCTACCTAGAGTTCCCAGGTTCAGTCCTCCAGAGAGTCTCACATTATTTCAGTCTGTGAGTCCCTAATCCATATTCTAATTTCACCAATCTTCTTTTACTTTTCAAAAGCCAATACCAACGCCACCTTTTTATCTCCATAAAGAAAGTGAGAAAATGAACCACACTTTAGAACGTTCCATGATAACTACCACTTACCACTGGATGTTCATGTCATCCTCAACTGTCACGCGGTCACCAGCCTGCTCTTAGTCTTCCCAGCACGGATCAGTTATCTTATGTAGAGAAGTGTTATTGCCTCCATTTAACAAATGAATTCAGGAATGTTAAGGATACTTTCACAAAACACTCCACTAATCTGTGGTAGGATCAGACCTAGACTCCTGATCCAAAAATCCTATTGGCAATATCATGATCACTTTTCATGATCACTTGGGAAGTGTTAAAAATTAAAATATGTGAGTGGGGGAAAAAAAACACATATATGGTGGATTCAGTTGTTATCTCCCCTTCCATCTTAGAAGAATATTATTAACTATTAGCTCTCCTAAGTAGAGCAAGACATTGGCCACCTTGTAGTTGTTTCTCTTAGAAAGGAGAAAAGAATGCTAAAGTAAAGTATCCAGCCTGAGTACAGGAGAATAAACAAGTTCAAAATAGACATGATCCATTCAATCAAGAATTTTATCATGGAGACCCTTGTTTTTTCTTTTATTTCACTGGCAAATATTTTTTTTTTTTTTTTTGAGATGGAGTTTCACTCTTGTTACCCAGGCTGGAGTGCAATGGTGCGATCTCGGCTCACTGCAACCTCCGTCTCCTGGGTTCAGGCAATTCTCCTGCCCCAGCCTCCTGAGTAGCTGGGATTACAGGCATGCGCCACCATGCCCAGCTAATTTTTTGTATCTTTAGTAGAGACGGGGTTTCACCATGTTGACCAGGATGGTCTCGATCTCTTGATCTTGTGATCCACCCGCCTCAGCCTCCCAAAGTGCTGGGATTACAGGCTTGAGCCACCGCATCCGGCCGGCAAATATTTTTTGAGTGCCTAACACATGACAGTCCAATTATTATATATTAGATATGTGTTCTCATTTTACCCTCAAAATAGCCAATACACTCATCATTAATGATTAGTGATGCTATCATTAATCAATCTTATATATGAAGAAACTGAAGCATGGCATAGATTGTTTAGCTAACTGCCTAAAAGTTATGCTGCAAATTAATGTTGAAATTCAGATTCAAATTCAGGCTATCTGGGCACAGAGAAGTGCTTTATACTAATACTAGTTCATCATATCATATGCAGTGTAAGGTAAAGGTAGATGAATTTTAAGAGACAGGATACGTTATTTCCCCTGAATGTATTTTGTACTGGCAACACAGTCAAAGATGAGATTTCCAAAGTTTCTTAGCCCTCAAACACAAATCGTGGTGGCTTCCATCTGACAGAGCAGATTGCACTATCTTCCACAAATACAGTCTGTAACAGGTTTTCTGGAGAACAGGATAGGAACCACAGATGCCCCATCTGCTTCCTGCTGCCCACTTGGAATACCTTCAACTTGTGCCATCTTATTTTGTGAACTTTTTCAGCTTGAACTATGCCTAGGTGCCCATTCTCTCCCAGAATCAGTCCCAGATCCTTCCAGAAACACAAGACTTCCTACTAGTCATTTCCTGTCACTCAAGCTTCACTGCTGAAGCCAGAGGTATTTCTCTTGTTATTTGCTAAATATTTCTCTTGGTGACAAATGGTATATTTCTGAAGGGCAATCCTATAAAATAAGTTAGGAATTATCTTGGGAGTTCATGGGTTAAGTGTGATGTGGCAGATTGAAAAATTGGCCACGATTTTGCAGTTCCTCTCATCAAGAGCTGGAGTTTTATTTCTCCGTCCCTTTAATTTGGGTCGTCTGTGTGACACTCTCTGGAACGATGGAACGTTAGCAAATGTGACACAAACTGAAAACTGAATAGTGTACACTGAGGCTTGACTTCTCTGGTTGTGCTTGAAACTTTGAGACCACCATGTAAATGAGCTTTTGCTAGGCTGGTGACAATAAGAAACCACCTAGAGGAAAACCTAGCCACCCAAGCCAAAAGCCACCAAACTGTCAGATAGGCGAGTGAATCCATCCTAGATCCACCAGCTGTCAGATACCTACAAGCTGACCACAGATGCTTGACAGAGCCCAGCAGAGACCAGACCAGCTGGCCCAATACAGAAGAACATCCCAGCAAACCCACAGAATTGTGGGCTAAATAAAATGTTTGCTATTGTAAGCCACTGAGTTCTAGGATGGTTGTTTTTATAGCAAAAGCTGATACACATGGTAAGGTGGTTAAAAAAAAATGGGCCTTTTGGTTTCTGGTTTAACATGTAAAGAGCTTGGAAGTTACCTCCATCCTAACAACAAGCTAAAATCTGAACAGATTGCAAATGAACAACTCTTCTTGCATTCATAAGAGAGGTGAGGACACAAGGCAAACTGCTCCCCACAAGTTTGGAGAGACAGGTAAACATAGGAAGCATGGCATAGATTGTTTAGCTAACTGCCTAAAAGTTATGCTGCAAATTAATGTTCACAGCTTGTGAAGCAGACAGCCATGAGCAGAGACCACCATGAGAACCAGTGCTGAAGTAGGAAAATCTGGACTGTAATTGATGAATTGCTGGGGGCTCAGCCGGGATAAGTCTGAGCGATAAAAACTCCAGGAGATCCAGTCATAGGGGACCCTCCACACTTTTGTGAGTTTTACTTCCAAGAGTTTGGCCAGGTTCTCACAGTAAACATCAAAGAAAATTATTTCATGCTTCTGACAAGTGAGGGTAAAATGAATGATTTTGAAATACACTGGAACCCTTTTCTTCTGTGAAGGCTTGCCTTCAAGAGAAATTATTTAACCAGAGCCTAACATACTGGGGTATTATCAAAGCTTAACTGACTTGGGAAAGAGAAATATCCAAATCCACCCAACTCTATCTACCTTCTCCCACCTAAGTGGGGAGGAAAAAAAGGAGAAACATTTGTTAAGTTCATAGTCCACAGGCACAGACTCACTAAATGACTGAGTCTTAATTACAAGACTACAGAATGCTTCCCCTCCCCTCACACCTTACCACCACATTATTAAAGGTAGATTTCCAGCAGTTACTTTTACTAGGTACATCATGCCCAGCTGTGAAGAAATTACAGGGCATACTAAAGCAAAAAAAAAAAAATACAATTTGAAAAAGACAGAGGAAGCATGAAAACCAGACATGGCAGGGATGCTGGAATTATCAGACTAGAAATTTAAAACAACTATGACTAATATGCTAAAGGCTCTAATAGAGAGAGTAGACAGCATGTAAGAACAGATGGGCAATATAAGCAGAGAGGAAATCCTAAGAAAAAAACAAAATGAAATGCTAAAGATCAAAAGTACAGTAACAGAAATGAAGAACGTCTTTGATGGTCTTATTAGCACACTGAGTGTGGCTGAAGAAAGAATTTCTGAGCTTGATATAGCAATAGAAACCTTCAAAACCAAAAAGCAAAGAGAACAAACATTGAAAAAGAACAGAATGTCAAAGGACTGTGGGACAGCTACAAAAGGCATAACATATACATAATGGGGATTCCAGAAGAAAGAGAGGAAATATTTGAAACAATAATGACTGAGGATTTCTCCAAATTGATGTCAGACACTAAATCACAGACCTGAAAACCTAAAAGAACACAAAAGAATATAAATGCCACAAAAAGTACACTTGGGAATGTCTTTTTAAAATTAGAAAATCAAAGATAAAGAGAAAATTCTGAAAGAAGTAAAAAATTTTAAAATCCTACATATAGAGGAATTAAAACAAAATTTACATTGAACTAACCCTCAACAGCCACGCAGACAAGAAGAAAATGGAATTACATGTTTAAGGTATTTAAAAAGAAAACTATCAACCTAGATAGAATTTTGCATCCTGAAAAATTATCCTTAAAAGGTGAAGGAGAAATAAAGCCTTTCTCAGACAAATTTGTTGAGAAAATTTGTTGCTAGTAGTCTTGTCTTGCAAGAATCTTTAAAAAAAAGTCTTTAGAGAAAAGAAAAACAATAAGGATCAAAAACTTAGATCTACAAAAAGAAAGAAAATCAAAGAATACGAGTTTCGCTCTTGTTGCCCAGGCTGGAGTCCAGTGGCATGATCTCAGCTCACCACAACCTCTGCCTCCCTGGTTCAAGAGATTCTCCTGCCTCAAGCTCCTGAGGAGCTGGGATTATAAGCATGTGCCACCACACCCAGTTAATTGTGCATTTTTAGGATAGGTGGAATTCCTCCATGTTGCTCAGGCTGGTCTCGAGCTCCCAACCTCAGGTTATCCTCCCACCTCGGCCTCCCAAAGTGCTAGGATTACAGGTGTGAGCCATGGCACCCAGCCCATTTTCCATATCTTTAATTGATCTGACAGATAAATTTGTTCCAAATAAAATACCACAAATGTATTTGATTATGTACATTTATGTGTGTGTGTGTGCATATATATACATATATAAATATATATATATCTCCCAAGAGGCATATATATAATATATAAGTGAAGGAATGACAATGATAAAATAAGCAGAAAACAATAGTATTGCTTTTGTTTCTGTTTTGTTTTCAGGCAGGGTCTTACTCTGTCACCAAGGCTAGAGTACAGTGGTATGATCTCAGGTCATTGCAACCTCTGCCTTCTGGGCTCAGGTGATATTCCCACCTCAGCCTCCCACATAGCTGGGTCTCTGGGTGCACCACTACTCTTGACTAATTTTTACATATTTTTTGTAGAGAAGGGGTCTTGCTATGTTGCCTAGGCTGGTCTCAAACTTGTGAACTCAAGCGATCTGCCCGCCTTGGCCTCTCAAAATTCTGGGACTACAGGCTATTTTGTTATTAAAAGGAACCCACTATCTTTGAAGTGGTATAATTTTATTTGAAAGTGGGTTTGGATTAGTAGTAAATATGTATTGCAAACTCTAGAGCAACCATGTAAAAAAGGTTAAAACAAAAAGTGTTTTACTCTTAATGTGACAATGAATCATGTGAAATCCTCAGTTCCAAAAAAGGCAGAAAAAAAAGAGTTGAGGACAAAAGTAGAAACAAAAGGCAAGGGCACCAAATAGAAAACAGTAGTAAATATGGTCGATACTAATTCAAATTTGAATGTCAGTGGTCTAAATTCAGCAATTAAAAGAGAGATTGTTAAAGGGAATGAAAAAGCAAGACTTATCTCTGTGTTGACCATAAAAAACCTACTTTAAATAGAGACACTTTAAAATTAAACGTAAACCAAAAAAATATATATACCATGCTAACACTGATTTAATAAAAGCAAGAGCAGCTATGTTAATTTAGCACAGAGCAGACGTTAAGGCAAGGCAAGTTACAGTGTGTAAAGAGAGCATTACATAACAATGAAGGGGTCCATTCCCTGAGAAGACAAAGCAATCTTCAATGTCTATGCACCTTACAGCAGGGCATCAAACTACTTCAGGCAAAAACTGATTGAACTGCAAGGAGAAATAGATAAATCCACTATTATCATTGGAGAGTTCACTTCTCTGTCAGAAATGGGCAGATTCGGGAGGCAGAAAATCAGTAAGAACGTGTTGGAACTCAAAAATGCTATCAATCAACTTATATTCTTGTCACCTACAGAATACTTCATCTAATGACAACAGAATACACATTCTTTTCAAGATCACATGGAACATTCACAAAGATAAACCACATTCTCGGCCATAAAACACACCATAACAAATTTTTTAAGATATAAATTGTACAATGTCTACTCTCATATCACAATGAAATCAAACTCAAAATTAATAACAGAAACATAACTGGAATATCCCAAAATAAATGGAAGATAAACACACTTCTAGATAAGATTTAAGTCAGATAACCTCAAGAGAAATTAAGATGTATTTTAAATTAAATGAAAATAGAAACACATCTTATGAAATTTGTGTGATACAATAAAATCAGTGTTTAGAGGGAAGCAATATCTAATGCATATATATTTTAAAAGAAGAAAAATTTTAAATCAGTAATTTAAGTTTTTATTTCAGAAAACTAGATAAACAAGCAAATTCAAGCAAGCAGAAGAAAACATATAAGAATCAAAGCATAAATCAAAAAAATTAAAAGCAGGAAATCAATTCAGAGAAATCTACAAAACCAAAAGATGGTTATTCTGAAAATATTAATAAAATGAATAAGCCTTCAGTCAAGCAAAGACAAAAAAGAGAGAGGACACAAATTACTAATATCATAAAGGAAAGAAGAAACATTACTGTAGATCCTATGAGTATTAAAAGGCTAATAAAGGAATGTTATACGCAATTCTATGCTCCCAGATTTGAGAACCTAGGTGAAATGGATCAATTGTTTAAAAAACACATTCTGCCAAAACCCACACAAGAAGAAATACACAGGCTGGGTGCTGCAGCTTATGCCTGTAATCCCAGCATTTTGGAAGCCTGAGGCAGGAGGACTGCTTGAACCCAGGATTGTGAGATCAGCCTCGGCAACACAAGGAGAACTTGTCTCTAAAAAAACTATTAAAAACTAGCTGGGCATGGTGGCATGTGCCTGTGGTCCCAGCTACTAGGAAAGCTAAAGTATAAGGATCACTTGATCTGAGGAGGTCAAGGCTTCAGTGAACCATAATCTGCACTGTAGCCTGGGCAACAGAGCAAGACTGTCAAGAAAGAAGCAGGAAGGAAGGAAGGAAGGAAGAAGGAAGGAAGGAAGGAAGGAAGGAAGGAAGGAAGGAAGGAAGGAAGGAAGGAAGGAAGGAAGGAAGGAAGGGGAAGGGGAAGGGGAAGGGGAAGGGGAAGGGAAGGAGGGAGGGAGGGAGGGAGGGAGGGGAAGAAAGGGAAGGGAAGGGGAAGGGAAAAGAAAGGGAAGAGAAGGGAACAGAAGGGGGAAGGGAAGGGGATGGAAGGGGAAAGGAAAGGGAGGGAAAAGGAAGGGGAGGGAAGGAAGGAAGGAAGAAAGGAAGGAAGGGAGGGTGTGAGGGAGGAAGGAAGAAAGAGAGGAAGGAAGGGAGGGAGTGAAGGAAGGAGGAAGAGAGGGAGGAAGGGAGAGAGGAAAGAGAGAGAAAGAAATTAAACAAGTCTATATATATTAAAGAAATTATTGGAATCAATAATTAATAATTTTTCAAAACAGAAAACAGCAGGTCCATATGGTTTTGCTGGTAAATTCCACCAAACATTTAAGGAAGAAATTATACCAATTCTCTAAAATATTTTCAGAGGAGAGAAGCAGAAAAAATACTTCCTAACATCTTCTATGAAGCCAGCATTGCCCTAATACCAACAGGAGAAAACCATAGTATAAGAAAAGAAAACTACAGACCAATATCTCTTACAAACACAGAAGAGATGTGTAAAAATTCTCAACAAAATATTAACAAACTGAAATATTAACAAACCAAATCCAACAATATATATAAAGAGTTATACACACAAGAAAATGATATTCATCCCAGCTGTGCAAGACTGGTTCAAGAATCAAAATTAATTAGTATAATCCATCACATCAACAGGCTAAAAAAGAAAAATTACATGAATATATCAATAGATGCATCCAAAATAATCAAAGAACTCTTAACAATGAACAATGAGAACAAAAACAACTCAATTAAATAACAGACTAAAGACCTTGACAGGTACCTTACAAAACAAGCTATACATAAGAAAATAGGTATATGAAAAGATGTTCCATGGCACATGGCCTCAAGGAAATGCAAATGAAAATAACAATGGCATACCGCTACACACCGACTAGAATGGTAAAAATACAGAACACTGACCACACCAAATTCTGGTGAGGATGTGGAGCAAATAGGAACTTTCATTTACTGTTGGTGAGAATGTAAAATAACACAGCCACTATGGGACAGTTTGACAGATTTTCACAAAAATAAACATATTCTTACTCTGTGACCCTGCTTTTTGGTATTTACCCAAGGAAGTTGAAAACTTACGTTCACTTAAAAATCTACACACAAATGTTTATGCCAGCTTTATTAATAATTGCCAAAACTTGTAAGTAAGCAAGATGTCATTCAGTAGGTAAATGGTGAAATAAACTGTGATGCATTCAGACAATGGAATATTATTCAGTGCTAAAGAGAGATGAGCTGTCGAGCCAGGAAAAGCCATGGAAGCATCTTACACGCATATTACTAAGTGAAAGAAGACAATCTGCAAAGGCTACGTACTGTATGATTCCCACCAAGTGACATTCTCGAAAAGGCAAAACTATGGAGACAGTTAAAAAGAAGTAGTGGCTGTCAGGGGTTGTGGGGAGGATGAAGAGGAGAATAGCAGAAGATTTTCAGAGCAGAAAAATATACTGTATCATACTATAATTGTGGATATTTGTCATTATTCATAGAATATAAAGTATATCCAAGAATAAACCTTCATGTAAGCTATAGACTTTGGATCACAGTGTGTCAATGCAGGTTCACTGCTTGTAACAAATGTACCACTCTAGTTGACGATGTTCATAATGGGGGTGGCTATGAATGTGTATTTACCTATGCATGGCTAGAGTATGTATACATACCTGGGCATAATATCAGGAAATCGCTATACCTTTCTCTCAATTTTGCTGCAAGCCTATAACTGCTCTAAAGAAAGTCTAAAAAATGTGAATAGTTCAAATCACATCAATTTAAACAACCTGCAAGAAATAAGAATGTAGTGAATTGTTTTTCTCTACACCTAAATCTAGTAAAAATGCAGAAAATACATTTTCAAAGCAAAATGGTAAAATAATGGGAAATTTCAGAAAACAGGGCTTTCTTTAAAAGAAAAAAATGGTATTTTCTGAAATAAACAGAGCAAGACCCTATATCCATCTTGCAGATTGTCAAAAGTTCACCTAACACATTCTGGACAACAACACAGAGTATGACCCACTGGACCTTGCCCGTATGAAGTGCTAAAAAGATAAAACTTTCCTGCTTAACCATCAAAACCTTGCATATTCTGTTTAGCTATTCTGTCAAAAGAATCCCATCTTCACTCATGAAATCATTCTGCAAATACATATGTTGTGTGTTATTTTTTTTTTTTTTGAGATGGAGTCTCACTCTTGTCACCCATGCTGAAGAGCAATAACGTGATCTCAGCTCACTATAACCTCTACCTCTGAGTTCAAGTGATTCTCCTGCCTCAGCCTCCCAACTCACTGGGATTACAGGTGCCTGCCATTACTAGTGGCAGGCATCTATAATCCCAGCTACTTGGGAGGCTGAGGCAGTTTTTGTATTTTTAGTAGAGACCAGGTTTCACCATGTTGGGCAGGCTGGTCTCGAACTCCTGACCTCAAGTGATCCATCTGCCTTGGCCTCCCAAAGTGTTGGGATTACAGGCACATGTTGTGTGTTAAAGCTCTGTCCTCAATGCTAGAGCAAAGTCAATCATGGTTCTCACCCTAATGGAGTTTATGTTCTGGTAGGGAAAAATAAATAGATGGATAAATAAAAAATGCATGTAACAAGTGCCACCCAGATTATTATACAAATCTAAAATTAGAAAACTGGGCTTCATCAAAAAGGTTGTGAAAGCCTTCCCTTCATAAAAGCATGCTTGAGCTGATATCTCTAGGACATATGGCAGTAAGCCTATAATTTGAAGTGCAAACGCCTATCTGGTCAGAGAGATCAACAAATATAAAGGTCCTACACTGAGAGAGAAAGAGAAAGTGAGCAAGAATGAGGGGCTGAAAAAAGAGCAGGATGCCTGTGTTGCCACGTGATGAAGGCCACAACTCAAGAGAAGCTTAGAGAATAGCCATGGCCTTCATCCTAGATAGGAGAGGTCTCAGACCCCCACTGGCTTTCAACCAGCTGCATTCCTCTCCATGTAACTTTTGGAGCTAAAGAGATGATGCCATCTCAGAGTCCATGCTTTCCTCTTTCTAAAACATTCTCCAGGTATAAGATGCACAGAATTCCTTCTAAGAATCCCCATCCTGCTTCCAAAGCCTGAGTGACCCCTTTCCCAGATCAGTCCTCCTTAGGGTTGACCATCCTACTCGGTAGGTACCCTTGTGCCTGAGAAGTGCCGAGCTGTGGGCAAACGTTGAATGGGTTAGTAGAACCTCTATTCATGCTTAAGGCTTTGGTAAGCTGTAGTGCGAAACTACAAGGAGTCCAGGATTTTTTTTTTTTTAAATCTGGCTTTCCAGATCATTGTGAAGATATATTTGTCAAGATAGAAGGATGGAATATATCTTAACAACTAGATTCGTTCATTATTTTTAAATATTTAGACATAGGGTATAGGGGCCTCCATGTGTATTCTTACCCAGGGACCCACAAATGTTGAAATGTTATACAGGTTTGCTAAACAGGTAGGTTGCTACTGAAGAACACAGAGCCTTGCAGTAAGTATTTCTCAAACTTTATCGTACCTATGAATTACCTGGGGATCTTGTGAAAATGCAAGCACTGATTTCTCCATTCTTAACAAGTTCCCAGGAGATTCCCCCATTGCTGGGGTAGGGACGACACTTTAAGTAGCAATGTTATTGGGCATGTTAAGGAGTTTATCTTTACCTGATTTTATCCCAAGAGCCACTGTAAGTTCTAGAGGGATTTCAAGGGACAGATTTTTATTTTGGAAAGAGTACAATAGTTGAGTTATGAAGTATAGATTAAGAGCAGAGGAATGTGCTGACAACATCGGGCAGGAGAGGACGTAAATACATTTGGAGATATTTAGAAGGTAAAATCTGCAGGACTCAGTGAATTGGATGAGGGAGGAAGTGGCATGACCTCAGGCAGGACAAAGTTCAAAGAAGTGAAAGGGTAAATAAATAAATTAAAGAATTGCTTCTCTGCCATTCTCTCAAATGAGGTTTCAGAGTAGCAAGACTCAGGACAATTTCAGTCATGGATGATTTAAGAGAACTGAGAGGCTTTTTTCTGTCCCCTTGTAGAGCTGGAGGCCATATTGACCCAAATTACATTTAACCTTTTCTTTTTTTTTTTATTTGAGACGGAGTTTCGCTCTTGTTACCCAGGCTGGAGTGCAATGGCGCGATCTCGGCTCACGGCAACCTCTGCCTCCTGGGTTCAAGCAATTCTCCTGCCTCAGCCTCCTGAGTAGCTGGGATTACAGGCACGCGCCACCGTGCCCAGCTAATTTTTTGTATTTTTAGTAGAGACGGGGTTTCACCATGTTGACCAGGATGGTCTCGATCTCTTGACCTCGTGATCCACCCGCCTTGGCCTCCCAAAGTGCTGGGATTACAGGCATGAGCCACCGCGCCCAGCCAACCTTTTCTTTTTTCTCAGAAAGCTAAAATAATAGAAGTGATAGCAGTTGCAACTATACCCATCTCAATTCACCTGCATTCCTTCTGCATGTAGTAAGGTCATCTGAGCATTGTCTTCATTTAACTAAGTGGTTGTGACTGTTTCATGTTCTTCTCAACATGATTTCTCCAGTCCCAAGTGATCAAACCTAGAATTCTGCTCCCCCTGCTCTTGAGAGCCTGAGAGCCCAAGTGTCCTACAGGAAAAAGCCTTCTCCCTGGGGGCTGGCTCTAGAGAGGCTTGCTTGCATACAGGAGGGGCTCTTGGAAATGTTTCCTGACTGCAAAGGGATTTTCACTTTCTTTGGTAAGTTAGAGCAGGATTCAAGGTCCTGCCGAACTAATCACTCAGCTGCACCAGCTGCAGAGGCGCACTCTCCCGTGGGGGCCCGCGTCTCTGGGGAACCTACGGCTTTCTTCAGCAGAGGATGCCAACAATGGATTTGCTGCTCTTCTAATTCCACCCGTCTTCCCCCTCTCCAGCTTTCTGCTGTGACTCACAAAAGGCAAAAGCAGCAATACTTGGAGGAGCCTCCAGCCTAAATTTAGGCAAGGTGTCTTAGCTTTCTCATAAATACCCAAGGAAAATTTTAAATTCAATGCACAGCACTCTTGGCCTCGTGTATCACTTATTTCTCATTCTCATGCTGGGTAAGCTTGATTTGCATACATTTCAAGAGCATCTTTATCTTTTTTTAATCTTTATTTATTGTCCTCTCCTCGTCCTACTTGCTGCTTTAGAACTCTGTATCAAATATTTATATATCTTTATTTCCTGGCTGTAACCCACTTCACCATTCCCTTCCAGAGAGCTTTATACTTCACAAAACCTGCTTCCTCCCACAACCCCACGCACACCCACGGCCTTCTCTCTCCACAGTCACAGTGCAAAACTGCCAGACTCAAGTTTAATTCAGGGGAGTCCTTGTTTCTCCCTCATCCTGTAATAACCTCCGAAGAAGGCAGTTTTGTGCTTCATCCTCAGCATCTGCTTTGTCTGGTAATGATGATTAACAGACAGGCCCAGGTGTCTGGTGCTCAAGGCTCCTAATTCAGTGTCGATCCTGCAGGGACACAGCAGCAAGAATGACACAGGCCTGGCAATGCAGTAAGGATCTGGGGCCTGTGGCTGGCTGGAGAGCACACGTCCCACTGCCAGGGGACAGCCACTTCTCAGGTCCAGTTATTCCCACACCATTCAGTTTTTCACCGGACATCGAAATCCAATTCTAATGTGAAATCTCCAGATGTTCATCTTTTGGTTCAATTAAGAAAAAAATCATAAAGTGCTCAAATAGCACATCAGCAAGCCAGCAGTTATACACTCTGGTTTGTAGCTCTGTTGGCGTGAAGCAGTTCACAGACGCATTCCCCCTCAAAGGTAGTGGGAAACACATCTTATGCTCTCTCCTGGCTCTTCTTTTTATTACTTTTTATCTTTTTAAGTTCTGGGGTTTGTGTGCAGGATGTGCAGGTTTGTTACACAGGTAAACGTGTGCCATGGTGGTTTGCTGCACCTATCAATCCATCACCTAGGTATTAAGCCCAGCATGCATTAGCTCCTTTCCCTAGTGCTCTCTTCCCACCTCCCCAGACAGGCTCCAATGTGTGATGTTCCCCTCCCTGTGTCCATGTGTTCTCATTGTTCAGCTCCCATTTACAAGTGAGAACATGAGGTGTTTGGTTTTCTGTTCCTGTGTTAGTTTGCTGAGGATAATGGCTTGCAGCTTCATCCATGTCCCTGCAAAGGACATTACCTCATTCCTTTTTATGGCTGCGTAATATTCCATGGTGTGTATGTACCACATTTTCTTTATCCAGTCTATCATTGATGGACGTTTAGGTAAGTTAGTTTAACTGTTGTGGAAGTCAGTGTGGTGATTTCTCAAGGATTTGGAACCAGAAATACCATTTGACCCAGCAATCCCATTACTAGGTATATAACCAAAGGAATATAAATACAAATAATTCTGGCTCTTCTCACTGACAAGAGCTTCTGGACATTAACAGGACGAGTAATCAAAAGATCATAACTTTTTTTATAAGTAGGCAACCTTAAGGCCTGCCTTCCAACAACAATAATAAAACTCCGCCCTTTGAAACTTGAAGAAAAACAGTTCTTTCTCCTACATTTCCTTAAAGGGACAGCACAAGGCCATTACCAAAGTCACAGAATTCTTTTTTTTTTTTTTTTGAGACGGGGTTTCACCTTATTGACCAGGATGGTCTCGATCTCTTGACCTCGTGATCCACCCGCCTCGGCCTCCCAAAGTGCTGGGATTACAGGCTTGAGCCACCGCGCCCAGCCGGTCACAGAATTCTTTTGAAACATTCATCTTTAGACATCTCTTTTTCTTCCAAAGTTTCTCACTCTGCAGCTGCTAAGCATCATCCCATCTCTCAAGCTGCCTCAGTGCTCCTATAACATTCATTCACCTCTTTTGCATCCCTCTGCTCAGCATACGACTCTCCTATTTGGGGGAAAATATACTTTTTTTTCCCTCCAAAATAATCAGCCCTCCTGCCCTGTAATTGTAGTGAGAAAAACCACCCACCCAAAAGTAACAGTTAACCTCATTATCCCGGTCTTCTTCTATTTCCCCACATAACAATATAATGTCTGAAGACTTTGTCATCATTTTGCATTGAAGTCCTGCAGGGTACTGGCCATGATCATGTACAGCACCAGGGAATCTTTCTGGACTTGAGCTCATTCTTAAAGCTACTTTGCTCATAATTAGTTGTCTAATGATCAAGTTATCTAATATTTAATCCCTCTCTGAATCCTATTATCTATGTTTTTCTGAAACCTACTTGGCTTTTTAATCATTTTTAAACAAATTTGCCGAGGGCACTTCTGAATTATCTTTATATTTTAAATACCAAATTTCCACTATTCTGTAAATCCATCCTTGTGGTGTCTTTTGCTATTTTATGTGCATTTCAATACTTTAAGACAACTTGTCTGAAAATTTTATATGTTTTATTCATTGATACTTTAAATTTAAGGTCACAAAGGTTTGGATTCTAGATGGCCCCCCACATGAAGCAATACACTGGAACTTTCTACACTGCCCGGAACTCAGTGACCACCCTGCTGTGATGGCCTCACCAATGTCGGTCCAGGTAGCCCTTCTGGTCACAGGCAGCCCTTCTGGTCACAGGCATTTCTAAGGTACTCTCTACTGAAAGGAATCTCTCCGAGAGTCCTCATACTGAAACCTGAATCATCCAAAGTTTTCTCCCTGGGACCTTCCTATCTGTTGTGGGTAGCTTACCCCCACCTACCAAAATAGCCAAGTTCCCGACCCCCAGGATACAAAACATCCATGTTGATCATGGATTTGATTCTCACCTCAGCAACTTAGTCGCTGATGTATTTGGATAAGAACCTAACCTCTCTGAACATCTGGTCCATAGGTCGCACCACCTTTAATGATAAGAATCACAGCTACCTTCATAAGTTTATGTGAGAATAGAAACAAATCTGTGTACTGTGTGGACACCTAGAAAGCACTCAATAAAGAAGGAGGAAGAACAAGAGGAAGGGGGTTATTTTATTTTTCTACAGAAGACAACACCTGAATAACAGAATAAGCAGAAAGACACTGTCTAAGATTTAGAGAAAACTACATCATATCAACTGGGCCTTTGCTCTATTGAAAAATAAAAGCAACCAACTGTTTTTGACTTCTTTGAAAACAGCCCCCCAGAAAAATGAATGAAAGCAACCTATAAAGTGTTACTTCTAGCTGAATTAAAATTGTATGGGGAAAGGAATCAACCTTGAACCTTGTCCATTATAACAGTAGATATTTTTGTTCTGCAACCCACCTCTTTGGAAGTATTTCTGGCAACAGTATTATCCAGAAAATTCACTGAATTACTGAGTCTAGGTTATGAGTGTTTATGCTCTTTCCTGATTTTTTTAGCCAAACTCCCTGCCCCCAACAATAAATTACCATTTTCATCTGCACTTGCCTCAGCCAGCAATTCTTCATTAAAAGATTAGCAGATAAATAAATGAGATGCAATTACCCAGAAGCAACTGTGTGAGACTTTTATCCCTAATTCGGATGGAAATTAAAAGTAAAAATAGAGAATATTGATGACAAAATATTTAAATATTGTGCTCTTTTCAGGAATCTGTAGAGCATGTGTCTGATAACACAGAGAAGAAAATATTTTGGGGACAGAGATGATATGTTCATTCTAAGCTACCTTGAGATGTACCAGCACCATCTGGCCCCCTATAGTCTTAGAAATAAAACATGTGAAGGGTAGGTTCTTCTCCCCACCAGCCCCTAAAGCTGAGTCCTTCTCATTTTCCCCTTAAAGGAGAAAACCCATTGTCATTATCATCTTCCCCATTCTTTACTCTGGAGTTCAACTTATTTCAGAATAAAATTGTCACCTGTCATTGGATATGACCAGTGACTGCTAAGTTTATCACAACACCCAGTTCAATTTCCATAAAAATCACACCCTCCTTTCCCAAGCCAGAAGCATCCAAGAGTTCTCAGCTACAATGCTGCTGGGAAGACGCCTACTCAAAGTAGAAATGTGTCAGTCCTTCATGTAAAAGCACAGGCAACTGATGCTTGTCAGTTCACAGCTGATGGCAGCAGGTAGAGAAGAAACCGTCTTGGCTAGAGACTAAAAGCCTATGATTCAGGCTTAACTCTGCCACTAATTAGATGTGTGACTCTGCACAAGTTACCCCCCATTTAATTTCTTCCTCTCTAACCTCAAGGCCTGTGCATGAGGATTCAAAGGTCCCTTCCGGCTTCACAGTGCCCTTAGTCTGCCTGCCCACCAGAGTCCCTCAGGCTCCAGAAAGTCAGCAGGATCTAGCTCTCTGCATGGCTTGACCCAAAACACTTTCTCGGTCTTTTGAAATTAATGCAGATGTTTTCATCTTTCCAAATTCCTTCTCTTATCTGATTAATTTTTTCCTTATTTCAAGAGCAGCATATGCGAACTGTAAAAATATCACATGCACAGATAAGCAGGAGAAACACGCATAATGGCAGATTCTTTAAACTGTGACATATGTGTAGAGGTTCTTCATACTATCTATAGTGTTTTTCAACTTTCTAAGCCATTGACACATTGTTTATTCACTTTTTAATTTATTTGAAAATATAATTTTAATCGCTACGATTGCTGCATCATACAATTGCTGTATCATATAATTGTGCCATGTGTGAATCAATTTACATATATAAATATATATAATATATAAACATTATATATGTACATATATAAATAATTGTGGGGGGAGACAGGCTGGAGTGCAGTGCTGTGATCTAAGCTCTTTGCAACTTCCACCTCCTGGGTTCAAGTGATTCTCATGCCTCAGTCTCCCGAGTAGCTGGGACCACCACTCCTGGCTAATTTTTGTATTTTTAGTAGAGATGGGGTTTCACCTCATTTTTCAGGCTGGTCTTGAACTCCTGACCTCAATTGATCCACCCACCTCAGCCTCCCAAAGTGATGAGATTACAGACCTGAACCATGGTGCCCGGCTAAATTTACTAATTTATATTTTTAAATTTTGGTATCATTTGTATCACCCCGAACTCTCTTCTTTGCAGGATATACCTGGTTACCCTAAAGAGTACTGATACATGAGGTAGGTGCTCTTACTAACTTCTGGCATTTCATTAAATGGCCTCAAATAGGAGAGAGATTAAGCTCCACTCTGAACACAGCATGGGCAAGTGGGAATTTATAGCTAAGGAGCAGGGTGGGGGTCGATGGATGAAAAGGACCCAGAGGCTACATCGGGAGTAAGGGAGATACTAGACAGACGAACTTACAGGATTTTCATAAGTGATGTTGGAGGAACCCAATCAGATATCAAGGCTAATCAGACAGAGAGAATGAGCAGTTCTTTTTTTTCTTTTCTTTTCTTTTACTTAGGTTCTGGGGTACATGTGCAGGTCATGCAGGGTTGTTGCATAGGTGCATACTATATCCAGCACTTCTCCCCATGTTATCCCTCCCCACCCTTCCCACCCCCAACTGTCCCTCCCCTAGCCTCCGCTAACTGCCCCCAGTGTGTGATGCTCCTCTCTCTGAGTCCACGTGTTCTCATTGTTCAACACCCGCCTATGAGGGAGAACATGCAGTGTTTGGTTTTCTGTTCTTGCGTCAGTTTGCTGGGAATGATGGTTTCCACATTCATCCAAGTCCCTACAAAGGACACAAACTCATCGTTCTTTATGGCTGTGTAGTATTCCATGGTGTATATGTGCCACATTTTCTTTGTCCAGTCTATCACTGATGGGCATCTGGGTTGGTTCCAGGTCTTTGCTATTGTAAACAGGGCTGCAATGAACATTTGCGTGCATGTGTCTTTATAGTAGAACCATTTATAGTTCTTTGGGTATATACCCAACAATGGGATTGTTATTTCTAGGTCCTTGAGAAATCGCCACACTGTCTTCCATAATGGTTGAACTAATTTACACTCCCACCAACTGTGTTAAGAGTGTTCCTATTTCTCCACATCCTCTCCAGCATCTGTTGTCTCCAGATTTTTTAATGGTTTTGATTTGCATTTCTCTAATGACCAGTGATGATGAGCATTTTTTCATATGTTTGTTGGGCTCATATCTGTCTTTTGAAAACTGTCTGTTTATATCCTTCACCCACTTTTGAATGGTTTTTTTTTTTTCTTGTATATCTGTTTTAGTTATTTGTAGATTCTGGATATTAGCCCTTTGTCAGGTGGGTAGATTGCAAAAATGTTTTCCCATTCTGTTGGTTGCCAATTCACTCTAATGATTGTTTCTTCTGCTGTACAGAAGCTCTGAGTTTTAATTAGATCCCATTTATCTATCTTGGCTTTTGTTGCCGTTACTTTTGGTGTTTTAGTCATGAAGTCCTTTCCTATGCCTGTATCTTGGATGGTGTTGCCTATGTTTTCTTCTAGTGTTATTATGGTGTTAGGTTATATCTTTAATCTATCTGGAGTTAATTTTAGTGTAAGGTAACAGAAAGGGGTCCAGTTTCTGCTTTCTGCACATGGCTAGCCAGTTTTCTCAACATCATTTATTAAACACGGAGTCCTTTCCCCATTGCTTATTTTTGTCAGGTTTGTCAAAGATCAGATGGTTGTAGATGCATGGTGTTGATTCTGAGGCCTCTGTTCTGTTCCATTGTTCTAATGTCTCTGTTTTGGCACCAGTCCCATGCTGTTTTGATTACTGTAGCCTTGTAGTATAGTTTGAAGTACGGCAGTGTGATGTTTCTGGCTTTGTTCTTTTTGCTTAGGATTGTCTTGGCTATGCAGGCTCTCTTGTGATTCCATATGAAGTTTAAAGTAGATTTTTTCAGTTCTATGAAGATGGTCATTGGTAGCTTGATGAGGATAGTGTTGAATCTATAAATTACTTTGGGCAGTATAGACATTTTCATGATATTGATTCTTCCTAACCATGAGCATGGAATCTTTTTCCATCTGCTTGTGTCCTCTCTTACTTCTTGAGCACTGGTTTGTAGTTCTCCTTGAAGAGGTCCTTTACATCCTGTTAGTTGTGTTACTAGGTATTTTATTCTCTTTGTAGCAATTATGAATGGGAGTTCGCTCTTGATTTGGTTCTCTGTCTGTCTGTTATTGGTATGTAGGAATGCTTGTGATTACTGCACATTGATTTTATATACTGAGACTTTGCTGAAGTTGCTTATCAGTTTGAGAAGATTTTGGGTTGAGATGATGGGGTCTTCTAAATATAGAAGCATGTCATCTGCAAATAGAGAAAGTTTGACTTCCTCCTTTCCTAATTGAATACCCTTTATTTCTTTTTCTTGCCTGATTGCTCTGGCTAGAACTTCCAATACTATATTGAATAGGAGTGATGAGAGAGGGCATCCTTGTCTAGTGCCAGATTTCAAAGGGAATTCTTCCAGCTTTTGCCCATTAAGTATGATATTGGCTGTAGGTTTGTCATATATAGCTTTTATCATTTTATGATACATTCCGTTAATACCTAGTTTATTGAGAATTTTTATCATGAAGGGCTGCTGAATTTTGTCAAATGCCTCTGCATCTATTGGGATAATCATATGGTTTTTGTCTTTGGTTGTTTATCTGATGGATTACGTTTATGGACTTGCGTTTGTTCAGCCAACCTTGCATTCCCAGGATGAAATCTACTTGATCGTGATGAATAAACATTTCAATATGGCATTGCATTTGGTTTGCCAGTATTTTATTCAAGAGTTTTACGTCCATGTTCATCATGGATAATGGCCTGAAGTTTTCTTTTTTAGTTGGGTCTCTGCCTGGTTTTGGTATCAGGATGATGTTGCTCTCATAAAATGAATTAGGGAGGATTCCTTCTTTTTGTATTCTTTGATATAGTTTCAGAAGGAATGGAACCAGCTCCTCTTTGTACCTCTGGTAGAATTCGGCTGTGAACCCATCTAGACGTAGACTTTTTTTGGTTGGTAGGTTATTGATTGCTGCCTCAACTTCAGCCCTTGTTATTGGTCTATTCAGGGTTTCAACTTCCTCCTGGTTTAGTCTTGGTAGAGTACAAGTGTCCAGGAATTTATCCATTTCTTCCTGGTTGACTAGTTTATGTGCATAGAACTGTTTGTAGTAATCTCTGATGATGGTTTGTATTTCTGTGGGATCAGTAGTGATATCCACTTTATCTTTTTCTTTTTTTTTTTGAGACGGAGTTTCGCTCTTGTTACCCAGGCTGGAGTGCAATGGCGCAATCTCGGCTCACTGCAACCTCCGCCTCCTGGGTTCAGGCAATCCTCCTGCCTCAGCCACCTGAGTAGCTGGGATTACAGGCAAGCACCGCCATGCTCAGCTAATTTTTTGTATTTTCAGTAGAGACGGGGTTTCACCATGTTGACCAGGTTGGTCTCGATCTCTCGACCTCGTGATCCACCCGCCTCAGCCTCCCAAAGTGCTGGGATTACAGGCTTGAGCCACTGTGCCCGGCCTCCAATTTATCTTTTTCTATTGCATCTATTTGATTCTTCTTTCTTTTCTTTTTTATTAGTCTGGCTAACAGTCTATTTTGTTGATCTTTTCAAAAAACCAGCTACTGGATTTATTGATTTTTTGAAGGGTTTTTTTGTGTCTCTATCTCCTTCAGTTCTGCTCTGATTTTAGTTATTTCTTGTCTTCTGCTAGCTTTTGAGTTTTTTTTATCTTGCTCCTCTAGCTCTTTTAATTTTGATGACAGGGTGTCAATTTTAGATCTTTCCTTGTTTCTCATGTGGGGATTTATTGCTATAAATTTAAGGTGTCCTGGAGATTCTAGTAGGTTGTGTCTTCATTCTGCTTCGTTTCAAAGAACATCTTTATTTCTGTCTTCATTTCATTGTTTATCCAGTTGACACTCAGAAGCACACTGTTCAGTTTCCAAGTGGCTGTGCGGATTTGAGTGTGTTTCTTAATCCTGGTTTCTAGTCTGATTGTGCTGTGGTCTGACAGACTGTTATGATTTCCATTCTTTTGCATTTGCTGAGGAGTGATTTGCTTCCAATAATGTGGTCAAGTTTAGAGTAAGTGCGATGTGGTGCTGAGAAAAATGTATACGCAGTTGTTGGTAACTTGACTTATCAGGGTTCTTGCTAAAATTGGGTTTTACAAAAACATGTGCAGATGAGCCTAGGAAAAGGTTCCCCAAAAGGCTGACTAAAGTTTAACTAAGCAAAGAGTCTTTGTCATCCATCCATTTAGAATATTGGAGCAAAGTCCTAAGAGATTTACATTTAAGTCAGAAAACTAGAGGACTTCACTTCATTTTCACTGCATTGCTGAGGTTTAGATTTTGCTCACTTAATTAGCCATTCAGCTAGCAGACACGTGTTCTTATTAAGTATCATTATATGCTGGGATCCATGGTAGGCACTGACAATACAGAAAAATTAAAAACAAACAGGATGCTACCTGTCCCCATTCACATACAACCTCTGTAGCTCATATGCTCTGTGTCATTAAGATATTCACAATTGCATAGAACCCTGAAAGAGGAAAAAATGAAAAAAATACTTAAGAAAGTCCTAAAAGTATTTTACACTTTACAAAGACCCTTTTCACATTTTGTCGTCTCAGTGAGTCTTCCATACAATCCTGGAAAATAGATACTATTATAATTAAATCAATTATATAGGTAATAGAACAGAGACAAGGAGGCTAAGTAGCATATCCAAGATAACATAGCTAGTAAATGACAAAGTTGGATCTTGGACCCTGTCTTTCCATCTGTGCTGGGTCAGCATGTATCACTTCAACTCCGTCAGACACATGGATTTGTTGTGCTGCGGCAAAGATACTAAGGTCTCACCAAATCTACCCAGGCTTTGAAACCTCCCTTAAATCAATTAGAAACACATGACTAGGACTTTGCCCTGAAGCAACATGAGTACTTTGGGCTAAAGCAGTTGGCAGTTGGTGTGCCTCCTCCATGACCCCCTTCCTTTTTGGAAAACAGCCTCAAAGTGGAAGGGGCTTGGATACCCATGTAACTGCGTGGAGGAGAGCCTCTGCCAGTCCATCTCATAGCTCACACCAGAGACAAAACACCTTTTGTGTGAAGCCTTTGAGATTGCAGGTCTTACTTGTTACTGCAACAGAGCCTCTCCTACCTAGCAAATACAAACCCATGAACTCTATACCAAGCACCATGCTGGGTGCTGAGAACAACTGAAACTGTAAGGTATCCTCTGCCTTCGAGGAACTAACAAAGTTACTAGGACATTACTTAAAGTGAAGGGTTTTCTCAACAGATGGCCAGGCTCAGCCAGCAACGTGGGACCCATAAATACCCGTGACAGGCTCGTTATCACATCCGAGAAGAGCTGTAGCCTCAACACTGTTTAGTGGTGGCTACCATTTTTAAGATGTTGCTGTGCTGTGAACTAGAAGGTCAGTGCCAAATCTGATAGCCACCCACAACCTGGAGCAATCCTTATTACCTTGATAAGTAATGTTTTAATTTACTGGCTAAAGAAAGCATGCTAAGAAACCATTGGTTAAGAAAACATACCCCTGCAGCCTCTCCTTTTATTTAGCCCATCTTTTGATGTCTTCTCTCTATTCTGAGAATTTGTTCTTTAATACATTCACTTACTAAACATGTATCAAACATCAACACGGTTCTAGTGCTGTGTTAGAGCTAGAGCTGCAACAGATCAAGAAATCATGATTCCTGCCTGGGAAATGGCAGTAGCCTTTTTTTTTTTTTTTTCCCAGAAGATAGACCTGAACTCAGGGGGCCTTATGGGATTTACAAGATTGGATCACCAATCCAGGGTTACTTAGAAAGGGGTCTTAAGACTCAAGTATTAAGGCATAAGTAAAAGTCCACCAACTTTTATATCTTTGTGATTTTTAAAAATCAATGTACTCTTCAAAAATGAACTGTCAGATTTTCTAAGGAGAAAACACAAGCAGCATTATTTCTCTGCTTTCTCAACTGCCTGCTTGGTTCTTTCATTTTGACATTTGAGACTCTTGCTGCACCGCAGACTCAATAACATTTATTTAGAATCCCCAAAGCCAAGAATTAGACCTCCGTTTGACTCTGAGCAGTTTTCTGTCTTCCTTTCTCTGGGGCGATCAACCTCAGCTTCTCTAGTTTTAAAAGTATAAGTCCTATAGGAAAAATAATTTCCAAAAAGAGGAATTTCATAGGATTATATTTCAAAATACTATCCCTGTTATATGGAGTAGGCCCAGTATCCATGAGGTGGCAACATGTTTCTTTACTGAGCCAAGGAATCCAATCCCACATGCTATCATGATGGCGCAAAGTCAAAAATTTTAATCCTACTTGCTGTGAGGTTTGTTTTTTTATTGAGATGGCATTTCACTCTTGTTACCCAGGCTGGAGTGCAATGGCGCGATCTCGACTCACTGCAACCTCCGCCTCCTGGGTTCAGGCAATTCTCCTGCCTCAGCCTCCTGAGTAGCTGGGATTACAGGCACGCGTCACCACTCCCAGCTAATTTTTTTGTCTTTTTAGTAGAGACGGGGTTTCACCATGTTGACCAGGATGGTCTCGATCTCTAGACCTCGTGATCCACCCCCTCGGCCTCCAAAAGTGCTGGGATTACAGGCGTGAGCCAGCTGTGAGGCTTTTATACAGGGCAAGTTCCTTAGTGAGGCAGCCATAGCCCGACCTCTCATACATACACCAGTGGACTCTGTTTCTATCATATAAACCCATTAAGGGTCTGAAGAAGTCTTTTCCATTTTCAGTGCCTTTTTTATTGATTTCTCAGAGGCTCTCTCTCAGGGAAGCTGCCCTCACCTCCCTGGCTCTCTCATGTACAGTACCAAGTGCTCCTCCACAGGAGAGCTTGTGCTGCTGTGATTCCTTGATTCTTAATTAGTCAAATGGAGCCTCTCTGTTGAGATGCTTAGAAGAATAGTGACTACAGCACAGTAGGAGCTTGAATACCTATTTTTTAAAATAAATAATACATGCAAATAGAAAGATTTGTAAGATTCTTAAGGAAAGCCTAGAATTTGCCTCCCTCCTTAGTCTCCCTCTGGATTCCTTGAGGATTTCCTTGGGGAAATACTTTGAAGGCTCCAGCAAAAATGCAAATACGTTTTCTGAGAAGATTAGGAGATGAAGCGGTTATCAGTAAAACCCAAGTTGTAATAGCAAATACCACAGGAATGCTACCACAGGAAGCATAGATCAAAAATGAACCCCAAAGAGTGGAGAAGCATATGAGACCTCACCCATGCTTCATAAGGAGAGCCAGGAATAGGACAGACCATACCTGAGGGGCCACACCTGGGGATGAGAAAAGGGCCTTCATTCAATATAATGGGAGGTGGAGGTGGGGGAAAGGCAAGACGTCAGAAACAAATACTAGAGAGCCAATATGAGGAGCATCAGGACATTGTAAAATTCCAGAGTAGGAATCCAGAGTTACACATCCCAGTTTGACCATGAATCCAAGAGTAAGGATGTAGATGAGACCAGTCAAAACCAGGTAAGAGCTTCATGGAAGTGAGTGGGGCTGGGCAAGGAAGGCAAGAGCTATCAATGGTCTTACTGCTGTGACGCGATTATAGAGGGACCGTAGGGGCTGCGGCCCACGCTTTAAAGCAGCACTGTTCGAGAGAGCCACAGAAGTGAGCCATGTGGGCAATTTAAAATGCCCTATAACCACATTTAAAAAGAAAAAGGCAAAGGAAACAGCTAAATGTGTTTAATGAGATAGCTATTTTACTTTCTTTTCTTCCTTTGTACTGTGTCTTTGAAATGTCGTATGCATTTCATAATAAACTCGGTCGGCAATTGGAACTAGCCTCATTGCATGTGCTTGGTAGCCACATGTGCTTAGTGGCTATCATATTGAATAGCATGGTTTTGGGGGCTCCACTCACGTCCTCTTCTGACCACATCCCTCACCATGGTGAGGAGTTGGTGGGGCTATGGGGACCTGCCCACCTAGATCCTCTACATCCTTCTAGATCACACACCAGATACTCGAAACCCTGAAATGCCCTACCCAAAGGGCCCACAGCCTACTCTTAGGAAAGTGCATTGAGAAGGTATTGGGATGTTCATATGGGTCCTTCCCTGGGTCCATCACAGGATGGGTCAGCCTTTCTGAGGGTGAATTGTGCTGCTGTTTTGTGCACTCCGAGCCTTGAGGAGGTCCCAGGGCACGCCTGATGGTGGAGAGGCATGGACGGAGCCTGGATGTGGGTTGGGACACCTGTGCAGGACAGTTGGGGTAGGGGAAGAGAAGAGAGATCAGTAACTCACTGGCACAAGGAGCCTGGGCCATTTCTTTCCACACTCCACATGCCCATGTAAAACTCCTAAGCATCTGAGAATTCTAAATTTCAAGCTAAATTTGACAAGGTAGGAGAATAGAATGTATTTTGTTTAAGAGTTTGTTAGCACAATTCATAAGTTTAAAATATTTGGATCAGAGTGAGTCTTAATTTTCACTCCTGCCAGGAACCCCACAAACGCTGGAGGCAAACCTGATCCTGAGTGTTCATTATTTACCATAATATCTGGTATTTAAATTCTTGTCTTTAGGGAAACAGTAAGTAAATTGGCCCAACTTAAAAGGTCAGAGGTACAATGAACTCAACATAACACAAAAGGAGAATAAATTATTGGACATAAGGGTTCCAGATTCAGTTTTGCAGAAGGTAATTTCAAGGAGATAAATACATATCACCTCCACGGGGGAAACCACCCTCAGTTCCAATTAGCATAGTTAATTACTCCTTTCTTTCTGTGCCCACAGAGCACTTTATTGAAACTTCTTATTGTAGAATACAAGTCTATGTTTTCCTCAAAAATAATTTATTGCTTTATTTTAGGAATCAGATTCTTTTGAGAATATATAATGAAAATCATAAGTCCTCTCCCCAGGGAGGAAAAAAAAAAGGCAGATATGTGCAGTTGCGAATATGATTTCACAGAGTTCACAGACTTGAGCCTCAGATGCCTCTGTTTGACAGGGCTGCGAGGGAAGCGCTGATGCCACTCTGCACCATCTGATAAGGACCCAACTCAGAGAGGATGAGTAAGCGGCATGTTCCAGGTATCTATGGCTGTATTAAAACCATCCCAAAACTTAGTGGCTTAAAAGAAGAGTAGTTAGGATGCTATAATCCTGCAGAGCACAGTGGGATGGCACTACCCATGTGCTGTTGGCTGGTGCCTTCATTAAGGAAAGGAGGAGCCACAGTGGCATCACTCAATGTCTGGTGTTGGTGGCTGGCAGCACTGGGAGCTTGGCTGCATTGTGTCTGTCTCACTTTCCTTATAGTCTCACAGCCTCCTCGACTTCTCTTCCTCATGAACTGTCCAGCAGGACAGTCAAACCTCTCCGTGGTGATCTAAGGCTTCAAGAGGGAGAGTCTGCTTGTGTCAGGCTTGCTAATTTCTCACTGGCCAAAGCAAGTCACATGAGCAAGCCCAGAGTCAGTGTGGGAGGAGCTTCTCAAAGGTCTGACTATGAGCATGCATGACTTCTTGGGGCCACCAATTAAGCAGCCACAGCACAGCCTTTCCATAAACAAGGTGGAGGGTCAACTACTAAAAGAGCAAATGATCATAATCTCTTAGAGATACTCCACAATGGATGTGGGGTGTTTACTCAATCCCTCCAGCACTTAGGCCTCAGACCGAAGGCTCTTTCTCAAAGTAGTCTTGTTTGACTAGATCACCTCTTCCTGTTAGGCACCATCCAAGAACCCCGTGTTTTTGGCCTTAGATACATATGACAGAGTGTAATTATGTATTAGTGTGAATATCTTACTTTCTATCACTCAAACTGAACTGTGGACTCTGAGGACGGGAACTACAACTGTGTTCTCAGTATTACATCTCAGCTGCTGGCACAGGATCAGACACATGGTAGACCCCAATAAATATTTGAGGAAGGAAGGAAGGATGGAGGGAAGGAAGGGAAATAGAAAGAGAACGGGAACAGGAATGGATGGGAAAGAAACTATATGGTGTAAGTTATAGGAATTCAAGATATGATTTAACAGTGACATCCATTGAATATATGAAAGAGGTGACACTAAGGCAAATATCCTATTTACTCCCCAATAACCCTCATTATTATTGGAGTTAAAATTCACCCCACTTTATAGATGAGGAGACTAAAGCTTACAGAAGTTATGTGATTTTTCTCAGGCTGAAGAGCTGGCAAGTGGCAGAGCTGGTATTTGTCCCAGGGAAGCCTAACCTCAGAGCTCATACCCTTAACCACTCGTAACCATGATCTCCCCTGTAAGTACAAATTAATGTTTAGAAACGAAAAGAGAACACTTAAGAGCACAAAGCAGCTTCAGTGTCTGCTCAAGGACTTAGGAAGAAAACATGTACACATAAATCATCAAAAGTAAGTAAAAGAAATGCTTGTGCTTTGTTAAAGAGGTTACCAAAGAAGAGTGGAAATCAAGCCAAAAAAAAAGGAAGGAAAAATGAGAGCATTAGGGAGAAAATGAAGCAGACAGGAATGACAGAGAGGGACCCTCAAGGAGGTGGACCCACATTTCATCAGAAAGGGGTGATGCAAGTGCCTCCCAGGAGGTGGGAGGAGGATTCACTGGCTAAAGTATTGAAACTGGCCTAGCAAAAGGCATCTTCCAAGATGAGTCACAATTTCAAAGTAACTTAGACAAAAAGTGTGCCAAACAGGAAATGAATTTTATTAATCACAATATGCTCATATGAGACTTCTAGCTTTCTGTTTCAAGCAGAGATAAAATACATCGATCTTTCTCTATAGAAAAATTTAAAAGGCATAGCCCACACCCGCAAAATAAGAAATAAAGAGGTCTATAGTGAAGCATTGATGGGGACATAGAACAATGGAGTTATTCCGTTCCCTGGAATACCCCGCATTCAAACAGTGCTCTGTTGCTGGAAGTGAAAGCCAGCATACCCACTGTAGAACACCATCAGCATCTACTGAAGCTGAACCTTCATGCATAGCCTAGGACCCAATAACGTCACTCATGAGCTCATACCCAACAGAATTGCATCCATATATTCAGAAGGTGTATTAGAATGCTTGTAGCAGCACTGTTTATAATAGGCGCCAAATACAAACCACATACCTTCCCATCAGCAGTAGAAGGTCTAAATAAATCATGGAACATTCACACCCTGGAACACTACACAATGATGAGCACGTACAGTTTACAATTACATGCAAAGCTATGGATGAACCTCACACACATAAATATTTAAAGAGGCAAACCACACTGTGGGAAGTCAAGATGGTGACAACCCATGTGGAGAGAGGGAAGAGACCTGGAGGGGCCTGAGTGAGACTTCTTACGTGGTTTGTCCTTTCCTTTTATGGATATTATACCACAGTAAACATTTCCAAAGGAGGTATGACACATTCAAAAACAAAACAAATGTCTTCAAGAACCCAACATCGAATAGAAATACAAGGAGGTCAGGAGAGAAGCAGCAGTGGGCATGAAAAAAGTCCCCGGAACCTGTGCAGCAATCTCCTGTTCACAACATGTTTAAAAGACAGGTAGGTGATCATTCTGGAAGTTCGAGTAGGAACCCTCAGGTTGAAGTTCTTGGGTGCGTTCATATTCCTCCCTCCTGAGGTCCTTGTGTCAAGTCAAGTCTAAAAAACAAGAAGGCGCATGTCTCTCATCTTTTTCACTCAGCTCTGAGCATTGTACCTTACCTGGGGAGGGGTTAGAGTAAATGTATGGTGAATCAGTGATGAATAAGCAGAATTACAAGGCTCTCTATGGCTCTTTTTTTTTTTTTTCTTGAGATGGAGCCTCACTCTGTTGCCTAGGCTGGAGTGCGGTGGCACGATCTTGGCTCACTGCAACCTTTGCCTCTAGGGTCAAGCGATCCTTCTGCCTCAGCCTCCCAAGTATCTGGGACTATAAGTGTGCAACACCATACCTGGCCAATTTTGCATTTTTAGTAGAGACGGGGTTTCATTATATTGGCCAGGCTGGTCTCGAACTCCTGACCTCATGATCCATCTGACATGGCTCTCCTCTTAAGGGTGGGCCCAGGTGTGTTCCTCTAACAGAAAACCCTGATACAAGTCAGTTTATTTGGGAGACACCCCCAGGAAGTACCTGCAGTGGGTGGGGATAAAGAAGCCAGTTCAGGGTGAACAAACGAACAGATTTCTACTGCGTAGACATTTTGTAATTAGAACGATCGCAACACAGAATCAATTAAAAAGAAGAGAGAGAAATCATTAAATCAAAGACTTTACACACGGAGTTAAGGAAGAAAAAGGAACCTCAAAACTCAACCTTAAGAAACTCAACACCGTAAGCAATAGCTAGCAGAGGGTCAGTGATTGAGAAGATCCAAACACAATTTTTACTGCTGATTATTTAGTAAGCATTAATGTGGCCATAGATCGGATATTTAAATTATATACCATATTCTCTTGAAGTTATCTAATGATGTCCCACTGGGGAGCATACACTAAAAACATACCTCAGAATGGCCCATCCAAGGTGTGAGGGAGCCCCAGTATTGATCCTTGGCTTGCATTTGCGCTTAGCTAAAGGCTGCTCCCAGAAGACTCACTCCTGGCTCATTTGGAGAGTCCATATATTTTGGAATTGGTTCTGGGGTAATGGTGTGCTGAGGGGAAGAGGGAGAGGTGCCAAAAGCATCTGCTAAAGATGTTCATAAAATATTCTTATTGGAAACATAATTTTGTTTTCCTCCAGTGACGGATATGGGCCATAACTGAGACCTGGAGAGAGAAAAATGGGGTTGAAGAGCTGAAAACCAAAATTGCAAAAAAATCTCAGGAGGAGGCAACTTGAAGACCTTCCTCCCTGGTCACTCTTTAATATTTAAATCCCTTCTCCACACTGTTCACTCAATGAACACCCCCAAAGAAATCTACCTGAAAAGCATTAAGGAAAACAGCAACTGAACCCCACATGTCCCATAGCTCTTTTTCCATCCGTCTGGAGCCCCATGCTTTTTTTTTTTTCAGACGGAGTCTCACTCTCTCTCCCAGGCTGGAGTGCAGTGGCATGGTCTCAGCTCACGCCTCCCAGGTTCAAGCGATTCTCCTGCTCTGAGAAGGCACACGGCCTGCTTGGTCGATGTTCATACGTGACTTACAACATGAGATGCTACAGTTTTCAACAGTGAAGTACGGTACAAGTGTTAGTTCCCTGTCTTTGGTTTCCATCCCAGCATCGGTTAGGGGCTGGAAAGAAAGCAAGCTTCATTTTGAAAACTCCCCCTCTAGAAAAGTCATTCAGATACCACATTTTAAGATGAAAGATCTTAAAGCCTCGGCTGCTTTGGAAGCAAACACACTCCAGCCCAGCTCTCACTCAACCCCTCTGGTCTCATCAGAATTCTCCCACCATGGCGGTTATTACTAATTTTATAACGACAGCAGAGCACTGATGTAAAATGTTAACAGTTCCTCGGTTAATCATTAAAATTTGTCTATCAGGGTGCAGAGATTTTCTACTGTTTCCATGCCATGTAATTTCAAGTAATAAATGAGATGGTGGAAAAGGATTTGTAACGTTTCATAACCCCGTGGAAGGCATTTGAGACTGCCTGCATAGACGTTTTGAAATGCCAGAGAGGGCCAGAAACAAAACAGAAACAAAAATCTATCTCCAAGCAAAGCTCATTTGGATGCACTTTCTAGGGAAGGCACTAAGGGCCTGAAGATGTGGTAAGAAAGGGTAAGTTAGTTTAGAACTTCTCCTTGGAAAACAGCAGAGTCCTTGAACTACCATTTGGTTTATGACATGGTGAAAACGGGCCAGGCATGGTGGCTGGTGCCTGTAATCCAGCACTTTGGGAGATCGAGGCGGGCAGATCACCTGAGGCCGGGAGTTCGAGACATGGTTACAAACTTAAAGCTACCAAAGCTAAGAGCAAGTATTTATTTTTACAAGATTTATGACTATGAATGTAAATAAATGCACAGTACGAGCAATACCTGCCTAGTTAGACTTACTGTCAGCTCCTTAAGGTGACTGACCATACCTAAGTACCAAGAAGTATTGCTTTTCAGCTGCAATGGTGCCCAGCCCAGCAGTGAGGACATAATAGGTTCTCAGCAAACGGTTAAAACAGTAAGTATTTTAAGGTGTTGTCCATGGGGCTACATTTTAAAATTCGTTTATCTGGAAAGAATTTCAAGCTTACAAAATTTGCAAAAAGAGCTACATCTCTTATAAAATTGAAAAAGGGCAGTATAACTGGAAAACAGATACAAAGCCCAGAGTTACAACTGTAAAGGCCTTGGGAAGAGCTGCTTTCTCACCCTAGAGTTGGAGCCTTTGCTCTGTGGCAGGGAGGAAGTGGTTCAGAAGATGTGACTGGCCCTGACAGCCTACTTTGGTTTCTTTATCTTCACGCCCCATCCACCAGGAAGCTAAAAATAAGAGTATTCAAGCTGTGAGCAACATCCCCTTTCTTTTGTCTTTGTTTCATATTTAGCTTTTAGACTAGTTGAACATTTGCCTAGTGTCTCTAAATCCCAGGGTTTCTAGAAGCTCTATAGACATTAAATCAGTTCCACACAAAAGATCTGAAAAATATGTGAGATAATGTGTGCAAGGAAGGTTCAAAGTGGGTGGTCCCTCCTGGGTTTCTTCTTCCTCATTGCAATTGGATTCAGGGTTATTCAAATGAATGTTTTATTATTGTCATCATTGTTTTATTTGATTTTGTTTTAACCCCAGTGTTCTCCCAGCCTTTTGAACTTCCTTGTCTATTAAACATAACAGAGCAACTGAATGATGAGCTAAAACCTCTTTGGTCTTAGATATTTTTTTTTCACCTTTGTCCCTGGATGTCACACTTTTTGTGTATTTTGCTTTGTTTTGTACCTGACTTGTAGCTGGACACTGATGGAGGCAGGTAGTTGGGGGAAATAACTCAAATGATAACCCTATGTCAATTTCGTTAATGCCAGGGAAGCGTGGATTAAAAAATAGATCCAAGATCCTCAAGTCAGAGATTCTGCCTATGGCCATCTGTGGCAGATTGTATTTCTAGAGAGTCACACCATCTCCCACCCATAACTCTCTTATGATGTACTGGGACACTCCTCACATTCAGATGTGGTCTCTATACTCTCTCCTCCAGAGTTACGGCTGGTGACTATGGCAAAATGATGTTATGTGACCTCTGGGTTTATGAAAGGCTGGTGTTTTCATGGTACGCTGTCTTGGAGCCCTAGGTTTCCAGGTCATCAATCAGACTGATCTGTCCTGAGGCAGCCATGCTGGGAGGAAGCCCAAAATAGCCCATGCAGAGAGATTGCATGAGAGGCTCTGAGACTACACAAAGGGAGAGAAAGATCGGACAGCCACCAGCTGCTTCAGGCTCTGCTGTTACTGCTCCAGCCACCTTCTAACTGCAACCACATGAGAAACCTGAGATAAAACCACCTAGCCAGGCCCTGTACAAACTCTTGACCCTCAGAATCCAAGAAAGATGGAGATGATTGTTATTGTTTCAAGTCACTAGGTTTTAGAATGATTTGTTATACAGCAATAGATATTCCGAATACCATTTATTTATTTAAAATTTACAATTCCAAATTGAGGAAGAAACAGTGATAAGTGAGACACCCATCTATCTACATAAATACTGTTGTTCAACTGTATCTATCTACATAAATACAGCTGAACAACATACGTTTGAACTGTGAGGGTCCACATATTCCTAGATTTTCCTCTGTCTCTGCCACCCCTGAGATGGCAAAAGCAACCCCTCCTCTTCCTCCTCAGCCTACTCAACATGAAGATGATAAGCACAAAAATCTTTGTGATTATCTCTTCCACTTGATTAATAAATATATTTTCTCTCCCTTTAAATATTTTAATAACTTTCTTTTCTCTGGCTTACTTCATTGTAAAAATACAATATATAATACATGTACAAAGTGTGTGTTACTTGAGTGTTTTTGTCATCAGGAAGCCTTCTGGTACAGTGGGCTATTAGTAGCTTAGTTTTGGAGGAGTCAAAAGTTACACATGGATTTTCGACTGCATAGGGACTCAGTGTCCCTAACCCCCACACTGTCCAAAGATCAACAGTATACATTTTTATTGATAGTGCAAAATATTTTCATATGAATGTGGTTTATCAACTATGTGATTTTAGTTCCTCTCAACTAACTTACTTGTTTCCAAATGCTTGGGTCGCAAGGCCAGTTTAGAAATATAAATCTTATCAATCTAAACTAGGTAGACCTAATGAAACAATCAATTTGATGTTGGTGTGCAGGGAAGAAATTATTTTTATTCAGACTCACAGACACTCCTGAACATGGTAGCATGTTATATAACTGATTTTTAAAAAGAAGCTATCCAGGCTTTAAGAGTCTGAAGTTTCAAAAGGTTTACTCTATAGGGAGACACTGTTCACTTAGTCACACCTACTTGATTTACCTCTATCTGTATTGTGCAAAGTGAAAGGGAAGAGCTAATGTGTATTTAACATAGATTTAATGTTGAAAGAAGACTTCGTGATGCCACTGATAAAAATACAGCCCTTGAATATAGGGGAGCTAACTTCTTAAAAGCCAACTTGTGTAGTACATGAATTTTCACCTTATTGAAGACTTCATGGTGTAAATCACAACTGTGTAAGCTGTCATGTGCTTTGAGAAGAAAAGCATGTATCAGTTAGCTCTGGTTGTGTAACAAACCACCCTGAAATTTAGTGACTTTAGAAAATAGCCACTAAATTTTTTTAAGTCCAGTAAAGTCCATTTTATTTAGTCTATGACTCTATGGTCAGTTGGGCAGTTCTTTTGCCTGGGATGGCTTATCTCTGACAATCAGTCAGCATGTTGGCTGACAGCCGAGTGTTCTCGGGTGGCTGCCCTCACTTGCCTAGCAGTTGGAAGTCTGTCCGTTGAGTTAATAAGAGTGACCACCAACTGCTGCACTTTGTTTATCCTCCTTATGTGCTCTCATTTTCTTGCAGGCTAGCTCCAGCCAGGTAACGTGAGGGTCTCAAGACTATAGATGCAGCATGGTAAAGACAACTCCAACAAGCACCTTTCAAGGCTCAGCTGACATCCACTGGACAAAGCAAATCCCATTACTGATTCCAGATTCAAAGTATGAGTGAGGCAGTCCACCTCCTAATGAGAGATGTGGCAAAATCCCACTGGAAAAAGGTGTGCATTCAAGACTTAAGGGCCATTTTTGCAATTTGCTACAGGGATTTGCTTATAGCCATGTTGCAAACCTACAGCAAAAATCTGAGAATCACAGTTTTCATTCATTCACCAGGAGCCGTCAAGAGGACACAAGAAGCAAACAAACAAACCCAACCCCCTTTCCAGTTCTCTGACAGCCTGTCATTGCCCAAAGGGGGCCAGAATATTTAGTTCTGGACAGTTAGCTCTAAGACACAGAGCATAATATTTATTTAAACACATAATGATACTGATTCAATATAACAGCTGTGAAACAATCATCAAAGGAGAAGTTAGGAGAAGACCTGTCAGAAATAAGATTGGGATGATGTTTCAGCTCTGAAGTTTTCACTGGGCTCTAGGAAAAGAAACACAGAACAAAACGTTAGTTAACTTTCTCCCTCCTAATGAACATTATGAGGACAAATATTCTGTTCACACATGTACCCCTCCGGCAGCCTGGTTAATTTGTTAAGCCCAACTGGACACATAAAGAGCATCCCTTTATCTTCATTAAACCTGATGAGAATGAATGGCAAACCGCAGCATCATTATTCTGGCCTGATGGGTTTCGTCAAAGGGCCTGGAAAGCTCTTAAAACCCCAGATACTTTAAAGCTTGGCTGAGTTAGGATTTGTTTATCTCTTGCAATAAATATTGGCTGTTTTTACCTCCATCCATAGACTCAGGCAAGCCAAGACCTGCTTCCAAGTATACACAGCAGAGAAAGATACAAGGAGACATGCACACATGAGCACACGTGCCCATGTATGTGCGTGCACACACACACACACACACACACACATGTGTGCACACATGCATCCTAGCTCTACTTTCTACTTTGGTGACCCTAAGCTGCTTATTTAGCCTTGTTAAACCTCAGTATCTCTTCTGTAAAACAAAATAAGAACAAAACTCATAAAGTTATTGTAAAGATAAGTTAATATTTTTAAGTGATCAAAATAGTACCTGTCCCACATTGAGCATTATGTAATTGTTACTGAATAAGCATGGCTACTGGAGCTGGCAGAAAACTGCCCAGGAATAGCTTTTGTGACTCTCTAGGTTACTTTGGAGCCCAGGTGACAAAGTATAGCTGAAAATTGGCAATGGGGCCCCTTCTGCACTCAGTCTTCACCAGCCTTGGCGTTGCCAAACCCTGGAAGCTGTGAAATCATTCCTCTTTAACAGGGACCTTAAAATGAGAGTGAGGGAAGGGCAAAGGCAGGGATGGAGAACCTTCAGGCAGCAGAAGAGCAACAGTGATGACTGATCGTGTGATGACAGCGGAAAGCAATATATGAGTACATGTGAGAGATCAATTGTGGACTTCCCAGAAATAATATGGAGTGACTTCATGATTGTTTGGGTTTGAAATCATTAAGAGGTGTCTTCATTCACATGTCTGGAGATTAGTGCTGACTTTCATCTGGGACCTTCTCTTTCATACTTCCTGCGTGCTTGACAGTAAGCTGAAAATCCACAAGTGGCTTCTCCACTGGCCTGGGCTTCCTTACAACATGGCGGCCTCAGTGTATTCAAACCTTCCTGGTGATAGCACTCCAAAAGCAAGTGCCCCAACTATCAAGTTGGAAACTGCATTGTCTTCATAACGTAGCCTCAGAAGGCACACAGCATCACTTCTACCACATTGGTTACTAATGAGACATAAGTTTGTGCAATTCCAAAGGGAAAGTCACAGATCGTACATCTTGATTGGTGACAATTCAATGTCACGTGGTAGATGAACGTGTGGGATGGGAGATATGGTGGTGGCCAAAATGCAATCACCCACAGGGGCTATCAAGCTGGAAGATAGTTACATTATATAAACAAATTTTTTTTTTAATTTAAATGTATTTGAACTTTTTATGAGTCTTCTCAGGCTGCCATCATAAAATGTAACAAACTTGATGGCTTAAATAACATAAATTTATTTCTCACAGTTCTGGAAGCTAGAAGTCCAAGATTAAGGTGCTGGCAGGGTTGGGTTTCTAGTAAGGGCTCTCTTCCTGGTTTGTAGATGATGCTTTCTCACTGTGTCCTCCCACAGCCTTTCCTTGATGTGTGCGTGTGGGATGAAAAGAAGGGAGAAAGCGTGCAAGCTCTCTGGTGTTTCCTGTTATAAGGACATTAATTCTATCAGATAAGAGACCTACCTTATGGCCTTTTTTAACCTTAATTACTTCCTCAGAGGTCCTATCTCCAAATATAGCCACGCTGAGGGGTTAGGGCTTCAGAGCATCAGGGGACACAAACATTCAGTCTATCACATTCTTTGCCTGCTCCGCTGAAATCATGTCCTTCTTGCATGTAAAATGCATTCATTCATTCTAACAGCCCTCAAAGACTTAATTCATTCCAGCAACAACTATAAAGTCTACACTCCAACCCCCCATTTAACTATCATCTAAATCAGATATGGGTGAGACTCAAGGTACAAATCCTGAAGTAAAATTTCTTTCCAGCTGTGAGCCTGTGAAACCAGACAATTTATGTGCTTCCAAAAAACAACGGTGGATGGGCAAAAGATAGATATGCCCATTTCAAAAGAGATAAATCAGAAGAAAGAAAGAGGTGATGGGTCCCAGGCATGGCCAAAACCTGTCAAGACAAATTCCATTAGATCTTAGGGCTGAGGAATAATCCTCTTTGCCTCTTCCAGTTTCACTAGGGTGGTGGTCTCACCATCTAGACTCATGGGGTACAGGTTACACCCTTTGGGCTCTGCTCAGTGGGAGTTCTGCCCCCAACTACTCCACTCCCCCAGACCCCACGTGGTGGCACCCTGGCCTGTGGAAGCCTCAGTAGTGGCTCCACCCTTTGAAACAGAGGAGGCAGCCCTGATTGCACCTGTGTCACCTTCAGGGTTACTCTTCCCTGCTCATGAAAGACAGTGCACATCACCAACAAATGGCTCTACTGTCCTGTCCTGTAGAGTCTAAGTCCAACAGCCTTCTTTTCTTTCATCCCATCTCCCTTCCCTTCTGTTCCAAGTGCAGTGTTTCTGCTCATATAATCCCACAATACCTTTGTTAAGCATTATCCAGCCGCCCTTCTGGTGTTCTAAACATACTTTCTTATTCTTTGCAATATGAACAGGCTGAGAATTTTCCAAACCTTAAATTCTTGTTTCTTCTTGCCAACATTATGGTCATAATTATTTATGTATTCACTAAGAAAATGGAGGTATTCTATGGAGGTATTCTCTCCATCTTTCCTTTTTTCTTTCTGTGCCTTCATGAGAATCACCTTTAATGTCAATATTTCTACCTTCACAACAAGCTAAGCTTTTCTCAGCATGCACCTCAAAACTCCTCCAGCCTTTATCCATCGCGCAGGTCCAAAGCGGCTTCCACCCTTTTAGTTGTTAGTTACAGCAGCATCCCACTTCACAGTACCAAAGCCTTAGTAAGTCTGCTTGGGCTGCCATAACAAATTCACAGGCTGGATGAATTAAAAAGCCACACTGAATTTCTCATGGTTCTGGAGTCTGGGAAGTCCAAGATCAAGATGATGGCATGGTCAGTGTCTAGTGAAGGCTCTCTTCCTGGCTTATAGGCAGCTGCTTTCTTGCTGTGTGCTCAAATGGCCTTTGTGGGCATGTGCATACTCACACACACACATAGAGGGAGAGGGGAAAAGGCACGGGGCAGAGAGGGAGAGGGAGAGAGGGAGGGAGAGGGGGAGGGGGAGGGAGAGAGATCTGGTGTCTATTCTTATAAGGATATTAATCCCCTTGGATCTGGACCCTGCCCCCCACATACTCATTTATTTAACCTTAACTACTCCTTTAGAGGCCTCTTCTCCAAATATAGGCAGGGGAGGGTTTCAACATAGGAATTTGGGGGAGACACCAACATTGAGCCTATAAAAAACTGTATCTAAATAAGTAAATGACCTACTTTGCCTACACAATCTTTGTCTTTCTCTATGGCAATATTACAAAAGACAATCTCAGCATTATGCAGCCATTATGTGTTTCGCTGTGGAATGGAAACAAGAACCCATGAGTTAATTATATTCTTTGAAGCATAAGAATTCTATAAGGTGAAAGGTTGACAAAACTGAGTATATTCATACAATTCTCTGATTAGTGAAAAAAAGGGAAAAACAACTATTGGGTCTTGTAGCCAGAAAAGATGCTGAATGGCTCACAGAACTGAAAGACCTACATGACTCAAGATCTCCAAGATAATAACTGGAGTCGCAGCCCTGCCAGCTTTCTCACTCCCTGGCATCTCTCATCTCTGCTTGCCTCTCTCCTTCTCATAGGTTAGTCTTGTTGCCTCCTACTAAAGACATGAGACCTTCTCCATGAGACTGGAAAAATGACCAACACAGTAAGACGTAACTTCTTTCTTCGGGTATCAACCTCTAAGTTCCAGAGACGGAGCCAATCAGAGGCTCTCTCAGGTCATTTGACCAACCTATGGACTTAGTCTTACTGAAGATATTGCTCCAAGATAAGTCAAAACACCACATGCTCACTGCTTGACGAAGAGGTCAGGATTTGTTGCATCTACCGAGTACGTTTTTAAAATTTTTAAATATATGTGTATTCAAAAGCTTAGTCATAAAAATAAACAGCATTCCAAAGTCCTAAAGAAATAAAAATGTTCCTAAGAGTTTTCACATACTCCTATTTTCTGTAGGAACCTTAACTGGGAAATGCACCTATTTTAACTATAAGAGCAGGCTAGTATTTCTGTCTCACAAGGTTGGAAAACACCTACAGATATTGCTTAGTGCTGGCTGGAATTCACAGGCAAGCAAATTAAATGGTTCACAAGCTCTCAATTCCAGTACCTTGAATATTGGAGCATCCCTTGTCATTTGAGAGGTTGATTTTGGGTGAAACTGTAGCCCCTGCTTCTAGGGGCAAAGGTAACCCCTAACCCCAGCTATTATAGCTTGTTGCTGGGCAACCATGGAAAAGTCTCCATGGTCATTAGCTGGCAATGAGGGGTGACACTGGGAAATGATGGCAGGGCTAAAATAAACCTTGTTGCAACCTAATGAAACCTGAAAGTAATTTCTCAATGTTTTAAAAGTCACACAGGTCTGTTCAACCCTGGGTGATGAAGCAATGTCTCAAAATTAAAAGTCCTTCTGGAAAACAGGAGGAGACTGATTTCAGCTCAGTATCATTTGGCTCCATCATATAAATTTGGTTTTAATCAGTACCATGGTCTAAATGTTTGTGCCCCTCTCCTAAGTTCATTTATTAAAGTCCTAACCTCCAAGGTGACAGTGTTAAGAGGTGAGGTCTTTGGTAAGTCACTGGGTCATTCATGAGGGCAGAGCCCTCATTCATAGGACTTGTGGGCCTGTAAAATAGAGAGACCCCTTGCTCCTTTTACCATGTGAGAACACAGTGAGGAGAGAGCTGTCTGTGGACCAGGGAGTGGCTCTCACCAGACACTGATTCTGCCATGCCTTGATCTTAGACTTCTCAGCCTCCAGACCTGTGATCAATAAATTTCTGTTATTTGTAAGCCACCCAGTGTATGCGTTTAGCCATAGCAGCGCAAACAGACCAAGACAATCAGCCACGTCTTTTGAGAGTCATCTTGAAACCAGCTGACAGGAATATGGGCAAGTGTAGAAGCTGGATCACGAGTGAGCATGCTGACCACTCCATAGCATCCCCTCTCCAGCAGTCAGCTTATCCCAGTGCCCACACTACACTGATAACTGAACTTTGGACAGTGGTGTTAGGGAAGATACAACATGCCTCGGCTCAGCTTCTCTAACTGTGGTGCTTCCAAAGCCGGCTGAATATTCTAAAGTGACTGGCATGTCACCATCTGTAACAGATTGTTTCCTAAGATGAATACATCGGTCCCTCCTATCCATTATGCCCTTTGCAGTGTCACTTTGCCATCTCCTCACCAAGAAGAGGGGTCTATCTCACTTTCCTTGAGCCTCAGCTGGCCCTGGGACTGCCGCCAATCCAAAGAATGTGACAGAAGGGGGTTGTGGAACTTCCATGTACAGGCCTTAAGAAACCTGGTAGTTTCCTTTCTTGTCCTTTTGACATGTAAAGAAATCTAGGCCATCCTGCTGGAGAGGGAGGCCATGGGGGGAAAGAAGCTCTGGGGGAGAAGAGAGGTCAGTCATGCAGAGGAGAACTGAGGACCCCAGCCAAAAGCCAGCACTAAAGCACTAGACATGTGAGTGGGACCATCTTGGCCTCTCCACCCCATTGGAGATCCCAGCCCACACAGCATGGAACAGAGAGGATCCATCTCCCCTTGCTTACCAGCCCCACCCAAATCTCTGACCCACAGAATTGTGCACAATAAAATAGATAAGGTTTAAACCCACTGAGTTGTGGAGTGGCTGCATGTTAACAGAAAACTCATCTGCCCTCTCATCCCACTTGGAGGAATTAGTCCCCCACCAGTTGGGAAGTTCTGCCCAAATCTGGGACCATCATAATGAACATGCTTTGTGTCATTTTCACTAGGTTCAAAGCATTTCTCTCAGCAGACTAAAACCAAAACTAAATGAGTTGAGTTGCTTTTCTGTAGGGCTAGGCCACGCTCTTCGAATTCTCAGCTGTTTTATTTAGTGCTGAAAACTGTTTCAGTGGCCCTTTGGGGGTCAGTGAGCAGCCCCAGTTTCCTGAGAGGCACCGGGTGCCGTTTTAGCAACCCTGAGTCTCTTCGACCTTTATTGATCTTCTTACAGAGTTTGACAAATGGCTTTATTGATCTTCTTACAGAGTTAAAAAATGACAAATTTTTAACCATGAGATTCAGCCTCTCACTGGGTATACCTCTGCAACAAAGTTTCTATTGGATATCAATGAAAACATTCAGGCCATTGAACTCAGAGTCCTAATCACTTCCCATATTCATATCAACACCTATACTCGGAAAGTGATCAGTTCTGCCCGTTGCTCTCTATGGACCGAGAACTTTCAGCAGCTTAGACCTGCCCTCTCATTACCAAGTGATCAATAAATCATTTGCCTAGGTACATTTCATGGTTGCCCAATACACAACAGCATAATAAAAGTTTGAATTAGGTAATGCTCCTTTTTATTAACAGAAATGAATTACCTCATGGGGCCAGCAGATACACAAATGTGGCATGCCCTTCCACTAAGTGGAAGGCTTTTTCAATCAGCTTCCAACAAATGCGGAAGGTGAAAACAAAGTAATTGCATTCCAAAATCGCCCTGTATCAATATTACAGGTTTATTTTATTGGGAGCATTGTTGTTCTTCATTTAATAATAAACAATACCATAATTTTCATACCAGCCACGGCAAGCCATCACTAATATTAAACACAACCACTAAACTTGCAATGTTTATTCCTCGTCCAGAATAGGAAGGTTTCTGCAGGGCAGGCTGAAATGTTCGTACTGGAGGAAACATCTGTTTTTGTTCCAAGCAGACCCTGGAATGCTGGTAAAGTAGCACATTATGCTAATGAACATATGTAATGATGCCAGCATCCACATTTGCTGTAAAAAGGTATATCATACTGAGTGATAGCATATTTCAGTAACTTTAAAGCTCATGTTTCATTTTTAACTTTTAAACAAAATTCCTCACATAAATAATTAAATGCGTGCAAAGGATGGTGTCCTGATTTTCTCTGTTTTGGGGGTCCATGAGATAGGACCAAGACACTCTGATACCCAGCCTGTGTTTCCCTCAAGGGTGAAGCCAGGTCTTCATCATTGCCCTGTCTCCAATACCTGGCATTCAGTAGGCACTCAGTTAATGCTTACAAATGAACAACCAACTTCTTGCTGACACAGAGGCAATGAAAGCATAGGAGGTTTTCCTAGAGCAGGAGATCCATCAATTGAACCTGAAGGGATGGGTAGGGTTTAGTCCACAAAGGGGAAATGAAAAGACACCCCAGGCAGAAACAGCCAGGAAGGAGGCACGGACAGGAGAAGCTGGGATTTGTGAGCTCTGATATTCTTGGGTTAGTTGAGGGCAAACGTGAAGCCGGGTAGAGATGCACCAGCCAGGTCATGAAAACCCACAGGGCTTGGACTTCAGTCATGCATCATGGGGAGTCCTGGGGATTTTTTTTTTTTTTTTTGAGATGGAGTCTTGCTCTGTCACCAGGTGCCAGGCTGGAGTGCAGTGGCACGATCTCGGCTCACTGCAATCTCCGCCTCCAGGTTCAAGCAATTCTCCTGCCTCAGCCTCCCAAGTAGCTGAGATTACAGGTGCACACCACCACACCCAGCTAATTTTTGTATTTTTCGTAGAGACGGGGTTTCACCACATTGGCCAGAATGGTCTCAATCTCCTGACCTCATGATCCGCGCCCCCTCAGCCTCCCAAAGTGCTGGGACTCGGGGGTTTTAAGTAGAGAAGAGTCTCAGTCAGTTTGCAGATTGATAAAGATTATTCTGTCTTTGGGATGGAGATGGAAACTGGGAGGTACAGCTAGAGAGAGGGAGAAAACCTAGGAGGCCAGTGGGCTTGTCTATCCTGACACCTCCTGCAGTTACACAGCACAGGCTGGCATCAGCACTGTGTCCATCCTGTGGCCTGGATCTCAATAAGGTCAAACAAAGTTGCTCAGGGTCTTGAGACATCTCAAGTTCTGAATGCTGTGTTTAGAAAAAGCACATTGTTTCAGAATACAGTGGCGTCCTCCATCCCCCACTCCCCTGCTATATTCCTATTAGTGGGTACAGCTGAGTGGTTGCTCAGGGTGGATGAAGGGTATGAAGTGTCACCATCTGTCTATGAGTTTCAACATTTCTTAGGACAAGCCTCCCTTGCAGTTCAAAGAGTCCCTCCCATCTTCAGCCAACACTGGGAGGACAAATCTTAAATGTTTGCATTTGCCAAAAACTTGCTTTACACCTAATGGGAAAAGAAGGCCACACCATTCCCTGATGACTACCATTAGAAATGGATCCAAAACCACTGGCACTCAGGTTCACAGACTTTCCCAAGCAAAACACACAGTGATCTCACTTAAGGGCCAGGCATTGTTTTCAATGTGCTTTCAAGAGCACTGTATAGGTTTTGGAAAATAAAAGCCCAAGCTTTACACTATTTTTATGCATCAGAAACTGCTTACCTAATGCAAGCCCCCTCTAGACTGGTCTGTGAAAATAATACGATATTTCAGAAGAAATAGTTAAGAAATCAGAATTAATCTGAGTAGGTGAGAAAAATGTCATCACAGACTCAGGGACTCCTCTGAACCCAGGTGGTTGATCCCTATAGAAAATGGAGGCTAAGTGGTTTGCCAGCTCTATCTGAAGCTCAGATAAGAAACATGCTTGCTTTTTATCAGGACAGTTTCATTTGGACAGAGGAAATTTTACTGATATGAGGGGTTGTTAGGGTTTGAAGTGGATTAGGAAAAAATAGCCTTCACATTCATTCCTCAGCAAGTACTTATTAAGCACCCACTGTGTGCTGAGTGCTGTTCTGTGCTACATGAATTTACTTATGAATAAAACATAGGTTCCTGCTTAACTGGAGCTTACATTCCATCATGGGGACTAAGGGAGACCAACCAATGAGGCTTGGCTACTGAGAGTTGCCTGAGCCACATGGGTACAATAGAGTGCAGGCACAGTGGGCACAGTACAGTGTAGGGACAGTGGAAAAAGTACATCCTACCATGGGTGCAGTATGGTACAGTGTGGGTACAATGATGTGTAGGAACAGTGCTGTGCAGGATGTGGGAACAGCATAGCATGGGGAGGGTGCATCACAGTGTGTACAGTGCAGTGTGTACTGTTCAGTGTGGATACATTACAGTGTGAGTGCAGTGAAGCTTGGGCACTGCATGGAGTGTGTACAGTGTATCTACAGTGTAGTGTGTACAGTGTAGTGTGTACAGTGTAGTGTGTACAGTACAGTGTGTGTACAGTGTTTATAGTGCAGTGTGTGTATAGTGTGTGTACAGTACAGTGAGTGCATAGTGCAGTTTATAGTGTGTGTACAGTACAGTGTGTGCACAGTACAGTGCATGCATAGTGCAGTGTGTGTACAGTGTATGTACAGTGTAGTGTGAACAGTGAAGTCTGTGTACAGTGAAGACTGTGTACAGTGCAATATATGCAGTGTATGTACAGTACAGTGTGTGTAGTGTTTACAGTGCAGTGTGTGCATAGTGCGGTGTGTGTATAGTGTGTACAGTACAATGCATGCACAGTACAGTGTGTGCACAGTGCAGTGTGTGTACAGTGTATGTACAGTGTAGTGTGAACAGTGAAGTCTGTGTACAGTGAAGACTGTGTACAGTACAGTGTGTACAGTGCAATGTATGCAGTGTATGTACAGTACAGTGTGTGTAGTGTTTACAGTGCACTGTGTGCATAGTGCAGTGTGTGTATAGTGTGTGTACAGTACAATGCACGCACAGTACAGTGCGTGCACAGTGAAGTTGTGCAGTGCAGTGTGTGTACAGTGTATCTACAGTGTAGTGTGTACAGTGAAGACTGTGTACAGTACAGTGTGTACAGTGCAATGTATGCAGTGTATGTACAGTACAGTGTGTGTAGTGTTTACAGTGCAGTGTGTACATAGTGCGGTGTGCGTATAGTGTGTACAGTACAATACATGCACAGAACAGTGCATGCACAGTGCAGTGTGTGTACAGTGTATGTACAGTGTATACAGTGAAGTCTGTGTACAGTGAAGACTGTGTACAGTACAATGTGTGCAGTGCAATGCATGCAGTGTATGTATAGTACAGTGTTTATATAGTGTTTACAGTGCAGTGTGCATAGTGCAGTGTGTGTATAGTGTGTATACAGTACAGTGCATGCACAGTACAGTGTGTGCACAGTGCAGTGTATATAGTGTGTACAGTACAGTGCATGCATAGTGCAGTATGTGCACAGTGCAGTGTGTGTAGTGTGTACAGTACTGTGCATGCACAGTGCAGCGTCTGCACAGGGCAGTGTGTGTATAGTGCATGTAGAGTACAGTGCATACACAGTGCAGTGTGTGCACAGTGCAGTGTGTGTACAGTGTGTCTACAGTACAGTGTGTGTACAGTGCATATGGATACATCACAGTGTTGATGCAGTGAAGTTTTGGCACAGCACAGTGTGTGTGCAGTGCAGTGCAGTGTGTGAACAGGACAGTGTGTGTGCAGGATAGTGTATATACAATACAGTGTGTACAGTACAGTGTGGTACACTGTGATACAGTGCAGTGTGTAAACAGTACAGTGTGTGAACAGGACAGAGTATGTACAGTATAGTGTATGTGCAGGACAGTGTGTGTACAGTACTGTGTATACAGTGCAGTGTGTGAACAGTACAGTGTGTGCAGTGCAATATATGTGCAGTGCAGTGTGTGTAGTGCAGTGTCTGTACTGTGAAGTGTGTGCAGTGCAGTGTCCATACTTTGCAGCATGTGTACACTGCAGCACGTGTACTGTGCAGCATGTGTAAAGTGTGTGTGTACTGTGCAGTGAGTGTGCAGTGTAGCATGTGTACTGTGCAGTGTGTGTGCAGTGCAGTATGGGTATAGTGCAGTATAGGTACAGTGGGTACAGTAAGGTAACCGGATCACTTTGAGGAGGGCAGAGTTTTTACTTGGGAGAGACTAGTGTATGAGTAAAGCATTTGGCTGGGCTAAAAGGTAATCCTAGGAGGCTAGAGCAGTAGCTTTGCATTTAGATAAGAACAGAACATGAAGAATTCTGCAGCCCAGGCTAGGGAGTCAGCCATGAATCCTGGAGAGGAGCGCAATCCTGGCAAGGTGGGGGAAAAGGGCCGATACCATAAAAGAGCAAAGGATGCTCAGGTATCTGCTTAGAGAATGGCAGGACCAGAGCAAGAGACCAGTGGGGCCATTTCTATGATGCAATTCTTAGATCCAGGGAAACAGGAGTTTTGGTTCATACTGGATCTTCTGATGACACAAGTGAAGATGATGAGACCCTCTGTGAATTTCTAGAAGGACAGGAGTGCATAGCCATTTAGATGGAATCTGCAAGAAGGAAACTTCAGTCATAAGGCTTTGTGCTTGGGTGCATAGAGGGTGTGTGATGTTTTAAGCACACATGGGGAGGAGGGCAGGGAGGTGATCTGGCCTGAGTTTAGTGCTGTTTTGACCATTAAAACCCATGCCCTGAACCCAGGAGGTAGAGGTTGCAGTGAGCCAAGATTGCGCCATTGCACTCCAGCCTGGGTAACAAGAGTGAAACTCCATCTCAAAAAAAAACCCGGGAATCAGGGGAAGATGACACTGTAGGAGCAGCTCAGGATTGCAGCTACCAGTGAAAGTGCAGAGGGTGAGTGGACGCCGCATTTCCAGATGGATTTTTATTGCCCACAGACCAGGAGATTCCCAGGTGGAGGAGCCTCACGGATCGCCAGAGCAGCTGTTTTGGCTGGCGCGGCTGTTTCAGCCTGCGCTGCAGTGCAGCGGCTCTCCGTACAAAATACACTGGTCTGGTTGCCCTGTTAAACTGGCAATTGGAGATCCGGGAAGGCAAATTAGCCCATTCATCTGTTTAAATGGGACGGAAACATAAAACATAAAGCCAGGCCAGGAGATTCCCGGGCAGCCACATTGTTTCAGCCGGCACAGTGGGTCGCCACACAGGAAATCACACAGATCCCGGCGCCCTTTCAGCAGGAGACTGGAATGCCTGGGAGAGAGTCAACTGTTCAACTTATAAAAAAAAGGGCTCTGAGGCAGGGAGCCAGGTGATCAGGCTCGGCGGGTCCCACGCCCACAAAAACAAACAGCAGTTGGAAATGCTCAGGGTTGAGAGTTTCACGGCAAGCACAGCTAAAACCGGGATGGCCCAGCTCTGAGGGGGAGGGGTGTCTGCCATTACCGAGGCACTCCACCCCTACAGAGGTAGTCTGCCATTGCTGATGCAGCCTGCCATTGCCGAGGCAACCCCACCATAACAAAGAGAGTCCACCATTACAGAGGCGGGCCAACATCGCCGAGGCACTTCTAACCACACCCATATAAACAGGACTGCAGGGAAATACACACAGCAGCAGGGCGAAGCCAGCAGCAGGGCAGAACCCACAGCAGTTAAGCAAAGCCTCTGCAGGCAGTGACTACGCTGCCTCCTTGCTGGGCAGGACAGCCCTAAAAAGGAAAAAAAAAAAGGTAGCAATGCAATGGATGCCCATAAATAAAGCCCTAACTCCCTGGGACAGAACACCTGGGGAAAAACAGGAGGGGTTTAGGAGTTCTGCTGCAGGAGACTTAAATGTACCGACCTCGCAGCTCTGAATGAACAATGGAGCTCACAGCTCAGCATTAGAGCTCCTATAAAGAACAGACTCTCTCCTCAAGCAGCTCTCTGACCCCCATATATCCAAAGAGTCACCTCATAAAGGACTGATCAGACTGACATTTGGCGGGCATCATTCTGGGACAAAGATAGCAGAAGAAGAAACCGGTAGCAACACTTACTGTTCTGCAGCTGCTGCAAGCAGGGCCTGGAGTGGACCTCAGCAGTACTAAAGCAGAGGGGCCAGACTGTTAGAAGGAAAACTAAGAAACAGAAATACTTCATCATCAAAAATCTGGACGTCCACTCAGAGACCCAATCAGAAAATCAGCAACTACACAGACAACAGGTGGATAAATCCACAAAGATGGGAAGAAACCAGTGCAAAAAGAAGGAAAACACCTGAAACCAAAACACCTCGCCTCCTACAAGGGATCAAAGCTTCTCACCAGCAAGGGAACAAAGCTGGACGGAGAATGAGTGTGATGAAATGACGGAATCAGACTTTAGAAGGTGGGTAATGAGAAACTTCCGTGAGCTGAAATAACATGTTCTAACTCAATGCAAAGAAACTAAGAACCTTGAAGAAAGATTTGAGGAAATGATAACAAGAATGGACAACTTAGGAATATGAGTGAATTGATGGAGCTGAAAAACACAACACGAGAACTTCGTGAAGCATGCACAAGTTTCAACAGCCGAATTGACCAAGCAGAAGAAAGGATATCAGAGGTCGAAGATCAACTCAGTGAAATAAAATGAGAAGGCAAGATTAGAGAAAAAAGTGAAAAAAGGAGTGAACAAAGTCTCCAAGAAATGTGGGACTATGTGAAGAGACCTAATCTACATTTGATAGGTGTACCTGAATGTGACAAAGAGAATGAATCCAAGCTGGAAAACACTCCTCAGGATATTATCCAGGAAAACTTCCCCAACATAGCAAGGCAGGCAAACATTCAAGTCCAGGAAATACAGAGAACACCACAAAGATATTCCTCAAGAAGAGCAACCCCAAGGCACATAATCATCAGATTCACCAGGGTTGAAACGAAGGAGAAAATGCTACGGGCAGCCAGAGAGAAAGGTCGGGTCACCCACAAAGGGAAGCCCATCAGACTCACAGCAGATCTCTTGGCAGAAACTCTACCAGTCAGAAGAGAGTGGGGGCCAATATTCAACATCCTTAAAGAAAAAAACTTTCAACCCAGAATTTCATATCCAGCCAAACTAAGCTTCATAAGTGAAGGAAAAATAAAATCCTTCATGAACAAGCAAGTACTCAGAGATTTTGTCACCACCAGGCCTACTTTACAAGAGCTCCTGAAAGAGGCACTACACATAGAAAGGAACAACCAGTACCAGCCACTCCAAAAACATATCAAATGCTAAAGAGCATCAACAAAATGAAGAATCTGCATCAACTAACGGGCAAAACATCCAGCTAGCATCAAAATGGCAGTATCAAATTCACACATAACAATATTAACCCTAAATGTAAATGTGCTAAATGCACCAATCAAAAGACACAGACTGGCAAATTGGATAAAAAGCCAAAACCCATTGGTGTGCTATATCCAGGAAACCCATCTCACACGCAAGGATACACAAAGACTCAAAATAAAGGGATGGAGGAAGATTTACCAAGCAAATGGAGATCAAAAAAAAGCAGGAGTTGCAATTCTCATCTCTGATAAAATAGACTTTAAAGCAACAAAGATAAAAAAGACAAAAAGGACATTACATAATGGTAAAAGGATCGATACAAGAAGAAGAGCTAACGATCCTAAATATATATGGACCCAATACAGGAGCACCCAGATATATAAGGCAAGTTCTTAATGACTTACAAAGAGACTTAGACTCCCACACAATAATAGTGGGAGACTTTAACACTCCACTGTCAATATTAGACAGATCAACCAGACACAAAATTAACAAGACTATCCAGGACTTGAACTCAGACCTGGAACAAGCAAACCTGATAGACATTTACAGAACTCTCCACCCCAAATCCATAGAATATACATTCTTCTCAGCACCACATCACACCTACTCGAAAATTGACCACATAATTGGAAGTAAATCACTCCTTAGCAAATGCAAAACAACTGAAATCATAACAGTCTCTCCGACCATAGTGCAATCAAGTTAGAACTCAGAATTCAGAAACTAACTCATAACTGCACAGCTTCATGGAAACTGAACAACTGGCTCTTGAATGTTGACTGGATAAACAATGAAATGAAGGCAGAAATAAAGAAGTTCTTCAAAACCAACAAGAACAAAGACACAACATACCAGAATCTCTGGGACACATTTAAAGCAGTCTCTAGAGGAAAATATATAACAACAAGTGCCCACATGAGAAGAGTGGAGGGATCCAAAATTGACACCCTATCGTCAAAATTGAAAGAGCGAGAGGAGCAAGATCAAAAAAACTCAAAACCTAGCAGAAGACAAGAAATAACTAAGATCAGAGCAGAATTGAAGGAGATAGAGACACAAAAAACCCTTCAAAAAAAAATCAATAAATCCAAGAGCTGGTTTTTTTGAAAAAATCAACAAAATAGACAGACCACTAGCCAGACTGACAGAAAAGAAAAGAGAGAATAACCAAATAGATGCAATAAAAAACGATAAAGGGAAAATCACCACAGATTCCACAGAAATTCAAACCATCATCAGAGAATATTACAAACAACTCTATGCACATAAATTAGTAAACCTGGAAGAAATGGATAAATTTCTGGACACTTGTGTCCTCCAAAGCCTAAACCAGGAAGAAGTCAAAACTATGAATAGACCAATAAGAAGGTCTGAAGTTGAGGCAGCAATTAAGAGCCTACCACACAATAAAAGCCCAGGTCCAGATGGGTTCACAGCGGAATGCTACCAGACACGCAAAGAGGAACTGTTACCTTTCCTTCTGAAACTATTCCAAAGAATCCAAAAAGAGGGAATCCTTCCCAAATCATTTTATGAGACTGACATCACCCTGATACCAACACCCAGCAGAGACTCAACAAGAAAAGAAAACTTCAGGCCAATTTCCATGATGAACACAGACGCAAAAATCTTTAATAAAATACTGGCAAGCCGATTGCAACAGCACATCAAAAAGCTTATCCATCTTGATCAAGTAGGATTCATCCCGAGGATGCAAGGCTGGTTCAACATACGCAAGTCCATAAATGTAATTCACCACATAAACAGAACCAAAAACAAAAACGACATGATTATCTCAATTGATGCAGAGAAGGCCTTTGACAAAATTCAGCAGCCCTTTATGCTAAAAACCCTCAATAAACTTGGTACTGATGGAACGTATCTCAAAATAATAAAAGCTATTTATGACAAACCAACAGCCAATATCATACTGAATGGGAAAAAACTGGAAGCATTCCCTTTGAAATCTGGCAATAGACAAGGATGCCCTCTCTCACCACTCCTATTCAATATAGTACTGGAAGTTCTAGCCAAAGCAATCAGGCAAGAAAAAGAAATAAAGGGTATTCAAATAGGAAAGGAGGAAGCCAAATTGTCTCTATTTGCAGACGACATGATTGTATACCTAGAAGACCCCATCATCTCAGCCCAAAAACTCCTGAAACTGATAAGCAACCTTAGCAAAGTCTCAGGATACAAAATCAATGTGAAAAAATCACAAGCATTCCTATACACCAATAACAGACTCAACGAGAGCCAAATCAAGAACGAACTGCCATTCACAATTGCTACAAAGAGAATAAAATACCTAGGAATACAACTAACAAGGAACGTAAAGGACCTCTTCAAGGAGAACTACAAACCACTGCTCAACGAAATAAGAGAGGACACAAACAGATGGAGAAACATTCCATGTTCATGGTTAGGAAGAATCAATATCATGAAAATGGCCATACTGCCCAAAGTAATTTACAGATTCAACGCTGTCCCCATCAAGCTACCAATGACCTTCTTCACAGAACTGGAAAAAAACACCTTAAACTTCATATGGAACCAAAAGAGAGTCCACATAGCCAAGTCAATTCTAAGCAAAAGGAACACAGCAGGAGGCATCACACTACCAGACTTCAAACTATACTACAAGGCTACAGTAATCAAAACAGCATGGTACTGGTACCAAAACAGAGATATAGACCAATGGAACAGAACAGAGGCATCAGAGGCAACACAACATATCTACAACCATACAGTCTCGGATAAACCTGACAAAACAAGCAATGGGAAAAGGATTCCCTGTTTAATAAACGGTATTTGGAAAACTGGCTAGCCATGTGCAGAAAGCAGAAACTGGACCCCTTCCTGACACCTTACACTAAAATTAACTCCAGATGGATTAAAGACTTAAACATAAGACCCAACACTATAAAAACCCTAGAAGAAAATCTAGGCAAAATCATTCAGGACATAGGAGTAGGCAAGGACTTCATGACCAAAACACCAAAAGCATTGGCAACAAAAGCCAAAATAGACAAATGGGACCTAATCAAACTCCACAGCTTCTGCACGGCAAAAGGAACAGTCACTAGAGTGAACAAGCAACCAAGAGAATGGGAAAAAATTTTTGCAGTTTACCCATCTGACAAAGGGCTGATATCCAGAACTTACAAAGAACTAAAACAGATTTACAAGAAAAAAACAAACAAGCTGATTCAAAAATGGGCAAAGGATATGAACAGACACTTTACAAAAGAAGACATACATGAGGCCAACAAACACATGAAGAAATGCTCATCATCACTGGCCATTAGAGAAATGCAAATCAAAACTACACTGAGATACCATCTCACGCCAGTTAGAATGGCGATCATTAAAAAATCTGCAGACAGCAGATGCTGGAGAGGATGTGGAGAAAAAGGAACACTTTTACACTGTTGGTGGGAGTGTAAATTAGTTCAACCATTGTGGAAGATAGTGTGGCAATTCCTCAAGGACCTAGAAATAGAAATTCCATTTGACCCAGCAATCCCATTACTGGGTATATATCCAAAGGACTATAAATCATTCTACTATAAGGACACATGCACACAAATGTTCATTGCAGCACTGTTTACAATAGCAAAGACCTAGAACCAACCCAAATGCCCATCGATGATAGACTGGACTGGGAAAATGTGGCACATATACACCATGGAATATTATGCAGCAATCAAAAAGGATGAGTTTGTGTCCTTTGTAGGGACATGGATGAATCTGGAGAACATCATTTTCAGCAAACTGACACAAGAACAGGAAATGAAATACCGCATGTTGTCACTCATAGGCGGGTGATGAACAATGAGAATACATGGACACAGGGAGGGGAGCACTACACACTAGGGTCTGTTGGGGGGAATGGGGAGGGACAGCGGGTGGGGGGGAGTTGGGGAGGGATAGCATGGGGAGAAATGCCAGATGTGGGTGAAGGGGAGGAAGGCAGCAAATCACACTGCCACATGTGTACCTATACAACTATCTTGCATGTTCTGCACATGTATCCCAAAACATAAAATGCAATAAAATAAAAAAATTTAATTTAATTTAAAAAACCATGCTCCATCTCTAGCCTCCACTAAAACCAGGAATAAATCAGAAACAGAATTATTACTAAACAGTGCTGGCAGACTATCTTCTGCTCTGAAACAACTCACCAATCCATGATTACAGAACACTGTTTATCTTTAGTGAACACACTCCAAAACCTTTGCCAAACTTCCCGGGAGGCTTGGAAAGATGTGCTCTGCATGTGAATCCTTCCAGGAGAGCTGCCTGAGACAAATTTGCTTTGGAGTCATCAATATGTGTTGTGTGTGTCCCCAGGTCAGGTGCCACAAAGCCCAGAAGGACCCTAGATGTGGGTAAATGAGATGACACAGTCCCAGAAAAGAGCAGTGCACAACTTATTCTATATACTGTGGACAAATCAATGAAATCGCTAGTTGCTCACTTCTTGCTGCTTAGCTGAAGCTAGGTCAGTACTGGGGTGAGGGAGCCCTATTTAATAATCAGAACCTGTTAGAAACTTGGTCTTCAGACCCCTAGTCTCCAGTATGAATCAAAACTCCTGGCTTTGGCTTTTCCTGGATGTCTAACCATTGTTTCACCCAGGCTCTTAGAGAGCTTGAGAGAGGCCCTCTCTCAGCAGGGGCAGCTTATCCACATTCCTGCTAATCCACCCTACAAGTGACTGGATTAAGCCTTCTTCACACTCAGGCTCTCAAAGCGGAAGTCTGGTTTTAAGGGCACAGTGGATAAGAGAAACACAGCGTCGCTTAGAAATTCTCCAACTTGCAATCCTCAGTCCTCGAAGTGATGCAATTTACAGCCAGGGCTCCCTGCTTTGTGGACTCTTTGGGGCCGACACAGTAGCTGCATAAGACTGAGTTCTTGCCCACTGACACTGGCAGCCTGGCCTCTACTGAACCTCCCAGCTGTTTATACTGCAGGGCGTTATCAAAGCTGGGTCAGGCTCTACTGGGGTTTCCAAGGATGGTCAAGAAGCAGCTCTACTCACCTCGCCCTCCTGACTTGGATCAGTGACACTGTGATTTTCATCCCTTGCTTCTTGATGTCAGAGATGGGGGACAGTCCCAGGAAGATAGGCACTTCTGTTCTTCACAATCGTAACTCCCTTATATTCTTCACAGATTCCCAAACGGATGTATGGGGTGTCACTATTTGCCTTCCATACATATTCACCTAATGTAAGTCCCTTCAAGGCATCGCCACACCCACGAGGTTTTTCATTTTCTTTTACAGTAACCAGGACATGCTCCCATTTGGGGAAAAAAAATATACATGTAATTTCAAATAATAGCAGATACCAAAAGATATAAAGAATACAGCAATGAAGTATGTCGTTTCATTTTCTCTCTCTACAACATGGTGACCAGAGTCACCGATGACGATAAAATAGTTCAGGGGTCAGCAAACCTTTTTCTATAAAGGGGCAGACGAAATGTTTTAAGCTTTGAGAACCAAAAGGTCTCCATTGAAACTACTCGACTCTGCCATTATAGCATAAAAAACGCCGCAGACAACACATAAATAGGTGGGCGTAGCTGTGTTCCTGTAAATGTTTACAAAAACAGGTGGTAGGCCATGTGTGACTTGCAAGCAGTAGCTGGCCAAGCGACAGTTTGAGGTACTACAGAGAGACAGAGTGGGGTAAAAAAGAGGAAGCCTTCAGGAACAGCAAAATCGAAAGGACTGGGAGTACAGAAGGGTGAAAGCCTGATTTAGCAGGCTAAAGAGTCATGAATATATGCATATGCATATGTATAGGCACAGGTGTGTACGCATACATATACATATCGATATGTATGTGCACATATCCACACACATATATTTCTTTCTGTGTATTTGTATGTACATTTCATACATATGGACTTCAGGATTTCTGTTTGTTGCAGTTTAGAAGATTGTGTATATTGAATAAGCTTTCTATTGAAAAAGCAATTCTGGATGAAATAATGCATCTCTGACCTGCATAGGGAGAAAGAAATCTTCAGAAGAACATGGCAACAAGAGTGAAAGGAGGTGCCCTGCGTGTTTCCATCAACCACGGAAAACGATGAGATTTCTCTTCATCAGCTGCTTAGAACCCAGGGGAAGAGAGGTAAAGCTCCAAGGTAGGGAACCGAAGAGGAGGCCCCTGCTGTGTTAATTACATGCCAGTCACCTTAGGTGCTCCACTGCTGAAAGGACACACAAGACTCAGTTTATACCCAAGGAACAGCTTTATCAGAAAGAACCAGCACAGCAGCAGAAGCAGAGGGACGTGCATTGAAGGGGTCAGGAGACCACAGGCCACAGCTTTGTTTTACCACAGCTGGGTCTTATAGGAGAGCTTGGTCTCCAGGTTTCTAGCAAGCACGGGTGTGTGTTGAGGGGGGTGGGGAGTGGAATTTGGTGTATATGTTTATGTGTGTAAAACACCTTGTATCACGAAGCCTGTTCATGGTGCAGGTCTCTCATAGACACATTCTAGCTATGTGACTAGCCTTAACCATTAAAACCCAGACTCCATCTCCAGCCTCCACCAAAACCAGAAACAAATCAGAAACACAAATATTATTACTAAACAATGCTGGCAGACTGCTAGGTTCTGCTCTGAAACAACTCACCGATCCGTGATTACAGAACACAGTTTATCTTTAGTCAACACACTTCAAAACCTTCACCAAGGGTCAGAAGCTCTAGAGATAAACATATGTCTGTGCGTCCCAGTGGGTGAACCCCTGCTACTCGCCACATCAAACTGGGCATCCTGGGTGCCAGGAATACCTCCATGGTCTAAGAGACCTCCAGGGATAATTTGACTTAATGTGGTCCCAAATTGGTAGTGCCCAGATAACGGGCAAGAACAAACATATTCTTTATGGACAAACCAGTGCCTCAAAGAACTTATGCAGGTAGAGTTCCAGGGAAAACGGGCAGCTCACAGACAAGCTGCCACAAGCAGAGACAGCAGAGAGCAGGACCAGAACCACAAAACCTTTAGATATTGCAGTTATCAGCCTCACAGTGTAAAATAACTATTGTTCATGTTTAAAGAAAAAAAGAGAAATCTGAACATACAAAAAGGAAACAGATACTATAAGGAATCATCAAAATGATGTCTAAAAACAAATAAAACTTCTCAAAATGAAAGCTATAATATAGTCCATGTGACGTTTAGCAAAGAGGATACATTCTGAGAAATGCAGTTAGATGATTTTCATGTTGTGCAAACGTCATAGTGTGTTCTCACACCAACCCAGCTGGGGCAGCCTAATCACAGCTAGACTCCGGTATAGCCTACTGCTCCTAGGCTACAAACCCGTGGAGCAGGTTACTGTACTGAATACAGGCAGTTATAACACAAGGGTAAGTATTTGTGTATCTAAACAGAGAAAAGGTCCAACAAAAATACAGTATCATAATTCTATGGGACCATCGTTGAATATATGTTCCATCATTGATTGCAATGTCATTATGCTACACACAACCATATTTAAATTTTTTAAATGAATTAAACAAAAGCTGTAACACATCTAAAAAAAAGAGAATATGTGAAGACAATAGAATGAAATTGTTCATTATTTAGCCCAAAAGTACAAAGAGATGAACCAGACGGAGGAGAGAGGTGCTCTGGGCCAGTGAAGGACAAAGCCAGGACCCACACAAGCCATTGCCTCCAGGTTTGGTTCAGTCAGTTTGCTAGATCTTCTGTTTTGTTTTGGTTTGGTTTTAATGAGAAAACAGATATATGACTTTTTCTGTGAAATCACGATCATTAAATGTTGGAAACTCACTCAACTGAAGCAAACAGCTGGGTCCGCAGGCACGGCCAGCCAATCTGTGACCTTGGCTTTATGGCGCCGAGAACAGTAAGGAAGAGGTCAAACTCTAAGAGAAGACAGAGGTAAACAGCGGCAGGAGGTCATCGCAGGCCAGGAGGGATGTGATTCCAAGTCCATGTGGAATGGACTGAGCCGTGGACATTAAGGGTAGATGTTTGTCCTCTGAGAGAGGAGGGACAGAGGTGCACAGAGGTGGAAGTTAGCTTGGTGTATCCCAATCAGCTTTAGGTGGTTACCAAGATTCTGATATTCTATGAACAAACTGCTCTTGACCTTTATGCCAAGGATATTCTAGTCAAAGGGTTTCTACAAACGCCAGCTGAATCTTCTTCATTCACAGCACTAAGACAGTAAACATATTCAGTAAATAAAACACTGGCATGCTGGCCATCAGAACTGTTGGAAAAAAACCTCAGAAACACAGTTTCTCCTGTTGCCAGTCAAGCTGTCAAAAATTAAACAAAGGGAAATCATCCCTAAATATCCACCAAGAATGAAGAGAGATCCTGGAACAATGTAACAAGGAAATACCTTTCCTGTTGCTGATTTCTGAAGGAAGAATCCCTACAGTTTAAGAAGTGAGAAAACAAGGAAGTGGTAAGCAAAGAAAGAAGAAAGAAGACAGGAAAGGGAAGAGAATAGATAAAATACCACCAGCTGTTTTGAAACCCACTAAAAAGCAGCAAGGTGGATTCTGAGTCACAAGTGAAAAAGTGACATTGTTCACTGAGGTCCTCAAGAATTTCCAGACAACCTGGCGTAACAGCAGAAAGCAGGAGGTCTGGGTTTTCAGACTTTGCGGACTGTCTTCTTGCTACCCTCTGTATGTAGAGAACTGAGAATAGGGGCCAACAAGGAAGAGCTCGACAAAGCTGATTTCTCTTTTCAGTCTAGATCTGCGTACATCTGGGTGTTTTTTTGTTTTTTGTTCTTAACATGTTTTTGTGCCCATCCTCAGCAGTTACTAACCTCCCTTTTCTGCTACTTTAGAGAACCAGCACTCCATACAAAGAGGCTGTGCGCTGTGCTGCAGTCTTAAACTTAAGATGGGAGGGCATTTTTGATTAAGATCTATGTAAATTCCACCCACCAACAGAGTGAATTTTCCTTTGCTTTGAAAATACAGTTTGCCTCTGTCAGTATTTATGTTTCTACAAGCAGCAAAGCCTCACTTCTTTCAATCACTATATACTCAACCTTTCTCATTCAAAATTCCTCTTTGGAAAAGTAATGTCTCCCCCAGCAGATATTGGTCTTTACAAAAAAACAAAAAAATCAGAGTAACTTTTTTTGTGTGTTGTGTTCTGCATGCGAGATGTTTTCAAGAGCATTACTAAGCCCAGGTCCAATTCTTGCAATTTATCTTGAATATTGCCTTGGCTACAGCTTTGAATTATATTTTGCCTGCAAAATTATTAGGCAGCTTTCTCTAAAATCCAAATATATGTAAGTAGTATTTTTAACACATTTAAAAAGTGTATAATATGGAAATCATTATTTCACGTTAATCTTTCTGTCACATTAAGACAAAAAATATAGATGGCCTTTTTCCCCCTCTGAGAAGTCTTGTTACTGAATTTTCCAGAGGGATGCTTCCTAAGCCTTTCTGTGCATAGAAACTATGTGGGGATCTCATTAAAATGCAGAATCTGATTCACTAGGTCTAGGGTGGAGCAAAGACTCTGCATTTCTAACAAGCTCCCAAGAGAGACCAACGCTACTGCTTCAAGGACCACATTTGAAGAAGCAAAGAGACCAAACCAGTGGTTCTCAACCTTGGCTTCACAGGGAACTCTTCCAAGGAGCTATAAAAGCACAGTTGCCCAGGTCCCACCCCAGAGATCCCAATATCTGGTCTAAAGGGTGGCCTGGCTATTAAATGTATGTAAAAGCACCCTCAGGGAACTGGATGCAGTGCTCATGGGGCCAGCACTTTGGGGCCAAGGAGGGAGGATTGCTTGAGTCCAGGCATTTGAGCCCAGATTGAGTAACATGGTGAGACCCTATCTCTACAAAAAAAATTTTTAATTAGCCAGGCGTGGTGGTGTTCCCCTTGTAGTTCCAGCTACTTGGAAGGCTGTAGCAGGAGGATCACTCGAGCCCAGGAGTTCAAAGCTGCAGTGAGCTGTGATTGCATCTCTGCCCTCCACCCTGGGCCACAGAGCAAGATTCTATCTTTTTAAAAAAACGAAAAAGCACCCAGGTCATTCCAAAGTGACAAATCAATGGTCTAGGGCAGGCCCAGCTGACAGACATTTTACATCCTTGACTGTGAGCTTCTACAGGACAGGGTTTGTAGTTCTGATCTTTCCTCTTGGAAGGCTTTACATAGAGATTATTAAGGAATCACAGCACTGTTAGCAATGTTATCCATGTGCTTAAAATTAAATAAGACCCCCATGAGGTAAATTATCAGGATTCCTTTACCACTTACAACTGGGACCAGTGTATTTGAATGAGGGCCTCCCACTGACTTTTTTAAGCATCACACACAAAAACTGGGAGGAAGATATAATCTGCATTCTCCAGAAAGAAGGCTGAGGCCAAGCTAGAGTAAATAGTCAGGTGACTAAGGGCTGGTCTAGGGCAGTGTTTCCCAGAGAAAAGCAGTATTCTATCTCCGTTTTATAGATCAGCACACTAAATGCTTTGGCAAAGTCTTAAAAACTTATATTCCTGAGGATTTTATGGGCAGCATGTAATTGCCAAAGAGTCCCAAGCTACAACCTAGGTGATATCAAAGATGGGTAGTCAAGATGTCTCTCCCTGACCTAATGTCCCATCAAGGTGCTCTCACATCTGCAGAGACCACCCATGATCACAGGCACTGTGTGACTATCAAGGTTCCAAAATACGTTGAAAGGAAGACAAATACAATAAAGGAAATGCACTGTGAGAAACCATTGAAGACAGACTTGCTAAAATCACAGCATTCCTTGGGCAAATTTTAAAAACCCTCCAGGCTTCTATTCCTCTGGTTTAAAATCGCAAATAGTGATACTCCTTCACTAATTCACTTTTAGAAACCTATAGGTCTGTAGTTATAACTCATCATGTTACTACCTATTGGCAACTAGAGCCTAGATTTTGATTAATTTAGAAAATGTTTAACTTCTATATAAAACATCATCCATTTCCTCCATTGATTGTTCTCTCCTCTCTACAACCTCTAAGGAAGGCTCCATAAGTACTACTGAATAATGAGATGAACTGGAAGACAATTGCCTGTCCATTTATGCTGCTATAAAAAAATACCTGAGACTGGGCAATTTTAAAAAGAACAGACTTTTTTTCTCATGGTTCTAGAGGCTGAGATGTCCAAGGTCAAGGCACCAGCAGGTTCAGTGTCTGGTGAAGGTTGCTTCCCCACAGATGGTGCCATCTATGTGTCCTCACGTGGCAGCAGGGATAGAAGGGGAAAAGGAGGATGAACGTTGTGTCCTCACTTGGTGGAAGAGAACAAATCCACTCCCTCAAGCCCCTTGATAAGGGCCCCGATTCCATCCATGAGGGCTCCATCCTCATGATCCAATCACCTCCTAAATGCCCCACCTCTTAATACTATCACCTAGTGATTAGGTTTCAATATATGAATTTTAGGGAACATATTCAGACCACAGCAACAACAAACGAGAACTCCAAGGGCCAGATTCCTCCGGGTAAGAAAGGCTCCAGGGCTTGCTCTCACGGCACATTTACTACTGCATACATCCTATTCTGACATATTGATATGTTTTTTGTAAAACATGCCATCACACAAGGATTGCTTCAATGAAGAGTTCACATCCAGGGCTCCTTGCAAAGGCCAAGTTTAAACGAGTCATCATCAGCATGCAAATACAGATGGGGATCACAATGTCGAGGTGACTGCAGCTTGCATTTAGACCTCAGCAAATCTATTCTGCTTATTTCTGACACTTCCAAGAGGGGTTCTGATATGTGTCCAATCGTCCCAAAGGGCAATTCTGCTGCTCTGCCAGATCTCACTCTCATCTAATATTAAGCCACTAAGGACTGCAGATTTGCAGATAGGCACCAGGTTAACTGTATATTAGAGAGATCCCTAAGCAGGGCTGCATGAGCCCCAGTGTGTTCCAGTATTTCAATCCCTTTATAGAGAGCCCAGGCACCCAGGGGTCTGTCTGACACAAACCAAATTTGAATTCCAGCTGCCACATATATTCACAATGTCTAGACCCTCCCACATCACCTAAGACTCCTTAAGCCCTTTTATATAATGAGTTTTCTTGCAGGAGATGCCAAACAAATGAATGTCAGTTGGACTCTCCCACCAGTCCTCCGGTCATGCCCAAGCCTTCTGGACACAAGCAGTGGGCACAACTGAAACTGAGGCAAAGATCAGTAAAAGCGGAAAGGTGTTCTGCCACAGATCCAAGGAGACAAATGGAGAAAATGCCATTCTTTACCTAAGTCCCCTTTTCCAAACCAGCAAACATAACATTTCTACAACAATAGGAATCTACCATGTGTGATGTTACAGATGCCAAATGGGAAAACCCAAATCAAATTATTATTCAAGTAAACAAACTGAAAATGAAGGCATTCCCAGATGCTTCTGACAAGGGGCAAATGGACTACTAAATCAAGCATTTCATAAATAATTTAGCAAAACGCATTTTGTAACACTCACATTCATGACACACACCAGATTGCCACGGTTCTTAATCAAATCTTTTCAGCCTGGGTCCTTATATTGTGAAAGGGTCGCTTCTTACAGAGAGCTCATAACATTAAGCAAGTCTCTCCAATGACGTTTCTGCCATCACCAAATGTTTTCCTTCTGATCTGTCTCCAGGCCTGACATTTTTGCAAATTAAACTGGATCACATTATCCACGATGGCTTAAACTCAATTATCCAAATAACTAACCAGCCAGCTCCATGACTAAATTATCCACCTGCTGCCTTGAAATTTTTGGGTTTGATAATGTGCTGGTTTCATTTCTATTTTGAAAAGTAAGAGTGGATCTGAATTTCTCTTGGAAAAGAACCTAAGAATGGTCTTTCCTTTTTATGTATTTGTTTTATTTTTTGGTAGAGATAGATCTTGCTATGTTGCCCAGGCTGGTCTCGAACTCCTGGCCTCAAGTAATCCTCCTGTCTTGGCTCTCAGAGTGCTGGGGTTATAGGCATAAGCCACTGTGTCCAGCCATCTTTCCTTTAAAACATTACTTTAGAGATACACGATCACACCCTTACTGTAAAAGAGTCAAACAATGCAGGAGTAATTAAAAGCAAGGATTGCGTGTCCCTCTTCATTTCCCTGCTTCTTCCCTCCTCCCAGTGTCATTTTTCCAGGTTGCTTTTTTGGCAGTTTATTTAGACTTCCAGTTTAACACAATCTCAAACAATGTCAGAATAGACATCTTTACCTTTGTGCACATCCCTAGGTCATAAGAAAGTCATCTTTTTATTAATAAAAATACTGTCACATCATCCAAAAAACTTTGAAAGTTTATAGTTCCTTAAACAATGTACAGAAGTGCCTTTCCCTTCACACTCATCAGCACTTCATACCATACCTCGTATTAGATAATCTTTTAATTTTTCCACATGAGCACTCAAAGCACCTTATTATCTGTACTTCCATTTTTAAGGATGTAACCAAAAAAATCACAAGATTAAAAGGTGCCAAAATATGTTTGTAAAAAATATTACCTAATAAATAAATAAATAAAAAGTCAAATTTCCAGCAAATACTGAATGAAAGCAAGACATGAGAGAAATATATTTTCAAGGTCATATGTGAATAAAAGAATTAAAAAGTAGAGAAGAATTTTTTAGAGTGTGCAGGAACACTGAGAAAAAGAGCATTTAAAGATGAGGAGAGAATTGAACCATTCGGGCCTTTACAGTTTGATTATAGTATACATTTTTACTGCTACCATAACAGATAACCACAAGACTTGGTGGCTTAGAGAAACACAAACAGATTTGTATCCTACAGTTCTGTAGATCAGAAGTCCAGCAGGGGCCTCACCAGGTTGAAATTAGGATGTCAGCAGGATGCATTTCTTTCTGGAGTCTCTTGGGGAGCATTGGTTTCCTGCTCATTGGAGTTACTGGCATAATTTAGTTCCTTGTGGTTATAGGACTGAGGTCCCCATCTGCGTGTTGACTGTAAGCTGAGGGCTATCCCCACCTTCTAGAAACTACTGCATCCTCTGGCTCAAGCCCCCTCCCCACATCTTCAAAGCCAGCAATATGGGTTGGGTTATTTCCACATCACATCTCTCCAATCCACTCTTCCCCCTTTTCCTCTTTTAAGAGTGATTGTGATTACATTGGGCCCATCTGGGTAATCCATGTTACTCTCCCTATTTTTTTTTTTTTTGTTATTTTTTGAGGCGGAGTTTTGCTCTTGTTTCCCAGGCTGGAGTGCAATGGCGCCATCTTGGCTCACCGCAACCTCCGCCTCCTGGGTTCTGGCAATTCTCCTGCCTCAACCTCCTGAGTAGCTGGGATTACAGGCACGCGCCACCATGCCCAGCTAATTTTTTTGTATTTTTAGTAGAGACAGGGTTTCACCATGTTGACCAGGATGGTCTCGATCTCTTGACCTCATGATCCACCCGCCTCGGCCTCCCAAAGTGCTGGGATTACAGGTGTGAGCCACCGCGCCTGGCCTACTCTTTCTATTTTAAGGTCAACTTATTAGCAACCTTAATTCCCTTTTGCCATGAAACATAACATATCCAAATATTCTAGGATTGGGATACCTTTGGGGTGATAGATTGATCGTCACCCTTTGGGGTGATGGAATGTTCATGGAAGCTTCAAGGAATGATATACCTTGTGTTTTATTGGCTTTTGCCCCTAATGGTTGAATTTCTAAAAAGAAAAATATTAATAAAAAAGAAAATTAATTCTGACCCTCCTCAAAGCTCTTAAGGTATTTTTGGAAGCCCCCGACCCTGATTCAGTCAGCTGCCACATGGAAGCTACCATCTCTTTCCTTTTTTCTTTCTCTAGGCCTCCTTCCCTAACTGTCAGGCACTGGACATCATTGTGACTTCACCGTGGTCTGCCAATATGAGAAAGTCATGTCCAACTTACTTGAGAGAAAGTAGGGGACACAGTCCCTGCCTCAATCTGTGGCATACTTTACCATCTGGGTACTCCAGCAGCCCTGCTGCCACTGCTGGGTCTCCCCAGATCTCATGCTTCTTGTGCTTCTTGGGAGAAGCTGAGTATTACATAGGGTCCCTTTACCTTCTCTCCTCCCTCCTGTGGGAGGGGGGACAATGCTCAGGGAAATTGACACTGGGCAGGCCACAGCTCATCAGACACATCTAGAGGGGTCTGATTCTTATATGGACATGTACAAATACTGCACACATATGTATATGTGTGTAAAAGTGTGTTTACATATGTGCACACACATATAGACAGATACACACTGTGAAACGAATAATCTGCTTTTCTCCCAAGGAGTTCAAAATACTATATTTATTATATTATTTATTCTAAATTGGTCTTTTTAGGAGCTCACATAAAACAAATAGTCTCATTTGCTGGATTGCAACATTTAGACCTAAGAATAAAGGTATTTTTCTCAAGTTCATCAAGACAGCTATCACCATCAACCCTGGTACATGGTAGTCCTGGCCAGAAACAGACCATCATCATGCTTTATTCAAAGAGCTTATGCTCTAAGGAGACAACCTATACCACAGCATTATAGGAGTTACTAAGAAATTATTTTAGGCAAACAGAGAGGAAAAGGGGTCCTTGGAAAGTTTTTGTTTCTTTTAAAGCAGCTCCAGAAATGTTTCTTGTCTAGCAAGAAAGCCCCAGCTCTTTGATCCAGGCCAGCAAACTTTAATAAGCAAATAGCCATTAGAAGCTGGGTCCGGCCAAACATAGTGGTTCCTGAGTCTTCTTCTTGCCTCCACACGTCTGGCAACATGGCTGACCCCACATATCCCCGGATATGTGGAACATCATGGCACCCTACATTTGCATATTAACAGGCTAGGGTGGGAAGGCCAGTTATTTCACAGGCTACATGAACGACATACGTGGTCAAACCAATCCCCTGAGTCCTATGCAAATCAGATACAACCTCCTCCAGCCTCCTAATATAACTGGCTATTTCCTGCTGCAGGTGGGCTTGGGAGCCCCTGTCCCTCTGTCACTGTACAGGGGAGCTTCTTCATTCTTTCTTGCCTATTAAACCCTCTGCTCCTTAAAACCACTCCACGTGTGTCTGTGTCATTTTATCTAAATTGGCACAAGACCAAGGACCCAGATGTTCCTCCAGTCATCAGAGCCGTATCAACAGCAAAATTTAGACACTGGCTGAGATGCCTCCATTCCTGATGGCCTTTCAAACACAGAACCAGGAAAAAGCTATGGAAATGACAAAGCTCCAGTCGGTGTGGCCAAGTTTCTGTTCCCTAACAAACATTACAATCTCAAAAATGGCATAGGTTTCCATGTGGCAGAAACGCTGAGACCATCTGGGTATGATCCTCCAAATATGGGTATCTTGGCCAGAAGCCTACTTTGACCGCTGTCCTACTGTGTGTACTGTGTTAGAAACCTAATGAAAATGGTATATTTACACCCAAAACTTTCATTCAACTCACTAAAGAGACGGAGTTGACTTGATCGACTCAGAATCCTGCAAACTGGAGGGACCATGTAGAATCACTGATAGTGCTTTCATGATTATCTAATTCAATGCCTTATTTCACAGAAACAGAAAGCACAACTCAACAAGAGGTAATGACTTGCTCAAGGTTATGCACCTCATTCTTATCAAAGCTGGATCACCGAACTCCCAGTGACTTCATTCTCCTCTGTGCTGTGCTGTGTCTCTGTCACTCATGGATCCCTAATATTCAAAGAATGAAATCAGCAGGCTTCTGATTAAAGATGACACACACACTATGTTAATTTGGTTGACTGTAGTAAGCATTTACTATGTATATGTATATGTATATGTATATGTATATGTATATGTATATGTATATGTATATCAAACCATCAAGCTGTAAACCTTAAATATATAGAATTTTTATGGAAAAAGAGATGGCACATGAAGTGTACTCTTTTAGATCCCTTTCCTCCCCAAACTGAAACAGCAGAAAGGAAATAAGAGAAGTCAACAGAAACAAAATATTGGAATCTTGAAAGCAGATGAGTCAATGTTAATTACATCTACAAATCTGAATCCTTAGCCAAAGAGAACCTGAACTGTATCACGGAGCTCCCCAAAGTTTCAAGACTTGTTGGCATCAAGTACCTTTGGAATGGGAGCTGTTGGTGGAGCATAGAAAAGGAGACTTGGTTGAAAGTCTAGTTGAGAGGCTGTTAGAACCCAGATCTAACTCTAACTCTTTTATATGTAATGCAGCAAAGCCAGTGGCCCTCCCTCACAGCATGGAAGAATGGCAGCAGCTAAGTGAGAATTCGGGTTTGTATATGTTGAATAACACTCTTGATTCAGAACCCAGGGCTGATGAGTCTGACAAGATCAAGTGTCGAATAGCCATAAGTAATTGCATTAAAACAGTTTTCTTCAGTATTTTTCAGGTATTAATTCCCAAAGTAAACACAAAATTCACAAACACTGAAAACCAGAGCTGCCCCTGCTACAGATGCACACCAGGTAGAACACTAATGGAATCTTAGGTCATCCCTCTTCCCATGGTGACTTTGAGTTCATCAAAGTTTACCTTGGTAAACCTGATTCAACCAGAGGTAGCTTTACAAGAAGACAAAACACTGAAGAGGCATTCTCCTGCTGGACTGAGAGAAAGTAGATAGCCATGCTATATGTGGGGACCATGTGGCAAGGATCTACAGGAGGCCTCTAGGTACTGGGAGTGGTCCCCAGTTGATATCTAGCAAGAAGGGAACTATACAGTTACACAGGATATAGTCAGTCATACAACCACAAGGAAATAAATTCTGCCAACAATCAGTGAGCTTGGAAGAGGCCCCTGAGCCTCAGACAAGAATCCTGGCCCTGGCCAACACCTGGACTGCAGCACAATCAAACTGGGAGTAGAGAAATCAGCCAACACATACTCTTGAACCATGGAAATTGAGAAAATGAATTTATGTTGTTTGAAGTCACTAAGTTTGCAGTAATTTGTTAAATTGCAATGGAAACCATTACTTCTGGGCAGTATCAGTGGGAAAAAAAATGGCCAAATATATATATGGCAGAAGTAGGCCACATGCCAAGGGCTCTGCTATTTTAGCAGGAATGAAGTTTGCATCTTACGTTCTCCACATTTATCCTCCCACTTCATTTAGATTTTTTCTTTTATAGATATATATTTTACATATTATGGGGCACACATGAGGGTTTTTTTTTTACATGCGTAAAGCGTGTCCTAATCAAGTCAAGGTGTTAAGGTATTTATCACCTTGAGTATTGATCATTTATATGTGTTGTACCATTTATTGATTGATTCATTTATTTATTTATTTTGAGACAGGGTCTCGGGCTGGTGTACACTGGTGCAATTATGGCTCATGGCAGCCTCGACCTCCTGGGCTCCAGTGATTCCTTCACCTCAGACTTTCAAGTTGCTGGGACTACAGGCACTCACCACCATGCCTGGCAAATTTTGTATTTTTTTGTAGAGATAAGGTTTTGCCATGTTGTCCAGGCTGGTCTCAAACTCCTGCACTCAAGCAATCCTCCTGCCTCAGCCTCCCAAACTGCTGAGATTACAGGCATGAGTCACCTGGCTCAGCAGGTAATATTTCAAGTCCTTTCTTTTTTTTTTTTTTTTTTTTTTGAGACGGAGTTTCGCTCTTGTTACCCAGGCTGGAGTGCAATGGCACGATCTCGGGTCACCGCAACCTCCGCCTCCTGGATTCAGGCAATTCTCCTGCCTCAGCCTCCTGAGTAGCCGGGCTTACAGGCACGCGCCACCATGCCCAGCTAATTTTTTGTATTTTTAGTAGAGACGGGGTTTCACCATGTTGACCAAGATGGTCTTGATCTCTTGACCTCGTGATCCACCTCCCTCAGTCTCCCAAAGTCCTCTCTTTTAGTTACTTTGATATAAACACCATGGTGCTGCAAACCTCATTTCTAACTGGAGAGCAGTCTCTATTTCCCATTTTTCTTTACTCATCTCACTCAGGGTAGGGAAGGTCCAGATCAGACTCTCATCCCATGGGCTCCTTGGAGGAGGGGGTGGGCTGGGTCAAACGTGACCAGACTAAAGGTAGAATGTTCTATACAACATGATCCTAAATGGAAGTGGCCAGAAATATGACTCAGAACAAATATCCAAGAGAGGAAAGTCAAAAGCAGAGAACAAAACCTAGAGCCCTGATTACAGACAAGGGGAAAGCCAGGAAGTCAAAACAGAGACCAAAAGCAAAGAAAGCCTTGTGCCATTTCTGGGAAGAGCTGTGGCACAGTGGATCCATTGAAGGTCAACAGGTAAGTGATGTGGGGCATGCAAGGCTCCTGTAGAAGCGTGGGCTGCACGATTACTGTGGTTCTCCACTAAGCTCCAGCATCCAGGTTTCAAATGTCTCCAAGGCAAGCCCTCATTGGCTCGTTTGGAAAGTTTTCCACAGGTCTACTATGGAATCTGTGTGTGGGGAAGTAAGCCAAGAACCCACACACCATGGCTGGGATAAACAGAGTGTAGAAAACCTCCCTCCAGAGCTACCCAGCTTAAGGTGGGCCTTGCTGGGAACAGCCTGCTGGAGGTCTCTGTGGATCCCCCAAGGAGGTTTCTAATGGAATCATTGTAAAGACAATTCGTGATCTTAGAAGTGTCTCATGGTTTCCTCACAATGGTCTTGTTCAATTTTCATAGAATTCCTATGTATATATTCATTATATTCATTTCTGCAGAGTCAATTCATCCCATAATAAGAAAGAAAAACAGAAGACCCAGCACATTTTGGCACAGCCTCACCCTTTAAGAGCCTCTCACAAAATCCAAGTGTTGGAGGGAACTTTAGTGAGCATCTGTCCCAAATTCCTACACTGGTTGTCGGGGGGGTGGTGATTTGAGTTCAAAGAGAATATATGACTATAGATGAACCCAACAACTTCTTCAAATATTCAAACATGCTCTAAGACAAAGCGATGAAGAAGATGAAATTGGAGACCCAGCTCTATGCTCATGAGCAGTATGATCTCAGGGAAGTTACTTTATGTCCTTGTACTTGAATTTCCCATCTACAAAAATGAATGTAATAAATATATACAGAGAAATTCCGTGGAAATTGAACAAGGCCGTCATGGGAAAACACACAGCATCGTGTCTGACATATAACTTTTCTATACACTTTCTTGTGGTCTTAGGACCAATTGTTCTTGCCTCTCTTCTCTTTGGACCCAGTCCCCAGAATCATCTTGGAAGAAGTCAAAGCATTGATTTTCTGGATCTGTGGTTCTAAAGTTCGAATCTTAGAACAAATTCATCACCCTCTCCAGGCCCAGAATAAAATAGAGCTGGTGTTCCCAGCATCTCATGACGGCCTCTTAGCCTTGTAGGAAAACTCACAGCCTGGTCTGCAGAGTAGATGCAGAAAACAGCAAAGCCCCGGTCCCAGTACTGAATCCAGTGAAAGACAAGCTGTGGAAGAATCAGCTTGCTTGGTTGTATGCTTCAAGCATGTTAAACAGGAACTAACAGCAACAATGGAACCACGACTCAGGGCAATGAAAGTGCAGCCATTAAATTTTCATGATTTCAGAGCTCAGGACACACGAGTTCATCACTATGGCACTTTTTATGTCAGCGAATTTATAATGAACATAGCTGTGGAAAATCAGCACTATTCATGGCCACAGCTTAGTACATAATGCTGCCATTTTAGAAATTGTAATCAAAACTGCTTTACTATAAAAACTAAAAGAACCCACAATCGCTCAAGGAAAGCTGTTGGGTTTTCTTCCCTTCCATTTGGGGCTAGGTTTTCCATTTGGTAGAGGGTAATTTCGCCACGCTATTTGGCAGAGAAAAATAAGCCACTTCTTCCTTAAAGATCGTGTGTCAAATTCGTCCCAATTTTCCATTATACACTTTAATGGGGATTTGAGCTTGGGAATAGAAGCACCCATCTGAAATAGAACACAAGGTATGCCTGCATTCCCGGTTAAAGAAATTACAGCCGGGCCGGGCGCAGTGGCTCAAGCCTGTAATCACATCACTTTGGGAGTCCAAGGCAGGTGGATCACGAGGTCAAGAGATCGAGACCATCCTGGCCAACATGGTGAAACCCTGTCTTTACTGAAAATACAAAAACTTAGCTGGCCATGGTGGCATGTGCCTGTAATCCCAGCTACTCAGGAGGCTGAGGCAGGAGAATTGCCTGAACCCAGGAGGCAGAGGTTGCTGTGAGCCGAGATCGCACCATTGCACTCCAGCCTGGGTAACAAGAGCAAAACTCCGTCTAAAAAAAGAAAGAAAGAAATTACAGTTGCTTGAAAGTGAGACGTCCTCCAGGTAAAATGGGTACTAAAATGAAATGTCTTTCAGTGAGTACCCTGAAATTTTGTGTGCCCAAGATGCGTGATCCATCTTATCAGAGGGCCTCCCATGTACTGGATTCCAATCACAACCTACCAGCATCATAAGACCACTCACTGCCTGCAGGACCTCCAGTGACTACCATAGGGGCATGGAACGAGAAGAGCTATTGGGTTGGGTAGTCACATAACAACGAGCCCTGACGAGGCCAGTGAGGCCCAGGATACAGGTACCAATATTTCCCAGCAGAAGTCCAATTTATACAAGCCAATTTATAAAACTGCCCCAGAGTGCAAACTTCTAGGGTGGGGCCATTAGAGCACACAGTTTGAAGAAGGTAGGCTGGGCGTGGCTGAGGCCAGAACAGCCCCTTCAGGACCTGGGCCTCCTCTCCCAACCCATTGTCCATTACAGAAAAATGCTCTTAAGGTTGTGAGACCTGCCATGGACTATTTGGGCCGTGTAACTGGTTTAACTATGATCTTCTAGATGGAAAAGTTCTGCCGTAGAGAAAGCCAATCCTAAGCAAGACAAATTATACACCAAATACAGTCCCATAGCCTTCAGCTTCGGAATTTCCCCAAGATTTCCGAAAATCGAGACCCCAAAACCCCCAGCTCCACCAGGGGTTTGAACCAGCAACCTTGTGGCTATAGGCCTTACACCTTAAACAACTGTGCAAACAGGTCACTTGCATCAATGGAAAGTAGAAATTTCCTTAGCTGTATTTTCTTTTTTTTTTTTTTTTTTAATTTTTTATTGGATTATAGGTTTTGGGGTACATGAGCAGAGCATGCAAGACAGTTGCGTAGGTACACACATGGCAGTGTGCTTTGTTTTCTTCTCCCCTTCACCCACATTTGGCATTTCTCCCCAGGCTATCCCTCCCCACCTCCCCCTCCCACTGGCCCTCCCCTTTTCCCCCCAATAGACCCCACTGTTTAGTACTCCCCTTTCTGTGTCCATGTGTTCTCATTTTTCATCACCCACCTATGAGTGAGAATATGCGGTGTTTCATTAGCTGTATTTTCAATGAGAGTGCTGCACCCTGAGGCAATGTGGCCTGCCCGAAAGCCGGGCGGGGCTGCCGGCCACTAGCTGCTTGCAATCCCTCAACTGCGCAGGCGGAGTAAAAAAGCTGCTGCCGAGTCAGTTTAAAAGGCTTCGCAGCTGCTGCTGGGTAGGATATGAGTCTCCCGCACCCCACACCCTGACTCCTCGGCTTTTGGTCACCAAGCTGACCCCGCCAGAACCACGTGCGCACCTGGGCCACTCCCCAAGCCGCTGCCCACACGAGGACCCGCGGCCAGGAGGCGACCGCCCTGGGGAAGCCTTTTTGTACACCGCTGCCTGGGACTGGGGAACACCAAGAGGCCTACCAGAACCACGTGCCAGGCCGCTGTGCTCCCGGTACCCTGCAGGCTCGGGCTGTACCTGGCCTCTCCCGCTGTTTTCTCCGCTGAGCGCTGCGCTCTCCCGGAGCGAGGTTGTTCCCGCAGGCCAGCAAGGAGCAAACGGCGCTGGGGGCAGTGCTCGCAGGCTCCGCCCCACAGGCTCCCGCAGGTTCTGGTCCCAGAGATAATATCCAAAGGCTAGAGAAGGAGAGGGAAAGCAGAGAGCATGGAGGTAAAAAAAAAAAAAAAACACTCCGCTTTTAATTGCCCCTGGCCCGAGCCACTTAAGACAGGCTGGGCCGCAGCTGCTCCGGTTCCCCACAGCCCTGCCTGGCTGCGGCCGCTTCAGGTGTTCTTAAAGAGACAGGACAGAATGGGGCTGGGTTTACTCACGATTTTGAAGTCTTCTCTGGCTGTACCCCCTTCTGGTGTGCCCATTTCCTGAATGTACCCCCCTTTCTGGTGTACCCCTTTCCTGGCTGACTCGCCAGAATGTAATATTGGGGTTCAGGGTGCCCTCAGCTCCCCTGAGAGGATGTTTCTCTAGGTTCTTGGCCTCCTGCCCTCTCAAGAATGAAAGAGGGGACCACAGCATAGTGCGCAGTAAATGCCGGACTCCGAAGTGCTTGTGTAAAGTGATTTATTCAGAGAAAGAGAGAAACAGCTAACTCTCACGCTGAGTGAGAGAATCCAGAAAGATGGGAATCCAGGAGAGGAAAGCAGCTTCCACACTGAGTGTAAGGGAATAGAGATGGAGTTTGGGAGGGGAAGACAGGCTTCCATGAAGGGAGTGTTCGTGGAAGGGGGTCCAACCATGGAGTCCGAAGGGGTGTGGAAGAAGGGGACTTTCAGCGTGGGAGGAACCCCCACCTTATCCAAGACCCCTGGCCAATGAAAGGAGCTAGGCTCTGATATACATGAACTCTGCACTGCTAATGGCAGAAAAGTCAGCAGGAACTGAAAAGACGTCCCAAGAGCAGCCGAGAGGCATTGCATGAGCTGGAGTCAGGAAGAAGCTGACGCATTTGAAAGCTGAAAATGTGCAGCAGAAAAAAGCTATGAGACACAGAGAGAGAATGCAGAAGAGAGGGTGAGGGAGCTACCCATTAGAAGGGGAAGAACAAGAAACATTTTTTTCTGTTTAATAAGCATACAGGCGGTGGCTCAAACCTGTAAACCCAGCACTTTGGGAGGCCGAGGCGAGTGGATCACGAGGTCAAGAGATCGAGACCATCCTGGTCAACATGATCCCAGCTGCTCAGGAGGCTGAGGCAGGAGAATTGCCTGAACCCAGGAGGCGGAGGTTGCGGTGAGCCGAGATCGCGCCATTGCTCTCCAGCCTGGGTAACAAGAGCGAAACTTCATCTCAAAAAAAAAAAAAAAAGCATATAGGGTACAAACTTTCAGTTATAAGATGAGTAGATTCTGGAGAGCTAATGTACAGTATTATGATCATAGTTAACCACATATAGTCGAGTATTATTTACTTGAAATTGGTAAGAGCAGATCTAAAGTGTCCTCACTACATGCACGCTCAAATGGTAACTATGGGTGGCGCGGATGTGGTAACTACTTAGACTGTGGTAATCAGTACACAGCGTGTGCATGTATGAACTCATGTTGTATCCTTAGAATATTTACAATTTTTATTTATCAACTAAATACATTTTTAAGAGCATGTGTTCAAGGATAATCAAGAACATTTCAGCCAGGCATGGTGGCTCAAGCCTGTAATCCCATGACTTTGGGAGGCCAAGGCTGGTGGATCACTTGAGCCCACGAGTTCTAGACCAGCCTGGGCAACATGGTGAAACCCTGTCTCTATAAAAATACAAAAATTAGCTGGGCATAGTGGCATGCACTGTAATCCCAGCTACTTGAAAGGCTGAGTTAGGAGGATTACCTGGGCCTAGGGAGGTAGAGGCTGCAGCGAGCTGAGACCATGCCACTGCACTCCATCCTGAGTGACAGAGACCCTGTCTTAAAAAAGAGAAATTGCCAAAAAAGAGAAAATTTTCATGTAACATTTTTTGTAATAACCACATTATCTAATAGTCCATTGGTAGGTGAAACGTGGTTAAATATGTTACAGTATACCCGTATTATGAGATGCTATGAAGCCATAAAAAATAAAGCTGCTCTGGGCGGGGCACAGTGGCTCATGCACTATGGGAGGCTGAGGCGGGTGCATCACTTGAGATCAGGAGTTCGAGTCTCCTGAACTCATAGGGAAACCCATCTTTACTAAAAATACAAACATCAGCCAGGAGTGGTGGTTCACATGTGTAGTCCCATCTACTGGAAAGGCTAAGGCAGGAGAATCACTTCAACATGGGAGGGGATGGCTGCAGTGAGCTGAGATCATGCCACTGCTTTTCAGCCTGGATGACAGAGCAAGATTCCATCTCAAAAATAAATAAATAAATAAAAATGAAAATAAAGCTGCTCTACATGTGAAAGAATAAATAATATTTAAAACAAAATTTTAGTTTCTATTCAAATTAATGAGAAGCACAGAGAGGGGAGTCAAGTGAGCAGGAAAGCCTAGAGTGGGGAGCTATGGGCTCCAGCCACTCACATCCCACAACTTCCTTGGGTGCTGAGTCATGATCCAGCTGTATGTATGTCCTGAGGCCCAGATAGACTGTGGGTCTCCTAGTCCCACTGCTTGAATTTCCCCATATTTATTACCACTCACGTGGCCAGGATTACTATTTTTCTAATTCCCATAAGTATTCTTTCAATAAACCATTACGTAGCACTTATGCGGTTCCTTAAACCCCAAAATATCTTACCGGCAAATACAATTATTACAAAATAATAATGGCCACCAATATTATTATATACTATTATTACATATGTTTTCACATACCATTATATACCAGATATTCACTATCTCCTAAATCCTTATGACAATTTGAAAGAGTGAAGAACCTAAGTATTTAGAAAGGATGTCCAATACTAGGGAACTGGTTAGATAAATTCTTTGTCAGGTCAGTGTGGCTGAACTGGATTCAAAACTAGCTCTATCAGATTCTAAATTTCAAACCCGTCTGATTCTTAAGCACTTTTAGGGTGGCTGGGCTCTATTCTGCAGCACTAGGTACTACCAAAGGAAGTGGAAGGAAGACCTGGAGCTAGGAGGAGGGCCCTAAGCTGTCCTGAGTGTCACAGTTCTGCACTTGGTTCTAAGTTGGGAGCCCCTGGCTAATCCCCGGTGGATCCCCGAAGGCCAGCTCTCAAGAGAGTTTGCCTCACAGTGAACCCTTGATAAGGGTACTGCTAGGCAGACTAACCATGAGGAATTCAACTATGATTTTTTTTTTTTTTTGAAACAGAGTCTCACTCCATTGCCCAGGCTGGAGTGCAGTGGCATGATCTTGGCTCACTGCAGACTTCCCCTCCTGGGTTGAAGCTATTCTCCTGCCTCCGCCTCCGGAGTAGATGGGATTACAAGCATTTGCCACCACACCTGGCAACTTTTTTTTTTTTTTTTTTTTTGTATTTTAGTAGAGACAAGGTTTCACCATGTTGTTGGTCAGGTTCTGAAATTCCTGACCTCAAGTGATCTACCCGCCTTGGCCACTCAAAGTGCTGGGATTACCCATTTGTCAAAGGTCACGGCAAGGTAATTCCAGCCTTCCTAGAAGACAAGACCCTCTGTGGGTTAGGAGAAGAGAACCAAGACTTTGGGATGAACGCCCTGGCTCCCATCTTAATTCTGCCTTGTGATTCTGTATGAAAATATCCTCTCTGTACCTCAATTTCCCCATCCATGGAATGGGAGAGTAACACTAGACACAGTACCTGGCCCAACTATGGATTCTTAAAAAAATATCAGACAAAAGACTGCAAAGAAAAGTCATCCTGTCGCTTGCTCTGCTAGGCCATATGGATGAACAGAAACCATGCCACAGCAAGCTTCCTCTCACTCACAGGTGATTCTAACATCCATTTACCTAACGGTTCTTCTTTTTCTGCATACATACATATGCATTTTACAACTATGCCATCTGTGTTACCATAGTTATGGTCCTGCGAGCATTTCCATAAAAATGATAGTAAATCTTTCTTTTCTGGGGTTCATAAATAGCCTATAAAAACTGGGTCTCAGCTGAAACTTATTCCCAACAGTTTCCAGCCATGACACTAATAGATTTCATTAGCAGATTAAACAAATATCAATTTACTTGGCAAGCTAAAAAAGCAACAACGTTTACTATTTCCAGGGGCAAACAGGCATTCACAGAGAAAAATAAACCAAATACCAGCATAACCAAAATTATAGACTTATCCTTAATTTTAATGGCTGCAAGTCATTCCTTTGATTAATTTAAAATGTTAAAATGTCACATTAGTACTGTACAATGTACAGATGCTTCCTGTTTGCATTTGCTAGAGATTTTTTTTTGAAATAATAAACAGAAATAGGAAATGGCTACCTTAGGCCAGATGGAAATTCACCAGAGGGATTTGCAGCATCCCATAGGATCACTGGGAAGTAGGAGAGGATGCTGAGGAGCTGGAGTTGAAATAGACAGAAAGCAGATCCAAATGGTCTTGGCAGCACAAACTGCTGGATAGCACCTTTTCTGAAATGAAGGCATTCTAACCCTTTCACTTCTCTCTGCATTCTTTCAGTCTAGTTTCAAAATCCTAGGAAAGGGTATGGTCAGCCAAGCCTAAGTTACGTGGCTACCACCTGTTTTGAGGGTACCTGCTCTTCTTGTTACCACAGTGGGGGATGGAGAGTCTCCAGCTGTGTCATTTACAAACGCCAAGAAAGAGAGAAAGAGATAGAGACAGAAAGGAGGGAGGAGAGAGAGAGTGGAAGGGACAGTGAGGCAAAAAGTAAAAGAAGAAAGAGAAAAAGAGAGGAAAGAAAGAAAAGAGATAAAACCACATAAATGTGCAATACTTGATAATTGGAGGGATAAATTATGCTAAAAACACACAACTGCTGGATTTCATTATAAATTATGTTATAGAAAAAATATGTAATGACTTTAAAAGCTATACTCTATACAGTGTAACATGACAAAGCAAGTTCCAGCTAGTGTGTTCGATATAATCCAGTTTTAGAACTAAATAAATAACTGAATAAAATAAGAAGGCATGTGTGCCTAGAAGAAAAATTGGTGATTTGGAATTTCAAGTTATTTCTACTTTCTTATTTTGGCTAATCTCTGTGATCTAAGTTTTAAAAAATAGATGTATGTTGCTTTTGGAAAAAAATTAAAAAAAAAAAAAAAGAAGAACTTTAGAGGTTTCAAAACTGTATTCTGAGTCTCTGAGGTAAATTTAACAACCACTCTAGTGTTACTATCCCATTCCATGGATGGGGAAATTGAGGTACAGAGAGGATATTTTCACACAGAATCACGAGGCAGAATTAAGATGGGAGCCAGGGTGTTCATCTCAAGTCTTGGTTCTCTTCTAACCCACAGAGGGTCTTGTCTTCAAGGAAGGCTGGAATCACCTTGCCGTGACCTTTGACAAATGGGTAAGAGCTGGGCATTCGATTCTCTTTTTGTGAGTCAGGTCAGCCTCTCTACTTATTTATCTTTGAGAGCTGACTTGGAAGCAAATTAAGCTTGGTTTTGTTCTCCATTTTTTTTTTTTTTTTTTTTTTTTTGCCAGAGAGGGTAATTGAAGTAGTATTGGAAATTCTGACTTGTGTTGGAATCACTGAATGTTATCTTTCTCATGCCATTTTGAAATCATCTTTGTGTCTGAAAGGTCACAACCACTGGCTAAATAGCATTGATTTCCAGGCACTTACAAATGTACATGACAACTCCTGAAAGGGCTTTCATGGACTGTTGAAGAGCTGAGCCAATGGGATGCGGTTGGTAAATATCTTCTTTGAACAATGTGGGCCGAGTCACTATAAAGAAAATAAATCTGGAGGCACGTGTCACCAGCAGACGTGAAATGGAGGTGAAGGCTGCAACATCCTTAAAGCCCAGCTGACCTGGGCCACAGCTTGGGGACAGACATTTGGCTGCATGGACACCATGATTGCCCTAAGAAATGACCTCCTCTCTCCATGCACCCAAGGGACTAGGGTTCCATAATGGAAAAGTGAATTAGACTTAGTCTGTGGTCTTGAGCAGAGGCACATGGTTGATGGATGTTGCTTTTCACTGTGAATTGAGAAAGCTCTTAGAAAACACAGTCAAATTTAATTTAAATTATTTTCATTTGAGATACTTCAGTCAGTGCCGGGGGCTGACGGCAATTTCTGTTTTCTGGAAGTCAGTTGAGCCATGAGTCCACCTTTTTTCCTAGCAAGAAAAGCAGTGGAGTAATGTCAGCAGTGAGTCTGTCGTACGTGGCCCCCTGTGCCTTAGCACAGTGGCCAGCCCTCAGGGCCCACAGTCAAGCACGTTGAGAGCCTTGGCCTCCGCTGTGTGTGAGGACACAGTGGGCTCCAGTCCCCGGGAAGGGACCATATTGAAAGCCCAAGCAAGTGAATTTGTTGATCCCCTAAACCAAATGGCAAATCAATCAGAAGAAATCTGTATTCCAATAGAGATGGCTCCTGCCTACTGTGTGAATTTCTATTGTTTGCTTTTACCTAAACATTTAGGTAAGAGTACTTTCCTGGATTATTTCCTATTTAGCATCAAGTTTTCAACAGGAGTAAAAGGAACATTTGGTCTCATGTCAGCTAAACCTCAAAGTACGGTGCAGGGTTCCTGGAGGGTGCCCAAGACCCTCTTGGGGCCATGCTAAGTCAAAACTGTTCTTTAAATAATATGGCAATGTGATTTGTCTTTCCCACATTCATTCTCTCACGAGCACACAGTGGAGTTTCCCAGAGGCTGTAAGATGCATAATGTTTTCATTATTCTGATGGCCATGGAATGTGTGCTTGTATATTCTTGTCTTTCAAAAATCTCTATTTTAATTTTTACCAGATATTAATAGAAATCACCTGTGTAAACAAAGGCTCTCTGGGATCCTCAGTAAGTTTTAAGTGTTTGAGAGCTGTTGATCTAACATCTTTATACCCCTGCTTCCCAATGTGTTAACAGGGTATGGTGAAGATTAAATTAGACAAAGTTCAGGGTATTGAGACAATATACCAAAATTCATCCTTCTCTTCTCAAATGCAGCCATTGTTCCAGGTTGATCTGAGCATTCAACGTTATCCTTTGCAGGAGTGAGTATCATGCCTGTGTGAAAATACCCATTACCCGCCTCCATAATGCCATGCCCTTAGCTCCAGGCCTCCCCCTTTATCCAACTTCCTACTGCAGCCTTTTCTGGGTATCATTCCAGTACATATTAGGTGCGCTATTTCAAGCGTATCTAACTAGAAGACACCAGATAGACCATATTCCTAAGGGGTGGAGCCAGAGTCTTTCTTGAAATGAGTGGTTATTTCTGGTATCAACCACTCCAAGATGCAGAAGGTTTTCAGACAGCAACCAGATCTTGAAGAGGAACCCCTCAGTGTCTTTCTGGGTCTCACTCTATTGAGCTAGGATTGTTTAGGATGTAGTATGTTTGTGATGGCTCCCAGACGTGGCACTTAGAGAGAGACAAGAAGCTTGACAGAAGAGACACCTACATTGGCAAATTTCTTCCATCCTATTAATCCCCAAATCCTCTGTATTAACTTCTCAGGGATCATTGATTCTTCAGAAAAATACAGTCCCCATTTCCCTCATCCTGTCATGTGTGAGATTCTGACACACCCATTTCTTCTATAAGAGATCGACTCTATTCCATGTCAGAAAAAAAAAAAATGGAGCAGGAAAAGTCTCCTGGCAGGAAAACCCACCAGAGAGGGTGGGGACTGAGAGGAAGTCTGGATTGGACAGATCTTTCTCAAATAAGAATATCAGGACTTATGATCGAGTAGATGTGGGGAGTGAGGGCAAAAAAGCAACTGTGTCTGACTCCAAGGGTCTGGCTTGGAATACAGGACTAACAGACAGAGGCTATTCACTGAGACAGTGTAACGGAAGAAGAGCTGCTGGACTCGGGGGGAGGAGGAAGAGTCGTTAGAAATTCCAGCCTAGATCGTAGGCTAGAGGTCAGCCTTTAAGTCACAAAATGGCAGCTGAATCCCACCAGGAGTATGCTTTGCCTCTGAGACATTTCTGAAGCAAATTCATAGCAGAACTTGCAGTGGAAGAACCACGCTGGCAGAAAATCAGCCATCTGCATCTGTTTTGTAAGATTGTACAAGGTCCTTGTCGCTGATTCTTGTTGTTGACTGCCTTTCCTGATGGCACCAAGCCTGGTTCCCTGGCTTGATTTCCCCTTTGGCCTTCAGATCTGCTTTTGTACCTGAAAACATGGTTCTCTCCCTCTGCTCCATAAGTCTTCCCTCTTCCAACACTTGCCCTCCTGAATCCACCTGGGAGGGCTTAGAACATCCAAGGCAAACACTCCATAACTGGCTCTGCTGTTCATTCATCACATATCCTCTTTTTTTGTACACTTCCAAGACCATCCCAGAAAATCCTTTATTCTCTTTTTGCTGAGTCCCTTTATTAGAAACTTGAGGGAGGAGCAGAACACACAGGGAGGTCATTTAGAAAAAGAAGAAGAAAGGATCTTACTAGAATAGGAACAATACAGCAACCATTAGCACACTTGAAAAACTCTCCACTTTCTTCTATTCTGTGCTTTTCTGAGGCCTGTTTTCAAGGGAGGTATCTTAAAAAGCAAATTTAAAGAATTTATGTCACTCAGTAAATTTGGATTAGGGCCAGATCTCTTACCCTCAAAATGATTCAATTATTGTAGTGAATGTTATTCCATTCAAAAATCAGATGTAACAGTGGAAACATCAGAAAAAAAAAACAAAAAGATCTGAAACCAGCACAGTGGTTTGTTTCTTTGCAACAATTATGTGTATAAATAATGTCTTCTATTTTAAGAATATCGTGATCCTTTACAATTCGCTACCGACTAAAATTTGTTGTTTACTAAATATTTTACAGGAAGATGAGAAATTATATGAGGTAAGGCCAACAGTTGGTTAATTTGGATCACTTGCAAGTTTTTGCTGAATGAGTAAACTAAAGGACTCTAGTGGCTAAATTTCCCAGCAGGGAGTGTGAAAGTGAGTTAGGAATTTGGCAGGACTTGTTTCACAAGCTAGAGGTCACAAAGACTCCACTGATAAAACACGATGCAGTAAAGAAGCTGGCCAAAACCCACCAAAACCAAGATGGCAATGAAAATGACCTCTGGTGGTCCTCACTGCTCATATGCTAACTATAATACCTTAGCATACTAACGGAATTTCCCCGCAGTGCCATGACAGTGTACAAATGCCATAGCAACTTCCAGAAGTTATCCTATATAGTCTAATAAAGGGAAGAACCCTCCCTTCCAGGAATTCTCTGCCCCTTTCCCAGAAAACTCATAAATAATACACCCCTTGTTTAACATAATCAAGAAATAACCATAAAAATAGCCAACCAGCTGCCCTGAGGGCTGCTCTGCCTATGGAGTAGACACCCTTTTATTCTTTTTTTTTAAATTGCATTTTAGGTTTTGGGGTACATGTGCAGAACATGCAAGATAGTTGCATAGGTACACACGTGGCAGTGTGATTTGCTGTCTTCCTCCCCTTCACCCACATCTGGCATTTCTCCCCATGCTATCTGTTGGCTCACTCTTGAATTCCTTCCTGCCTGAAGCCAAGAACCCACATGGCCTCCTGATCTGAGCTCCAATTTTGAGGTCCTCCCTGTGGTAAAAGTGTTAGAGGCATGGTTTATCTGTCAATTCTGACTATGAAAATGTGTAAGTTATTTGAAATGCTATGTGTCAATAATCTCCTTGAAATGGATGCAGAGACTTATGCTAGTCAGAATAGGAGGGGTTACACTGCGTGACAAACAGTCCCCAGATCTTAGTGGTTCAAACAGCAAATTTAAGATTCATGTTCATTGCTTGCAGATGAAGGGGTTACTCAACATTGTCTTTACTCAGAGACCCAGGCTAGTCACAGTAGCGGAGGAAGAGGGAGAATGAGGAATCATCATTCACTCTTAATCCCGGAAGCTACAAAGGTCATTTTGCTCACATTGTATTAGCGCACAAGTCACATAAATTGGTCTAAATTCAACAGAGAATTGGAAATAGAAAATTAAGTATCATATGATGAACATAAACTTTAACAGAACAGAAATAAAGATGCCCTCATTTTTAAACCCTAAACTTGTCATCGAAATATTCCACATGAAGACAAAAACAATGAGAAAAGTAAAATATTGTGACCTCAGACACATGTTCAGATATTAAATTATATGATGTTTAGAAGTAAGATATTTGGGGAACAAAAACATATATTCACATCTTACTTTCCCGATGAAATTCAAGCAGTCGATGTGACTTGCCTGAGATCGCACAGCTAGTTAGCAGTCTAGCAGTCTTTGAAATGGGAACCCTGCAAAGGCTAAATTTAAAAATCACAACAATAAAGAAATGGTTTGCATGAGAAGCATTTCACATTTACAATCATTAATTACTTCTTTATTCTTTTTGTACGGGGTTAATTGCCACTTATATCCAAGGGGAGTAAAATCAAATCACTACTCAGCAACGCCCATGTTCTTCTGTCAACCTGGACAACCTTAACAGATAAGTAGTTGCCTGTTACGTTCTCTGTGAGCTTACCCTTCAAGCAAAGCCTCAGGGTAAAGCCTGAGCATATGCTTAAGCATGACATTTGAAGTTAAGTAGAAGGGTTGGGAAATATTAAAGAGACCTAAGAGAGCCTGACTCACCCCAAATAGGGTTCTCCAATAACCATGTGCTCTTAATATTCCACAGAGGAAATAAAAGAGATGGGAAATTAATTGCAGCACAAAATATCTTGACCATAAACTCTGGCATAATTAATTTCCCTTCTGAGCTTGCTTAACCACCAAAAATGGAAACTTCAAGTCACCATGCATGCTTTTCTCATAAGACTGATTCTGCTGGAATAAAAAAGTCATCTCCAAGAATTACAGAGAAACATAAGGGAAAACAACAAACAATCAAGCAAATCCATGAGAAAAAAATGACGCTTCTGTGATGAAGCCTGAATAGGCATGACTGAGGATCTTTTAACTGTGTTTTAACAGTGGGTTTGGACTTTTGAGGACTGCAGCTGAAACACAGCCAGGGAGGAGTCAGCCATTATTTTTAATGCAGACACTTGTGGCTCACCTGGTTGTGATGGTCCTATAAGTTGCAGAGGAGCAGGAGGTAAATTAGTCAATTATGGCACCTTAGAAGTTCTTTCCTCCAAACGTCATTCCACTGTAGGAGCTTCTCTTGACGATCTGCTTCATAATCACTTTACTGCAGGTCCAGAGACTGGGTAGCTCACAGCAACTCAAGCTCTGAGAGTCAGCAGGTTTCTCTTTAAATGAAGCTGAACTCTGCCTCACCAAAATGTTTCTACTATTTGTTCTTATTGCATCCTCTAAGGTGAGGCAGAAAAAGCCTGTCCCTTCTTCCACTACTTTTTTTAATACTTGAAAGAAGTTTTTATGTTTCCATTTGGATTTTTGTTAACACATAAAGTGAGCTCCCTACTAAAAATCTTATGGATACCTCAAGAGTGTCAAGGCACTTAAGTAGCCAGACCATGGGTCTGTGCTCTACTCATCTACAGAGAGTGTGTCCCCTGAGATCACACATGCTGTCACATGTTGGAAGTTGACACTCCACCTGGCTGAGTATATTTCCTGGAAAAGACATTTTGGAAAGAGAAAAAATAAGTTGGGGGAACTGAGACCCTAAGGGCACAGCCATTGGTAGAAGAACCTTAATCTCCTCAATATTGCAAGTGGCAATTAGCCTGCTATGACAATGATCAGGAAGCTTCTGGCCACACTGCTGTTGTTCACACTGCTGCTCTTTTGATTGTGTTAGAGGGGATGAGTTATCTCTCTCATCGCCTGTGGTCACCTGGTTGTGATGATCCTGGTGGGATCCTGGTGGCTCCTGGTGCTCCTGGGAGTTGAGAAGGATAACTCATCCCGTCCATAGATTCCACATTCTTCACACCAATGACCATAAGCTTGCCATCCAACCAATCAGTATGAATAGTGTAGACTAAAAACCAGGAAACATTTGTGTTGGGCTCATCATTTGTCGTGGATAAGATCCCAAAACTCCTATGATTCAGCATGAAGTTCTCATCAGGAAATTTATTCCCGTGGATGAACTTGCCACCAGGGCCATGATGGCAGGTGAATTCCCCACCCTGGCACACAAACTCTACAATAATTCTGTGAAAGCATAAACTGTACAACCAAACCCTTTTCTTCCATTGCAAAAAGCACTGACATTTTCTGCTATCCTTTGGAACTTGGACTGAAACAGCTTGAAAGATATATAGTGTGGGTTCTCCATCAATGGGGATGTGTTAAATTATACGAAAAGATTGACCATGACTAGGAGCAGGAGCGGAGTGGACTGGCAAGGCTGGCGCTTTGAGTGATGGCATCTGTAAAACAGGAACCCTAACATACTTACGAGGGCAAATTTGAAAGTGCATGTATTAAAAACTTTATCTTGGTGCATTTATGATGGCCACCACATCCCTGACAGCGGTGGGAGATGAAAAATAAGAGTATTTTAAAATACACTGAGGTAGAATGAGGAGTTGAATGTATAGAGCATCTTGCCATGACTCAGTATTGTCATGGTTTTGCAGAATGCCTTTGCTAAATAGGAGTTGCTAATCTGAACTTTGTCTAATTTACAAGCAAGTAAATTGAGGAACAAAAATACTGACCACCTTCTTGATCTCTCAGTAAAACTCAAAACTATTGACCTCTTCCTCCTTCTTGAAACATTCTCTAAGCATAACAAGGACCCCATGAAAATTGAGTCTTCCAGTCCTTGCACCCATCTGAACATAAGCACCATTTCTGTCTGGAGAGGCTTGCTGTTGAGTTTCACCCTTTGGAGAAACATCAGGAAATAGATGCAAGATCTTTCCACACACCTGTGGAACTTGTGATTCTGACCGATAATCCCTCTCTGGAGCATTCAACCCCATAGACAGGTAGTGCCCAGCCTGAATGCCATCTTCACCAGCTTACTTTCCCCTTCTTAAAAGGTTTCTCTTGAGCCTTGGGAGCAGGGGGAGGGGGACGTGTTGGTTAAGACACAAAATTCATCTTCCTTAAGGTTGGTTTTCATCAAATACCTTCTCTATTAAGTCATATTTTACTGTTTCTTTGCATATATTCTTGGCATTGTGTTATATTGTAGACACACTGGATTCTGTTATGTTCCTCTAAAGAGTTTTGTTTTTATTGTTGTTTTACTGTTTTGTTTTATTTTAATGGTCAGGTAACATGTCTGTACTCAAACTTCAAACTCTCAGATCAGTTCTTTTAACCTTAACTGAGATACTTGGATTCTGCCCTAAGCATCCATGGTTGTGTGATCAGCCAGAGAAGTGGACTGAGTTAACACATACAATGTGGGGGTTCCCCTTTTCTGGTTCTCTTCAGAATTTCTCCTCTCTTTGCAGTGGCTGGGGAAGCCCTAGACTCTGTCTTCTAGCTCTTCAAGCTAGTAAGACTATGGATTTTGTCAAGTTTTAGCCTACCCATACAGTGCTGAGTGAATTTATCAGCTAGAAGTGTAAAAAGATAGGAAATTCACTCAGTGTTGGTCTGCTGGCTCTTTATTCAAGAAGAGAACCCATTCCAGTTTCTGCCTATTCTCCAGTGCCTTCAATATATGTATAATATATATGTATGTGTGTATTCCTGTTACTATTGCTTAGAGTCGACTTCAAGGCAGTTCCAGAGTTGAAATCTCCAATTTGATAGTTGTCTTAGTTGTGTAATTCTGGGACTGTTTTCTGAAGTATAAAACAGATATAGTAATTCCCATCTTATAAAATCATTATGAGTAATAAATAAATAAGAGACTGAATATAGCAGTCACACAATCAATACAAGTTCACTCTCCCCACTTCAGCCCTAAATGAACACGTGGCTAATTTCCAGATATAGAGGATTGAGTCTATCAGAATCACATGAGGGGTTGTTTGTTTGTTTGTTTGCTTTTTAATGGAGAACTGCAAGATTCTCAGAGGAGATTCTGTAGCTGGGCAGGGATGGAACTGAGATTTTTAATGATCTTCCCCCTGGAATATTTCTCAGACAGCTCAGCTATTTTTTCCAATCAAATTGATAATACTTTTCTTTGCTTCTGCTGAAAATATTCAAGCATTTCCTGAACAATGGTTATATTCTGATTAATTTGCTATAGAAGTTTCAGTGTCTATTTAAGAAAACAATAAATAAAAAGCAGTATCATAAAACTATTTATAATAACAACAATAAATGGAATAGCATATAATTAATTGTTGAAGTTTCCTGCAGGACTGAAATTTAAAGCTATAAGGGTGTATACAGAAAAACTTGGAGTTT